>NC_136842.1:201978-722708 GCF_951394365.1 Tetrao urogallus | reverse complement strand
GCCCCAGCTGTCCCAGGAAATCAGCTTCATGAACGGGTAAATAGTGACAGACAAGGGGGAATGGTTTTGACCTAAAGGGCAGAAGATTTAGGTAGGGCGTTAGAGGGAAGTTTTCACTGTAAGCTCGTGGTCGGGGGATGAAGGAGTGACAGCTCCTTCTGACAGCAGCTCACATTGCATTTTCAGACACTCCTGGAAGCCTCTGGATGGGATTTTCTTTTTTCCCTTGAGCACTAGGAACATGCACAGACCAGAACACTGCTTATCCCAACACTGCATCATCCTCTGACGCACTACAAAGAACCAGCGCCGTAGAAAATAACCTGGCACAGAAAGGGTATTTGCAACATCCCCAGGACTCCCCTCCCAACTCTTCGCTTGGGCACCACACAATTCTTCACCCTCCTGACTTCCTGGGAAGACAGAGCTCTGCAACTGCAACATATGCCAGATTTCCTGTGCTCGCCAGCTGTGTAACTCTCCATGCGTTCTTCTGGGATCTTAACCACAGCATCACCCACTTACCTTCTTACCTTTGTACACGCACGTTGTGGCCCTGACAGAGCCAAAGTTACTGTGGCCAATCGCCTGGACCACTAAACAGAAGATATTACAAAGTTAGGCAATAAGGCCTGAAACCCAAAAGTGTAGTGAAGAATATCAGCTAACAGACCAGCAGGAAACTGACAGAGACAAAGGAGAATGGAAAAAGTACAGCAGCTCGTCCTCAGCTTGTCCTCACTGTTAAACAACATAACAAGAAAGGAAGGAAGAGGCAGCCACTGGAAGGAGGGACAGGAAACTTGATTGCCATCCCCTCCTCTTGCTTAGCCAAGCTCTTCTGTGAGCCACTGGGCCAGCATAACACTTCCCCACCCTTGCAGCTCCACTCAGAGCCTGCTAAGACTTGGGGGTACTGCTAGACCTTTTCCCTCCTGGGTGACATCATTTCCTCCAGGACTCCTCAGCTTTTGGAGTAGATTCCATTTAACATACTACAAAGCCAGTGAAAGGGACCTGCCGTGACAAACAAACCGAGAGCTTTTAGTCTCACAAGCCCATTTCCCGCAGCAGCCAGCATCACACTCACCCCAAGTAAGTCATCATCAACCAGCAGGAGCCCCTCAAAGCCACTCGTGTGGTCCAGCGCCACAGTAGAGGCACCGAGCCGGCCCTCTGGTAACTGATCTGAAACAGAGAGTTGCAGATAACTTGTAAGAAAAAGATGTGCAGGATTTAAAGGTAGCTCTGAAGTGTCGCCAGATAGACTACAATGGCACCTGAATTCTGCTGCAGTGCAGGAACCCTCAAACAGTGTTACACACGTCAGACCTTGAGAACTCCAGAAAAGGAGACACCCATGAGATTTAAAAGGAAGCTTGCACAGCAACACCCGAGGCCTAAGTTATGCAGCAGTCACATCATAAGTGAAGCCTTCATGTCATTTGAAAATTTTACCTCTGCAAAGTTCAAAGGTCAGACCCTGAGCCAAACGTTTGGCCAACATATCACATAACTGAAAGCAAGCTCTGACTGCGGTCTGCAAGAAAAATGCTTTGTAAGAGAAGAGCCAGGATGCATCCCGCCACAGCCTGCCTCATTCAGGGAAACGGATGCTAGAGAGGCACCAGGCTGAGGCCCTAACCAAACATCCAGAGCGGAGACCCATCCACAGGCCTCTGCGATTCCCAGTGAGGACAGCACTCCTCACAGCTGGTCATGGCAAAGGCTCTGCATGTCGTTGTCATTGAAATATATCCAACTACTGCTCCAAAGCTGCTTTTTCAGGCATTGCCACCTGGAAACTCGCCTCCTCCATCATCAAGCAGACCTGCTTGAGGGCTGTCTGACGGACTGCTAGCAGGCAGGATAAACAGGGACAATAAATTAGAGCAGAAGATGGCAGAAAACTGCTTACTCAGGAAACTGTGTTGCATGACATGACTTGTCCCCCCCAGTCAGACAGCACAAACACAGACTGCAGGCATCTTGTGCCTCCTACCTTGGCTGTCTTTGGAGCCATTCTCCTCTGCTAGCAACCGGTCGAGGTGCTCCTGCAGGCTCTGGAACGTCAGGAGCTTTCTAGGGAATAAACACACACAGGAGCACTTCAGAAAGCTCTGCTTTCAAGTTCTAAAGCGTTTCAGTCCGGACACGTGTCAGCATGGGGTTGTGTTGACACATGAACCAGGAAGTTCAGTCGATCTGAGCTTCTTGTCATGGATCTGAGGAATTTGCTGACCGGCATCCCGGTGCGATGGATGAAACAAGAACCAAATACAGCGCGAACAAATGAAGCAGTTAACAGGATCCTTCAGTCTTCAGCCTGCTGAGGAGTATTTTGCCAGCCTGTACTGGCAATAAGTAAAGGCTGGGACATTGCTGAGGCTGGCATCATACAGACACAGCACTGGACAGGATTTAGTTCTTTTCCCAAGTACTTCATAATACAAAACCAGAAAGAAGACCACAGCAGCAGCTGTAGCAGCTCAGACAGAGGTCAAGCTCGCCCAGCATCACCTCCATGAGAACAGCCAAAACGTTTTGTCTTCACACCTCCTGTAATAAAGCAAAATGCCTCGCCAACACCCTCCAGGCTGCCCACTGCAGAGACCTTCCACACAGACCCCCTCAGTTCTCTCGTCTCGAGGTTGGCTCACTTATTCCTGGTACGGGAGACCTTCCAGACTCGTGGAAGGTCTGTTGCTCTTACTCTTCCTCTAAATCTCAGCGGCTCCAAGATAGCCTTTTGGAGCTGGTGCCACCACAGCAAGCTAATCAAGATGAGGCTTGACCGCAAATTCGTTCTGTGGCATAATGATTTTCCTTTTCCAGAATCCCAGGCCCCACTACTTTATGCGTGAAGTTGGGGCTGTTCCCCTTTCACTGCATCATTTTGTAACACAGCAAACTTTGTCATTTCATACTCTTTTCTTTTTAAAACTTCCCAAGGATTAACAGGACAGCGCTGCTTGTGTGGTGTTTGCGGGACCACCGTGATTTCCCTTTGTTACTGTGAGAGTTGCTGGCTTTTTTCCTATCCTGCTTGCCATTTCCACTCATCTGTGGAACAACCATTCCACTTCTCTGGGACTAGGGGTTTCTCCAAGAAGTGGTGGAGACATTCTGAAAGCCCAGTACATAGCCCACTTTGCCTCCCCACCCACAAGAACCTCAGCTCATCAAGCACGCATAGGACCAAGAGCTTTTTTAGCACCACAGGCTCACGTCTGAGCTGGCACTACTAAGTACAGCCCAGGGAACATGACTCTGCAGTACACCGCTCTGCAGCAGCGCCCACCCAGCAGCAGCCACGCGCCAGCCTCTCTGCAACACCTGGACCTGCTCTGCACCCAGCTGACTTGCCTCTGCCAAAACATTTAAATACAAAGCACCTTCCCCTCATCCAAAGCTACAAGTTGCTGGACTACAGGGTGAAGGAGAAATGAAAGCAAAGAGATGGAAACAGGCATTGTACAGTGTATGGGAACTACTGAGTCATGGCGGATATAAGAAATAATACTTTAGAAACTGAAAATCAGCTTTTGAAAGACCGCATTGAAAAACTGGAGCACGAACTTGGCGTTTTAACAGGGAAGAAGCCAATTCTACAATCCTACATCTTCCCGTAGGCCAAACTCGTAACATTTCAATAAATGATGACCTGTCTCCTGAATCAACAGACTTCGTTGATCAGGAAAACAAGAAATCCAAATCAGACCTTGAATGTCCAATTCTGACCGATCCACTGGAAGTCCGTCCTGTTGTAACCCAGAAAACAACAACAGTGCAGGACAGACCGGCAGGGGTGCCGCCTGATCAGTGCCCCCTGTCCAGACTCATTGACACGTAATGGCCCGGCCATACACAGCAACAGAATTGATGGACTTAGTACAGCGATTTCGGCAGAAGCCTAGAGAAAGTGTGCCGGCTTGGTTATTGAGACTGTGGGATTCTGGGGCAGAAAGTGTCTTGGTGAATGGCCCAGAAATAGCCAAGTTGGCCACCATGACTGTCCATGCTGCTCTCAGACAAAGGTTATATGTGGGTCATCCATATCGTGATGAAAACCATTCTATACTAGAATGGTTAATGGCGGCCTGCCGTGTGGTATGGCCGAATAAATTGGATATAACTCTACATACAGGCATGTGGTCCTCCATGGAGGACCTCCAGAATTACATCCGCGAACTGGGTGTAAGAGAGGCTATCTATGAAGACACATTTGATGGCCCTGATATGGTTAAATTTTCAGTAGGGATGAGAGATTTAATTTTACAGCAAGCTCCCTCCCATCTGTACGGCACCCTAGTCTCCACATTAAATCCCCTTGTAGCCTCAGAAGCCGTAGCCCAGCAGGCTGCCCAGTGAGTGGCCAACCTGGGAGAAACAGAACGCCTGCGGACTAGGCGCAATGTTCGGTTTTTGGAGGAAGCAGAGGTCCTGCCGGTAAGTAAAACCAAAATGCCGGCTACTCGAGCTCCTCCATCGGGACCCTTAAGGGTATCCAGAAAACAAATGTTTAATGATTTAATTCGGGCTGGGGCTCAATTTGCTAAGATCGACCGCCAGCCCAACCGTGTCCTTCTCCAGCTCTGGAGACAACTAAAGGACAATCAACAATTCCAGAGCTACCCTAAGAAATCAAGGGTAAGAGTTATAGAGAGGGTACCAACAACAACATGGAACCTAGAAGATTTTATTGTTCCAAATAGGAAAAAGAAGCCACCTCAGGTGTCTCGGGCCACAATGCCTGAGCCGTCAGAAGCAAAAGAATTGGCCCTAGCACAATTCATGGCGTGACAAGGGATGTTAGTCCCCGTAGGGCCTCCAGACGGGACCGGAGGCCCTATGTAGAATGAACGATTTATTGGTCCCGAAAAAATATTCAGAGAGTGATGGCATTGGTGGACACGGGAGCAGAAACATCAATTATCTATGGAGATCCGAGGCAATTTGATGGGGACAGAGCGATGATTGGTGGTTTTGGGGGACAGACTATTCCTGTCACACAAACATGGTTAAAACTGGGGGTTGGGCATCTCCCACCCCGGGAGTACAAGGTGCCTATTGCCCCAGTCCAGGAATACATCCTGGGCATAGATATTCTATGGGGTCTGGCCCTCCAAACAACTGTGGGAGAGTTCAGACTTCGACAAAGATGTATCAGTATCCGGGTGGTGTGGGCAATATTAAGAGGCCATGGGAAACATGGGCCTGTTTGCCTGCCGAAACCATACCGGATTACTAATGTCAGACAGTATAGACTCCCGGGTGGGCAGGATGAAACATCGAGAACGGTGCAGGAATTAGAAAAAGTGAGCATTATAAGACCTGCACACAGCCCATATAACTCCCCCATACGGCCAGTGCAAAAGTCAGATGGCACATGGAGGATGACAGTAGTTTACAGAGAATTAAATAAGGTCACGCCGCCTATTCATGCGGCCGTACCCAATATTGCCTCCCTAATGGACACATTGAGTAGGGAGATAAAAACCTATCATTGTGTCCTAGATCTAGCAAATGCATTCTTCAGTATCCCAATTGCTGAGGAATCGCAAGATCAGTTTGCGTTTACGTGGGGAGGCAGGCAGTGGACCTTTCAGGTCCTGCCACAGGGGTACGTGCATTCACCAACGTATTGTCACAATCTAGTGGCGCGTGACCTGGCTGATTGGAGAAAACCTGATGATGTTAACCTGTATCATTATACTGATGATCTCCTGCTGACATCCGACTCACTGGAGGCAGTAGGACAGGCGGCAGATTCATTAACCGCCTATTTACAACAGAGGGGATGGGCTATAAATCCCCCAAAGGTGCAAGGTCCAGGCCTGTCCGTAAAATTCCTGGGGGTGGTTTGGTCAGGAAAGACCAAAGTGCTACCCAGTGCTGTCATAGATAAGGTTCAGGCGTTCCCAGTCCCTACAACATCAAAGCAGCTGCAAGAGTTTCCAGGTATATTGGGTTATTGGCGTTCCTTTATACCTCACCTAGCGCAGCTGCTAAGGCCACTGTACAGACTCACAAAAAAGGGGCAGCTATGGGACTGGGGGAAAACCGAACAGGATGCTTTCCAACAAGCAAAACTGGCAGTTAAACAAGCTCAGGCATTGGGTATATTCGATCCTACCCTCCCAGCCGAGTTGGACGTTCATGTTACTCAAGACGGCTTCTGTTGGGGCCTGTGGCAACGCCAGAGCTCTGTTCGGACCCCCATTGGTTTCTGGTCTCAGGTTTGGCACGGAGCAGAAGAAAGATACAGCATGATTGAAAAACAGTTAATGGCTGCCTATTCGGCATTACAGGCAGTAGAGCCAAGAACTCAAACAGCTGCAGTTATAGTCAAGACCACTCTGCCAATTCAGGGGTGGGTGAAAGATCTGACCCACCTTCCTAAGACAGGGCTGGCCCAAGCACAAACAGTGGCACGATGGGTCGCCTATCTCAGCCAAAGGAGCAGTCTGTCTTCATCACCCTTGAAAGAAGAACTCCAGAAGATCCTAGGCCCAGTTACGTATCACAGCGATGCACCAAAAGAAATACCAGTCGCTCCACCAGAGAAGAGTCCCGTTCAGGAGGGAAAATATCCTATCCCTGAAGATGCCTGGTACACAGATGGGTCCAGCAAGGGCAACCCGAGCAAGTGGAGAGCAATAGCATACCATCCTTCCACTGAGACAATCTGGTTCAATGAGGGGGAAGGTCAGAGCAGCCAATGGGCAGAACTGCGAGCAGTGTGGATGGTTATAACCAAGGAACCCGGTGATGGTATCCTGAACATCTGCACAGATAGTTGGGCTGTGTACCGGGGGCTCACTCTTTGCATTGCACAGTGGGCCACCCAGGAATGGACTATCCACGCCCGACCGATCTGGGGCAAAGACATGTGGTTAGATATATGGAATACGGTCAAACACAGGACTGTACGTGTCTACCATGTTTCTGGTCATCAGCCCCTACAGTCACCGGGAAACGATGAAGCCGACACACTGGCCCGAGTTTGATGGATTAAGAATTCACCATCTGAGAACATCGCCCGCTGGCTACATCAGAAGCTACGGCATGCTGGACAAAAGACAATGTGGGCAGCTGCTAAAGCATGGGGACTGCCCATACAACTATCTGATATCGTCCAGGCATGCCAGGATTGCGACGCTTGCTCCAAGATGAGACCGAGATCGTTGCCCGAAACAACAGCCCATCTTGCTAGGGGACACAATCCTCTCCAGTGATGGCAGGTCGATTACATCGGGCCCCTTCCTTGTTCCGAAGGGGCAAGATACGCCCTGACCTGTGTCGACACTGCAAGTGGGCTGCTGCAGGCCTACCCAGTACCGAGAGCAGACCAGGCATATACCATCAAGGCACTCACTAAACTGATGTCTGCCTACGGGACACCGCAAGTCATCGAGAGCGACCAAGGGACTCATTTTACTGGTGCAACGATTCAGCACTGGGCAGAAGAAAATAACATCGAATGGCGATTCCACCTGCCATATAATCCAACGGGGGCAGGCCTCATCGAACGTTACAACGGTATTCTTAAGGCTGCCCTGAAGACAGACTCCCAGTCCTTGCAGGGGTGGACGAAAAGACTGTATGAAACCCTGCGGGACCTGAATGAAAGACCTCGAGACGGCAGACCCAGTGCCCTGAGAATGTTGCAGATGACATGGGCCACCCCATAGGCTTAGGATCCAAATTACGGGCACTGAGCATCAGGTAAGACCCCAGATTGGTAATGAAAATAATCTTCTGCTCCCTGCCCCTGAGAATTTAGATCTGGGTACCCATAAAATAAAATGGCCCTGGAAGGTGCAGGTAGGACCCAAGTGGCCTACTTGCACCTTGGGGGAGACTATTGGAGGTGGGAGGCTCAGCAGTCCCTCCAGTAACAGGTACATGGCCTACTGATATTGTGGTCAACACTCCGATCTTTATTGCTAAAGGGACCCCCATTGTGTCCCTGTGGCAGATCAGGACACCTCCTTTGGTGCCTGATATCGTTACGCACCGCAGACATCCGGCCAGAAGGTGTGGTACAGGCAGCCAGGATGTGCCCCAGTACAGGTGGAAATGTTGACCCAGGATAGAAATACGGCCTGTATGTTGCCCTGGAGAGCAGACCTTCCCCTCCTGGTACCTGTGAAACATCTGTATGACTCCCCGTGAGTCTGTGAGCCTTCAGGACCACCGGAAGGAACAAAACGCCATCAAGCGTTCCAGTGTTGCTGTCAGATCACGTACAACACCCAGTGATGGTCTGCATGGGACTGATGGAACATAGAACGGACCTGCACCTCAGGACCTCATGCCTCCAGTCACATCATCGAGCACTGGCCCAAAGAAGAGTATGGACATCCACTGATCATCACTCGTCTTGAATTGTACCAACACACGTCACGATAAAATTGTATAAGCGTCGTGATATACCGGATCTCTGTATTAGGGAAAGCTTACCCTTTTGTTAACCTGATCATTGGTACACGCCGTGAAGGGGTGGAGTGTATGGGAACTACTGAGTCACGGCCTGAACCTCTGATTGATCACCTGAGGGGAGCCGTGAGTCAGCCAGAGGAGCACAGGGGAAGGCAATTCAGCTGTGCTGCCAGAAGCCAAGCTGCACCCTTCCTAGACCCAAAGCTGCCGAGCTCTGCTTTCTGCCCGCTGTCTCACAGAGCTTTGGAACGGCTGAGCTCTGCAGGGACCTTACAGCCCATCCAGCCCAGCTCCCAGCCGTTGGCAGGGCTGCCACCCTTTCCATCGGGTGCTCAGGGCCCTGTCCAACCCGGTCTCAGCAACGGGGCACCCACGGCTTCTGTGGGCGGCAAGAATTTCCTCCTGCCATCCCCTTCAATCTCCCCTTCCCTTCAATCTCCCCTTCCCTTCCCTTCCCTGCCTTTCCCTTTCAGAAGGCCGCCCTTGGCAAAGGCAAAGCGGACGAAGGAAAGGGGCTGGGGGATAAGGAAGGGCACAACCCTCCCACCCCCCCCCCCCCCCCCCCAGGATCCTTCACCTCTGCAGCTCTGAGCTCTGTGAGCAGTGCTCAAGGCTCGCTTTGCCTTTGCCTTCAGGAACGCTCGGGTTCAGATGGAGAAGAGGCAGGAGCTGGAGGCGAGATCCACTCAGCTGTCGGCCAAGAAGGGCCTCATTCTCCAAGCCCTGTTTGACGTCCTGCAGGAGAACGGGATCCACGGATTCAACAGCGAGGTGACGGCGCTGCTCCCTCCTGTTTCAGCCCTTTCCAGAGGCAGCTCTGGAGAACAGCGCCTGGCTGCCCAACTGGGCTCTGCAAACCCTGGGTACGTCGACAGGCAGCTTCAGTGCCCTCAGCTCTGCGCCTGGCGCTCCCCAAAGCTGCCGAGCTCTGCTTTCTGCCCGCTGTCTCACAGAGCTTTGGAACGGCTGAGCTCTGCAGGGACCTTACAGCCCATCCAGCCCAGCTCCCTGCCGTTGGCAGGGCTGCCACCCCTTCCATCGGGTGCTCAGGGCCCCGTCCAACCCCGTCTCAGCAACGGGGCACCCACGGCTTCTGTGGGCGGCAAGAATTTCCTCCTGCCATCCCCTTCAATCTCCCCGCTCGGAGAATTCACAAAGCCTCCACTGTGCTCCTGGGGCTGAGCGGCTCCTCTCCCCACTGCTCCATCAGTGCCTCAGGCTGGGACTCCACAATTCCCACACCCACAGGAGGGATTTTGCACCCCAGGAGCTTCGTGCAACGAGCATTGGCTCCTTCAGCTCCTCTCTGGGCCGCCCTCGTGCACGTCTCTCCATCTTTCTTTCAGGTGCCACTCTTGATGCAGAGAGGACGTCCCAGAGTTACGGCGGGGCAGGCTGGCAGCACGGCTGGCTTTCCCCACTCTTCTCCACCGCCAAGCCTCCTGAGACGCTGCTGCAGGTACGGCAGGACAAACGGCGCCTGTGTGTTGGCTGCAGCTCTCTAGGGAGCGCCAAGCGCAGAGCCTGGAGAACGGAGAGACAGCAGTGAGCATAAACGCTGCAAAGGAGATTTGAGCAGGGATGCTACCCAGGAGCTGCACAGCACACCCTGATCCCAACCAGCAGTGAGGGGAGCAGAACAGCTCCAAGGCACGAGAGGGGCTGAGCTGAGAGCCAGGTGTGGGGTGGGCAGCAGGAGCACAGAGCTGTCTCTGGAAAGGGCTGACACTGGAGGGATCCGTGGATCCCATTCTCTTCGAGGACATCAAACAGGGCTTGGAGAATGAGGTCCTTTCTGGCCGACAGCTGAGTGGTTCTCACGTCCAGCTCCTGCCTCTTCTCCTTCATCCCAACCCGTGAGTTCCTGAAGGCAAAGGCAAAGCGAGTCTTCAGCACTGCTCACAGAGCTCAGAGCTGCAGAGGTGAAGGATCCTGGGGGGGGTGGGGGGCGGGAGGGTTGTGCCCTTCCTTATACCCCAGCCCCTTTCCTTCCTTCGCTTTGCCTTTGCCAAGGGCTGCCTTCCGCCCTACAGATGGGAAAGGCTGAGCCCTGGGCACAAGGCGAAGGCGTGCAAAGGCCACGCTGCAGAGCCAGGCGCAGGGCGAGGAAGCGTTCTTACCCCAGAGACGGGAGCTCAGGCACAGGTCCTGCTGACGCCATCTGGAAGAGAAAGGCATTCGATGGGAGGAGGCACAAGGAGCGCAGCCAGGGCTTCTGCAGGAGGAAAGGCTCCAGCTGTGGGGAGATCAGGTGGGACAGACCGTTAGTTTGCTCCGCAGCCCCGTTTTCCTCCTGCAGAGCCACGCCGTGTGGGACAGTCCCGCTGCCCAGCCCTGCTGGGATGGCTTTGGGTGGGGAGCACTCACCAGAAAGGACAGAAAGCAGCAGGACCGGAGTCCTCCTTCCCTTCTCTCCAGCAGCATGTTGCCTAAGGGAGAGAGCAGACAGCGGTGATCACGGCCCAGCTGGGATCTCCTGGGATCCTTGGAGCAGTTTCCTCTGCCCAGCAGAGATGCAGGTCCCAGGGCCCTTTAGCAAGAGCCTCTGGTGCCAGGGCAGAGCGCAGGGCTCTGCTGTGCCACGGGGGCAGGGCTGTGCCCACACAAGGGCATTTGGGGCTTCCTGGCTGCCCAAAGCCCGGCACCACGCGGTGCTCCTGGCTTCCCCTCCCCACGTTCTGGGTCCTGCTGCACCCACCTGCCCCGCCGGGCCGGCATTTTGGCTCCTTCCAACTCAGACACAGGCAAAAGCTGGCTCTCGTGCCAGGACACGAGCACCTCTCCCCTCGTCTGCTCCGCCATCCTCGTGGGACTGCAGTGCTGCGCGGCGCTGCTGCTGAGGGTGACGGTGGCTCTGATGTCATATTGGCTGGCGGCTGCCGAGGCGCAGGGCGCCTTCTGTGACCTCCCAGGGCGCCCAGGAGGGACGGAACCCGGGGCTTTGAGCCCAGCACGAGGCTGAAATTCCACCAGGGTGGGAAGTGGAAGCTGTGTCTGCATGGATCGTTGGGAAGGGCGATTGGTCTGAAGAGTTAAGCCGGGACGTATCCTTAGAAATAGCTGAACGGCTGGTGTGGGAAGTCAGACCACCACACACATATCTCCTCCACTCATTTGCTCAGCCAGTGAGAAACCAGGGCAGGAAGAGATCAGTGTCTGGCCATGGGGATAAAAGATGGAAGGCTGTTTTCGGGGCTCTCCTCTTGCAGGAAGCCGCCATCACGACTGCGAATAGAATCTGCTTTATCAGAGAAACCATCCTAGGAAATGATTTGGACATTTCCAGCACCAGAAATGCCTCCGAGCGCAGAGAGGAGCTGCTTTGGGTGCCCGGCGAGGATGGCTGTGCCATTGCAGGCTGCTCCCGGCCTGGGCACGGACAGGCTGAGTGCTTCTGGCGGGGCCTGCGGAAGTCACAGACTCCCAGAAGGGCCTGAGTTGCAAAGGACCACAGTGATCATCAATTGCAACCCCCTGCTGCGTGCAGGTCGCCAACTTGCAGCCCAGGCTGCCCAGAGCCACATCCAGCCTGGCCTCGAATGCCTGCAGGGTTGGAGCTTCCACAGCCTCCTTGGGCAACCTGTTCCAGTGCCTCACCGCGCTCTGGGGGAAAAACTTCCCCCTAACATCCAACCTCAACCTCCCCTGTCTCACTTTAAAGCCATTCCCCTTGTCCTATCGCCATCCACCCTCACAAACAGCCGTTCCCCCTCCTGTTTATACTCCCTTCAAGTACTGGAAGGCCGCACCGAGGTCTCCCCTCCCCTCCCTTCCTCTCCCCTCCTGGATGATGCCCCCAAACTGACACCCGCAAACTGCAATGCTCTCTCCACATTTGCTTCCTCTACACTTACATGCATGGCTCTTTACTTTTCATTCTCTTTTTCTCCTCTTTCTTTCCATTTTCCTTACAACCCTCCCCATTTTTTGTTTTTGCTGACGCTTGTTTGCTTCTTGGCTGCTTTTTCTTTTTTCATCTTTTTATCCTTTCTTTTCTCTTTTTTTTTTTCTTCCAGCCCCCTGCAGTCGCTTTATATCCATCCGTTGGCCCCTTTTTCCCCCCTTACTGTTTCTAGATCTGGGCCTTTCCCTGTGCCTCCTCTCCCCACATCACCCCATGCCCCCCGTAGCCCCATATTCCCCAGTACTTCCCTGGAGCCCACTGTGAGAATCCTTTGTTGTTTTTTGCCTCAACGCTTCCTGAGGTTTTTCTTGTGATCAGACTCTGAATGATTTGTCGAGGAGGCAGGTGATGGGTGCTGACCGTGCGACAATCCGCATCGCTTTGGGGACATCTGAAAGCCCCTTCCTGCAGAGCTGCTTGCTCTGTAGAAGAGCGGAAGAGCTCAGCAGTGTTCACTGGCAGATGTGGCCTGTGACTGAACAGCTCCAGCTCGCTACAGGAGGCTGGGGGACGCTGCCATGGCATCCTGTGAAGGCAAGGCACAAGTTGGTGCCTCCCTGCTCCCTCCGATCTGCTGGCGAGGCCAGCAAGAGAAGAACAAAGCAATTTCCTGCTGGGGTCCCGGAGCCAGAAGCTGCCACCGCAAGGAGAGCTGCCTCGACCACCTCGTCCTCCCCTTCCCCATCCCCCTGATTAAGACTTGTAATAAACTGCTCGGACCAACATTTGAACCGTTGTTTCTTAATCTCATGCTGGGTATGGAGATGATAAAAGAGCCTCCTCTGCCTCCTATAAATTGGAGCGAGACACCCACGCAAGCCCCCTATTGCCCCCTACAGCCTTTTGTGACCTCCTGTCTCCCACCCGTACCCCTCCACAGACCCCTATCGTGCCCGTTCCTCCATATCGCACCCACAGCCCTCCCACTGCTCCCTCTAGCCCCACATCCCCTCCCAGCCCACCTATTTGCCCCCTACACACATCCCTACAACCACATTCTCTTATACCCTCCCCCTTCTTCACTGACACGCTATTTGCTGTCACGCTCTCTCACATAGATGCCTTTAATTGGTCCCCAAAAAAGTCAACTTCTCTTGCCAGTGGCTCCTACAACTATTACAAAAATCACCTGCGGGTAATAATTCTTGGTGTAGCACAGATAAGAGGCACCCAGAGGTATCAGAACATAAACCTCTTTCCCCTGCTTCCCCAGCTGCTTTCGGTCCTGTGGGGTGGAACTCTGCCTGAGCCCTTCCAGGCTCCCCCTCACCTCTTCTTCTAGGTAAGGACATCCCTGTTACACCCTGCTCAACTCTGCCTTCCTCAGCCTGTTTTTCCCAAACCCTTCTCACTTTCCAAACTCCCATCATCACAGCCATTACTAACATTATGTTGCAGTTTCACCCCCTCCCCTCCCCAGGCTTCCCGTGCTCACTCTGGATGTCGGGTTTCCCCAGCTCTGCAGATGCCGGCTGTTCTCACTCCCTGTCCCGTCCCATCCCCGTTCACAACTCATGCACCCTTCACATCACAGCGGAGGCTCCAGCCCCCACTTCTTTCTCCCACTCCGAGTTGTTCTTACAAGCCGCAGTGGGGGGGCGGGGGATGTGTTCTCGTGCCGGCCCAACTCCAACATCCCAAACTCACTGCTTTCCTTCACCTTTTTGCCTTTTTCCTTTGTTTGTTTCTTTGTTTCTCCACAATTCCACTATTCGTACCCTCAGCTGCATCGCCACCTCCCATCAACAGCTGCATCGCCACCTCCCATCAACAGCTGCATCGCCACCTCCCATCAACAGCTGCATCGCCACCTCCCATCAACAGCTGCATCGCCACCTCCCATCAACAGCTGCATCGCCACCTCCCATCAACAGCTGCATCGCCACCTCCCATCAACAGCTGCATCGCCACCTCCCATCAACAGCTGCATCGCCACCTCCCATCAACAGCTGCATCGCCACCTCCCATCAACAGCTGCATCGCCACCTCCCATCAACAGCTGCATCGCCACCTCCCATCAACAGCTGCATCGCCACCTCCCATCAAGACAGTTTCTCCCAGTGCCTTCACAATCCACAAATCAAACAACACAGTTCCTCAGCTTCCACAAACACCCAGCACTTGCTCTCATGATTCGGGCACTCAATTATACAACTGCTCCCATTACTCCATTTACGTTCCTGGTTTCTTATTCAATATTCCCCTGGCTCACCAGCACTGTTTCTCCAGTGAGCCAAAATACAACCCAGGCTCTTCTCGTATCCCTTCAGACACCCCTTGTTCCATGACAGCCTCGTACACAACATCACAGAACACTGTCACCACACAAACATTTCACACTCACAAAGGCAGTGACAACAACCAGTAGGAAAGAGTTCAATGCCCTTACCTTGGTCCGTGCACCAAGTTACCGGGTCGCCAGGGCCAACACCCGTGCCTGCCTGCCCCTTGGCTTTCACAGAGCCCATCCTTATGTAACAGTCTCGGCTTTTTATCGGCCGTCCCAAGGAGTCACCTCAGCACCCAGACAGGACCGCTGCCATCAGCGGGGTGCCCCTATCCTGTGCAGGGCGGTAGGGAAACTCCCACAGAGGCGATCGTAATCCCGCACGAACCCCCAAATTGCTGGGAATATCCAAGTCATGTTTCTCAGGACGGTATCTCTCATAACAGCACGTTTTACTCGCGGTTGCAACGGCGGCATCCCGCAAGCAGGAGTGCACCTATGGACACAACATGGCAGCCTTTAGACCCAGTTTTCTCCCCCTTGCCTCCCCCTCCCCTGGTTCCCCACTGGCTGCGTACTCCAGGTTCACAGTCTTATCAGAAGGTTTACATTTGCTATTTACTTGTTCATTTATTTGTTACCTGCTGTCAGTCAGCAGCCATCCTGTTGTTTCCAAGCTGTCTCGGCGCTCTCCTTGCCGTATTGATGTGGTGATCTTCTTTAAAGTCATCGTTAAACAAAGAGCTCTGGGGATGATGCCAGGCCTGCCGATGTCTCTTCAGGCGCTTCCTCGGGCAGCCCATGGCTGTTCTCCGGTTTGCTGCCGTGCAGGATATTCTTGCAGTGTGCATGACAAAATATACACCTATACACCTACATACAGAGTGTGCGTGCCTGGGAAGGTTCGTCTAGAGGATCAGTGATGTAAACTACCAGAGATCTTCCCCAAGTGAAGTAGAAGGACTCCCAAAAAGAACTACGATACGGAGATCATGACTGTATAATCAAGATGCTATAACTGCAATATAGTTGTTTAATCAACAGATATCAAGATGTTGTAATCACAATATAATCGAGAGAATCAAGCAAGGTAGACAATGATCACAAAGAGAATAAGCGGAAGAGCTTACCCTTCGGCTGAGCTCACCAGAAGACACCAAGAGAGGGGATCTCCAGAAGAGATCCTTCCCCTCTGGTAGCCAGCTCTTAAATAGGTCTAGGAGGGGTGGAGCCTGGCTCCACCCCTTCCGGCAGCACAGGTGAATTGCCTTCACCTGTGCTCCTCTGGCTGACTCATGGCTCGCCTCAGGTGATTAATCAGAGGTTCAGGCCGTGACTCAGCAGTTCCCATACAATGACATAAAAACAATATTATCCAATTCCAATGCAGAACGTTCTCCAGCGCCATCGCCGGGCCGCGCCGCCCGCTCGGACGCCCCGCTCCCCAACCTGCCGGCGGCCGCCAGCCCGTGCTCGCCGCTCTCCAGGAAGGCCCGCACGGAGCGGGGCGGCGCGGCGCGGCGCGGACTCGGCCTCGCTGAGCTCCCCCACGTCCCCGCCCTCCTCCTCCTGCAGCCGCAGCCGGGGCCCCGGAAGCGGAGCGGGCCCACGACGACAGGCATCGCCGCGAGCAGCCGGGCCGGGGCCATGCGGACGCGCGCGGTGATGACGCAATGACGGCGCGCCCGCGGACCCAAAGCACCCCGCCCGCAGTGCCCGCCCCGTTCGGCGGACTGACCAATGGCAGAGCCGAGGGGCGGCTGCGGACGCGGGGCAGCCGCGATGGCGATGGCGCCGGCGGGATGGCGGAGCCGCGGGGCTCCGCGCGGGGAAAGCGGCGTTTCGCCGCCCCCCGCCCCGTGCTTCGGGGACGCCGGGCGGTCAGGGGAAGGCGGCGCGGGCGCACCGCCGCCGGCCCCGTCCGTCCCCCGTCCGAATCCAGCTGTCCTCGGAGGCGGAACCGAGCCGTCCTCCGTCGTTGCGGCGAGGCGCCGCCGGGCTGCGAGAAGCGGCGGCTGACCGCGAGCGGCGAGACCCGCCCGGTGTCCGGGAGCGGCTCCTCGCTGAGCCGGGCAGCCCCGAGAGGGAGCGGTCCCACGGATCAACTCGCGTTCGAGCCCGGCACGGAGTCCGGCCAGCGCCTTCGCTTCTCGCTCGGCCGTTTTCCATCTGGCTTCAGGCCGTGCAGTCGTCCCCGCGGCGACAGCGCATGCGTGCGGCCTCGCCAGAGCGTCAGCGCCTGCGCCGGTCCGTCGTTGTGGCGCAGCGCCGTCCGCGCTGAGTGACGTCATCAGCCCCGCCACCCGAGCAGGAGGCGGCCGTGCGGAAGCGGTGCGGGGCAGCCCGGGGCAGCGAGCGCCGCTTGGACTTGTACAGGTGGCTGTTCGGGGGAGCACCGGGGTTAAGGTGCTGGGGGGCCGCGTGCCCTGGGTCTCCCCGCCTCCCCCACCCCGTGTGTTTCACTGCCCTCCTCCCCTCCCCCCGCCGCCGATCGCCGACAACCCCCCCGTCCGTCTGTGTGACCCCCGGGGTTGCGCCTCCCTCCCCCTGTTTCCCTCTTCCGTTTCCCCATTCTGATCCCTGTAGTCTTTTTCCACCCCTCCCCTCTCTCCTCCCCCATTCTGACCCCCAGGCTCCACCTGTCTGCTCCCCGCCCCCCCGATCCCTCCCCAGTCCCCCGTTCTGATCTCTAATGTCCCCCCGCCCCCTCACGAGTCTCCCCATTCTGTCCCCTGGAGTCCCCCCACTTTCGCAGTCCCCTCCATCTGACCCCCAGGATCCCCTCTCCTCCTTGCAGGTACTCCCGCTCCAGTTCCCCCATTCTGATCCGTAGAGTCTCCTACCACCCCCCGTTCCCATCTCTTTGACCCCCAGGGTCCCGTGTCCTTTCTTCCCCCACCTCCTCACCCCTTTTTCTGACCGCTAGAGTCCCCTGTACCCCCCCCGTGTGCTCCTCCCTGACCCCTGGAGTCTGTTCCCCCATTTTGACCTGCAGTCCCACCCAGCCTTTCTCCTTTTCTGCCCGATAGAAGCCCCCCATGAGCCCTGGCCATCTCCTCCCACCCCTCCCTCCAGCCCCAGATGGACTTTCTGCCTTGTAGAGGCTCTGTTCACCCCTTTCCCTTGCACAACCCACTGAGTGCCCCTCCAACTCTTTTTCAACCCCATAGGCACCCCACTCCCCTCTTCTCCTCCCAAATATTAAGCTCTACCCCCGGCTCCTCTTCCACCCCATAGAAGCCCCGCACAACCCCCCGATTTCCCCTGCCACCCCCTCTCCACTCCTAGACCTCCTTTCCTCCCAGTAGAAACCCTACTCCCCTTTTTTTTCCCCTCACAATCCTCTGTCCACTCCTAGAACAGCCCCTTCTGCACAAAAGCCCCCTTCCAACCCCTGAAGTTGCCCTCCACAACATTGCCCTCCACAATGTACCCCTGCACCCCCAGGCCCCCTTCGCACTCACAGAAGCCTCTTTCTCCTGTTTTCCCCCTCAGAATCCCCTCTGTCCACCCCCAGGCCCCCTTTCCACATCACAGGGCTTCTAGCCCACCACAATGCCCCGCTTTCCCTCTTCCACCCTTTCTCCACCTCCAGACCCTCTTTCCGCCTCACAGAAGCTCCACTCACACCTTTCCCCCCGTAGATTCCCCACAACCCCCCTATCCAGCCCTGCAGTCATGCAGAAGAATCTGGAGATGCCCTCGAGGGGTTTGGGACATGCGGGGGGTTCCCAGGTGGGTCCAGGGGGTTCTTGGATTCATCCAGAAGGGTCTGGAGATGTCCAAGTGGGGTCTTGAGGGTGTCCAGGGGGTCTCCAGGATGCTCCCGGGGATCCCTTGAAGGATCTGGAAGCTCCGAGGAGCCTCTGGGATGACCTGGAGATGTCCCACCAGTAGAGCCTGGTAGGGTCCAGAGAGTCCTCATGTGGGGCTGAGTAGTACTGGAGTCATGCAGAAGGGCCTGGGGATGTCCCTGAGGGGTGTCGGGGTGACCAGAGGGTCCCTAGTGGTTCCTGGTGTGCTCCAGAGCTCTCAAGTGGGGATTTTGAGGACAACCTCACGTAGTGACCCGCTCTCGGGCTGCTTTGTCCCCGTGAGATCGCCCCCAAAAGCGTCTGTTTCCATTCAAATCAATCCTATGTCAGTTTTGTTGTTCCTTTCAGAAATGGATGGTTTTCGCCAAACCACCATGCAAGGCCCCACAGAAACAACTCCCCCCAGGGCCACCGGGTGACAGCGGCACAACCGCCGGCGGTGCCAGCACCGGGACAACCGCCTGTCCCCGAAGTTCTCACTGTCAGTGTCACCGTGGAACCTGGGGCCGGAGCAACGAACCTCGAGAGCCCCGTCAGCGTCCTGCAGCTCCTGGAGCCGGGTGCCGCTGTGGCCCTGGCTGCCCATGACTGTCCCACGCTGTGCCCCCTGCCGTGGGGGGGGGGAGCCCTCTGGTGCCCATCGTCGTCTGTCACGAGGACGGGACACGCACGGTGGTGAACTCTGTGCCGCCACCAGAGGAGACCGCGTGTGACATCGGCGTGGCACAGCCGTGCCGCGCTGTCATCATCTTCGTGTGTCGCTTTGGGCAGCCGGCGTCGGGTGTCACCGCCATGAGGGGGGGGCAGAAGGACCCCCTGGGGACATTGCGCCGGAACTGTGGGCACCATGACCAGCTGGAGGACGTGCTGGGCAAGTGGGGACACTGCATCACGGTGTCACAGCCCCAAAGTTGGGGACATCCCGTGTCACGTCTCAGTGCTGTGGTCTCGCCCACAGCGTCACACCATGAAGTTGGGATGCCTGTGTCCCCCGTGTGGTGTCACGCTCTGAAGTTGGGGACACCTTCACGGTAGCGTTGCATCCCAGAGTTGTGGACCCCCCCCATTCTCACACCATGAAGTTCGGGACAGCCCTCTGGGACCCCATCTGTGTCCACCCCCACAGACCACACTGTTCCCATGGGGCGGGGGTGACACCCCTTACTTTTGTATTTCAGGTTTATTTTTTGCTAACAGAGGATTGGGGAACACCACCCCCACCCCATGTCAGTAATGAAGGGCAGAGGAGCGGCTGTGGGGCTCCACGCGCCTCATCGGGGTTAAACTTTGGGGACAGAGGTCACTGCAGCATCGTGGCTCCATAGCCCCTCTGGCCGCATAACCACTGCAGCCCCATCTCGTAGCCATCCCGTATCCTTATCCCACACCTTTATCCCATCCCATATCCATCCCATCCGCCCCATAGCCCTCTCAAACCCATTTCGTATCCCTGCCTCCACACCACGTCCCCATCCCCCACACCCATCCCAAATCCATGTCCCTACAGATCCTCCTTGCAAACGGGGCTCCCCAGCAGCTGCGGGTCTGGCTGATGGCAAAGTGCTGGGGCAGGTGGTGATGCACCTTTCTCCATCGCTGAGCTCACGTGGCAGTGAGTAGGGCCACTGCCTCGCTTATTGTCCTGTCTGTTAAGCTTCTCTTCTGGCTACAGACGCTGCCAGTAAATACTATTGCTGGTGTCACGTTGTCACAGGCAGTAAAATAAGCCTGTCCCAAAGGCGTTGGTGTCTTTGTTCTCCCTGTTGAGCCATCGATTGGCACAGCAGCATCACAGAATCACAGAATTGTAGGAGTTGGAAGGGAGCTCCAGAGCTCATCGAGTCCAACCCCCTGCCCAAGCAGGTTCCCTACAGCAGGTCGCACAGGTCGGCATCCAGGCGAGACTTGAACATCTCCAGAGAAGGAGACTCCACCACCTCCCTGGGCAGCCTGTTCCAGTGCTCCGTCACCTCACCTAAACAAGTTCTTGCGCACATTGGTGCGGAACTTCCTATGCTGCAGCTTATGTCTGTTTCCCCTTGTCCCGTCTCCACGTACCACTGGAAAGAGAGTGGCCTCAACACTGTGGCCCCCACACTTCAGATATTTATAAACCTGGATTAGATCCCCTGTCGGTCGTCTTTTCCCAAGGCTGAACAGACCCAGTTCACTCAGCCTTTCTCCATAGCAGAGATGCTCCAGGCCCCTCGCCATCTTTGTGGCCCTCCGCTGGACTCTTTCCAAGAGATCCCTGTCTGTTTTGTGCTGGGGAGCCCAGAACTGGACGCAGAGCTCCAGATGAGGCCTCAGCAGGGCAGAGCAGAGGGGGAGGATCGCCTCCCGCGACCTGCTGGCCACGCTCTGTGCAATGCACCCCAGAATGCCAGTGGCCCTCTTGGCCACGAGGGCACACTGCTGGCTCATGGCCGACCTGTCGTGGTAAATAGTGATAGACAAGGGGGAATGGTTTTGACCTAAAGGACGGAAAATTTAGGTACGGTGTTAGAGGGAAGTTTTTCACTGACAAGGTGGTGAGGCGCTGGAACAGGCTGCCCAGAGGAGCCGTGGAAGCCCCTTCTCTGGAGGTATTCAAGGCCAGGTTGTATGGGGCCCTGGGCAGCCAGATCTAGTCCTTGGTCTAGCGGTTGGTTGGCAACTGCCTGCATCAAGGGATCTAGAACTTGGTGATCCTTGAGGTCCCTTCCAACCCGAGACATTCCGTGATTCTGTGATTCGATGATCTCACTCAGGATGATCTGCTACCTAACTGTCCCTGGCACCGAGGTAATACTGACCGGCCCGTAGTTGCCCAGGTCCTTCGCACAACCCTTCTTCTGGATGGGAGTAACACAGGCAAGATTCCAATCACCTGGGACCTCTCCAGTTGAGCAGAAAGGCTGATTGGTGGTGGAAAACAGCTTGGCAATCACCACTTGCAGCTCCCTCAGCACCCTCGGGTGGATCCCATCTGGCCCCATGGACTTGTGACAGTCCAGATGAAGAAGTTGGTCTCTATGTGTTTCCAACCTGAATTGTGGGGGCCTTATTCTGCTCTCCATCCCAGACTTCCAAGTCAGGGGGTGGAGTACCTGAGGATAATTGGTCTGACTTTTAAAGACAGATGTAAAGAACCTCAACCTTTTCCTTATCCACAGTGGTCATGTTCCCCTGAAGATTCTCCTTAGCCCTCCTCTTACTGTTAACATATTTGTAAGAAGGTTTTTTTCGTTCTCTTTTCCTACAGTGGCCAGGTTGAGTTCATGTTGGGTTTTTGTGTTTCTGATTTTCTCCCTGCATGGTCCTGACCACTTCTATGTGCTCGCCCTGAGTTGCCAGTCCCTTCTTCTACAGGAAGTAAACTCTTCTTCTCTCCTGGAGCCTCAGCAAAAGTTCCCTGTCCTTCTCTGTCGGCTCATTTTACAGCATGGAGGGACAGCCTGCTCTTGTGCCCCTAAGACTGTGGAATACAAGAAAACCTGTTCAGAGCAGCAGCTGTGGAGCAAGATAAACAGCGTGAGAACCAAGGACACCTCTAGAAGAAGAAAGAACGTCTCACGGCTCTGACTGGATAAGTGCCTGCATGAACGGTTGAAGAGTGCTTTGTAGAATGCTCTGTCAATGTGGAGGGGTGGGTGGGAAAGCTAGAAGAAGAAAACCTGTAGGTTTGCCAAGGTATGTAAGTGATGTGAGAACTTGTAATAAACGACTTGGACCATTCACATCTGAGTGCGTGCATCAGATGCTGCATAAGGCTTCCTTCTTGAGGAGCGACCAGCCTCCCTGGACCGCCTCGCTCTTCAGGGCTGAATCCCAAGGGACCCTCCCTACCAGTATCCTGAGTAATTCAAAGCCTGCTCTCCAGAAGCCCAGGGCAGCACTTTTGACTCCTGACTTCACCAAGAAAAGAAAACTCTACCATCTGGTGGTCACTCCGCCCTAGACAGCTCCCGACCTCCACATCTCACACCAGTCCTCCGCTGTCTGTGAACAGCAGCTCTAGCGGGGCACCTTCCTGGTGGGCTCTCTTACCAGCTGTGTCAGGAGGCACACATCTTCCACGCACTCTAGAAACCTCCTAGACTGCTGCTTCGGCACTGTACCGTATCTCCAGCACGTATCAGGGAAGTTGAAGTCCCCCATGAGAACAAGGGCTGGCGATTGCACGATTTCTGCCAGCTGCTCGTCGAACACCTCACCTGTTTCTCCATTCTGGTTAGGCGGTCTGCAGGAGACCCCCACCAGGATGGCAACAGTGTTCCCCCCCCGTCCCCGATCCTTACACACAGGGACTCAACCTGATCATTCCCAGCCCCAAGCTCAACAACACTGAAACACTCTCTAACTTTGAGAGCCATGCCACAACCCCTCCTTCCTTGCCTATCCCCTCCAAAGAGCTTATAGCCCTCCCTTGTAGCAAAACACGCGTGGGAGTGATGGCATAAGTCATAGTTTGCCTGCTGCACAATGGCTTCCAGCTCCTGCTTCTAGCACTTGCTGTGTGCGTTGCTGCAGATGCACTGCAGCCGAGACATTGCTGACACCCACAGCTCCTGCGTTCTTCCTCTTCACACCCAATTTCAAGCTCTCAAGCTAGCATAACGTACTCTCAGCACCGGTGATGACATGCCCACAGTAGTGTGTTCAGTTCTGGGCTTCCAACTACAAGAGAGACATGGAGGCCCTGCGGTGTGTCTGGGCAACGGGGCAGGAAGGGGTCTGGAGCAAAGGTGCCATGAGGAGCGGCGGAGTGAACTGGGGTTGCTCAGTGGAGAGGAGGCTCAGGGGAGGCCTCACCACTCCGTACGACTCTCTGGAAGGAGGCTGTAGAGAGGGGGGGGTCAGCCTCTTCTCCCAGGTAACAGCGATGGGACGAGGGGGAACGGCCTCCAGTTGCACCAGGGGATCCCCGTTGGACCTTAGGAAGAACATCTTTGCTGAAAGAGCGGTCGGGCACTGGCACAGCTGCCCGGGGAGCTGGGGGAGTCAGCGTCCGCGGAGGCGTCCCGGAACCGTGGGGATGTGGCACTGAGGGACGTGGGCAGGTGGGGGGTGGGACTTGGTCATCTCAGAGCTCTTTGCCAACCATAGGGATTCTGTGATCCTGTGGATCGAGTCATTTATTGTAACGAGAGGTAATGAGCAGCAAACAGCCAAAAAGTCATGGAAACACGCAAACACTTGACTGGGATACTGATGGAGCCACAGGCCCGGCAGCACTCAGGTGGGGCCGGGAGGGTGGACGTGTCGCCCAGTGCCTTCAGCAGCACCAACACGCCGGGCCCTGCGTCCGGGGCTGCGTCCGGCACCGGGCCCCTCGCCCTGCGCTGGCTGCAAGAGCCGCCGCCCTCCTGCCTGGGTGCCCTCAGCCCCTGTGAGGTGTGATGGCGTCACAGAGGGTGGCACGGAACGGCCATTGTGACACGCGGGGTGCGGAACAGAGCTGAGGCTGCGGGGCTCAGGCCGAGCTCAGTGCGACCTGGTGAGGTGAGCAGGGAGGAAGGGGCTGCCTGAGGCTGCCGAACGAGGAGGCTTCCCCAGCGCTCAGGGGCCTGAGCTGAGAACTCAGCCTCGTCCCGCTTCTCCCATAGGTTGGCACGTGGAGGACGAAGCCCAGTACTGCTGGGACAGAGATTCTGTGAGTGCTTGTCATCAACACACACAGTGTCCATGGACACACAGGAGGCCGCCGGCTCGAGGGAGCCAGGTGAGAGTAAAGAATCCCTGCACGCAGCTCGCAGCTCCCCATTGCCGGGCAGAGGGGGGCTGGGGGTCTGCCTGCGGCGGAGAGGGCAGGCGGGGGCAGGCCGTGCCGCTCTGCTCCTTGGCCAAGCGGCCGCGGCTGAGCTGTGGCTGCCTGCTGGCGCCGCTGGGCCTGCAATGCCCCTTCCTCTCCTCAGCCTCTGGCCCTGCCCCTCAGCTGGCACGGCCGGCACGGAGCAGCCCCTGGGGCAGCCCCCGGGGACACCTGGCCCCGCAAGGCGCTCACTGCTGTTACTCTCCCTTCTTCAGCATGCGTGCTGTGTGGCCGAGTGGATGAGCATTCGAGCATCCTTGGGCACAAAGTGCAGATCGGTGGATTCTATTTCCATACTTTCTGTGCGGTGAGTTCCCACGTTGTGGCTGTCCACGTTGTGTCCTGACACCTTTGTCCACGTTGTCCTGACACCTGTGTCCACGTTGGCTCCTGACACCTTCCTCCGAGCAGGGATTCCCTGCTTCCTGCCCTAACAAGATCATGCTCTTTCCTCTTGTACAGCTATTTGCCAATGGTCTTTATCAGCGTGTGGAAGGCAATATAAAGACCGGTTTTCGCACAGAAGATCTGGTACGCACCATGAAGCAGGCAGAGCAGACGGTGAGCACCGGACCACAACAGGGAGCTTTGTGACAGGACAGGCATGGCGAGCTTAGCCTGGCCCAAAGAAAGCAATCCCAGCCCTTCCAAGCAGCTCCAAGAGAAATTCCTGCTCTTGCAGACCAGCCCAGTTCACCAGGCAGCTCTGCAGAGTGCCACCCAGCCCTGCCCCCATCCTGTGCCCTGCCCACAGGTGCGGGCTCCGCTGCATAGGCCCTGGGGCTGCTGCTGATGGGGGCTGCTCTGCTCTTTCCAGCTCTGCTTCGTTTGTGGCAATCTGGGGGCCAGCATCACCTGCGCAGATCCGGGCTGTGACCGCAGCTTCCACCTCCCCTGCGCCTCGGAGGGTGAATGCATCACCAAGCACACTGGAGAGTTCAGGTAAGGGCTGCCAGCTATCACCTGCGAACCTCCACCCCCTGCTGTCAGCACCAGCCAAAGAAGCCAGGAACACAGGAACGCGCTGTGACACCTCCCAGCAGCCTGACAGAGCCACAGCCAAGGCCTGGGGCTCTTTCCTGTTCCTCTGCCCCTTCTCACAGCCCTTCTCTCCTTGCCCATCCCTCCCATCTTCCCCCAGGGCCTTCTGCTGGGAGCACCGCCCACACCAGGCAGTGGAGGCAGCACCTGCGCAGGACACGACCTGCATCGTCTGCATGGAGCCCGTGGGTGACAGCAGGTCATACAGCACCATGGTGTGCCCAGCCTGCCGACACGCCTGGTTCCACCGGGCCTGCATCCAGGTAGGAGCCCTCCCCTCACCCTGCAAGCACCGCAGCTGCTCAGCAGCACCAGGCCTGGCTCACACTCACACTGCTTGTGTTTCTGCTGCAGGAACAGGCTCTGCGCGCAGGGATTTTTTGCTTCCAGTGCCCCCTCTGCAGAGACCGGGTCAAGTTTATTAAAGACATGCTCTTTATGGGGATCCGAATCCCATTCAGGTTGGTGTCTTTCAGACAGCTCTTGAGATGTGAGGGCACATGAGCTGTGCCTGCCCAGGGACTGTCCCAGCAGGCCTGGCCCTTTGCAGCCACCAACATGGCCCTCAGCACCATTGGGAATCTCAAACTGGAGACAGGGTGGAGGGGGAGGGATTCCTTGGATTAGTTTTAGCCCTGGGGCAGCGGGTGCTCATCACATTCCCTCCCTTCTCTGGCAGAAGACCAACATGGGAGGACGACAACACCTACACATCTCTACTGGAGAGGCACAGGAGATGCGATGCCAGCGACTGCCGTTACCCACGCGGCAGGGAGCGGGCAGAGGGAGAGGGGTGAGTTGCCTCAGCAGCCCTCTGGGGCTCTGCGTGGGATCGCGGCCTGGCCACAGCCTGGGGCAGCACGGACTGAGCACCAGAGCCGTGCCGGGCACTCCCTGGCTCAGATCACTTTGTCCTCATGGCCGCAACCCCTTGGTTTCCCCAGGCCCTGGCAGCTGCTCCTCTGCAGCTCCTGTGCTGCGCAAGGCACTCATCGGCGCTGTTCCAACTTGAGTCAGAGCACAGCCAGCTGGGAGTGCAACGCCTGTGCTGGAGAGGGCACCGGTAAGAGGCAAACGGCCGCGTGCTGCTGGGCTGGGGCCAGGCGAGGCCTGGCAGCGGCTGCTCAGAGCGGCCTTGCTCAACTCCCTCTAGCCCTGGACAAATGGGAGCCAGTTCCACCCCGTGGCTGTAATTCCGTCCTGCTCACCTTCCTGCCTCCCCTTACAGCCTCCAGCAGCAACTCAGATCTTGCTGAATACAGCACCGTCAGCCAGCAGGAAATGGAGCCATCCCAAGGCTCTGCGACACCAGAGAGGAGCAGCTCCAGCACCACCAGCCAGCCACCATCGGGGCCAGCTGACTGTTCCCACGTGCCTGAGAGCGGCGGCCTGTCCAGGCAGCGCAGGACAGACCGGAGGAGAATCCGCCCACATCTACACCGGGATGAAAATGGCTTTAATGAGCCCCAAGGACACCGTGGGAGTAGCCACACTGCTGCCCCAGTTGCCGAGAGCAGCACCCTAAACTCTGCCAGCCAGGGGACATCAGAGTCCTCAAGGAACTCCCCTGCAGTTGGCTACAACCTCCGGAGCAGACAGCGGCGGCGAGCTCAGACAAGAAGCCGCTCTCCGTTGCAGCGCCGGGCCCCAGATTCTCCAAGCCAGCCCCGAAGACGCCAAACACGTGGGAGCAGGCAGGCACCGACCCGAAGTGCTGAGAGCGGCACCAACAGACGCACAAGACGGGGAGCACCGCGGCCCTCAAGGGCTTCCACAGCAGCTGATGGAAGCCGGTCCAGACAGCCAGGGCGGGCCCGGACTCGAAGCCGCTCCCCTCTTGAACATCGGGCTGCAGAGACCCGCAGCCAGCCCCGAAGATGCCGCAGGAGCCGCTCCAGGCGGCGAGGGCCAGCCCAGGGGTGAAGCCGCTCCCGGGTACCACGTCGGGCCCTGAACATCAACAGCCAGCCCCAATGATGTCGCGGGAGCAGCCATGTGCAAGCTCCAATTGTATCCAAAGTCATCACAGTCCATCACAATAAAACTGAGAGTTCCATCACGCCACTGTCAGTTTTGTTCTTCTCTGCCTTTCCCGGGGTGGGCAGCTGTACAGGCTGGCCCTTCCCCCCAGCACCCAACCCACTCCCTCCTCCCTGCGGCCCGGCTCAGGCTGAGCTGGGTTCTGGCCCCGACTCCGGCGGGGCGCAACGTTTCCAACACGCAACGCAGGCCAGGCTGGCAGCTGCGGCCCCGTCCTGGGGGCGTTTCCGTCGTCTTGGGCACGCCGCTGTGTTTGGGACATGCAGGCAGCCCTGGGGCTGCTGCCGGCTGCGGCGTGGGCCAGGACCCGGCCTTTCCTCCCGCATTCGGCCAGCGCCACAGTGCCACAGCTCTGAGGGCTGCTGCTGCTGCTGCTCTGGGGATGCTGCCAGGCAGGGGGTGACGCAGCCCATCGAGCGCGTGAGCCACTCTCCTCTGCCCCAAAGTCCGGCGTCACGCCTCCTGTGCGAGCAGTACCAGTGCTGCCACTGCTCCTAAGCGGGACGGCCACCCTTTACTTACTCGCTCCAACTGCCCAGAGAAGCAGCCCGCCGCTCTCTCCCTGCACCCAGTGTGTTCTCCTAACACACCCAGCGCAGCGCGTGACGTTTTGCTGCCGTGCCACAGCCGTCTTGCAGCCCCGAGCGCGGTCGCAGCCCCCTTCGCTCTCGCGACACGGCGCGTTAGCGGCCTCGTCTCATTCCAGCTTTGCAAACCCTCCTTCCCACGCCCGCTCCGGGCCCGTCGGCCGCACTCCGCCGCGCACCCAGCGCTCTCCGGCCGCTGTCCCCGCGCCATCCCCCGCCGGCCGGGCCGTCTGGGCGCGTTCCCTCCCCCTCCGGCTCTCGCTGGCCGCCGCGCACCCGGGGACGCCCCGCGCGGACTCACGGCGCGGGTGCGGAGCGCGGTCCGCTCGGCGCCTCCGCCCGTCTCCCAGCAACGCGCCCGCCCGCTCGCGCGGCCCTCGCGGCTCGCCGTAGCGCGGCGGGGCGCCGAGCGGGGCCCGGCACAGGGGCTGCCCCCGGCAGCGCGACCTCAGCCGGGGGGGGCGGAGAGGCCGCGTCCGCGTCCTTCCGGGCCGGGGCCGGCGGCTCGGTGGGAGGCTGCCCGCTTCTGGCCTTGGGGACGTCGCCGCGTTTGGCACGCGCGGGCAGAGCCGGGGCTGCTGCCGGCCGTGGGTGGGCCGGGACCCGGGCTTTCCTCGTGCGTTCGGGCGGTGCCGCGGGTCTGAGGGCTGCCGCTGCTCTGGGGATGCCGCCGGGCTGGCGGTGCTGGCCTTGTCTCCTCGCCCTTGCCGCGATGGAGGGTGGAGTGCAGCTGCCAGACAAAGCTGCGTTGGCTGGCCCTCCTGCCCATCCTGTGATTTAAAACCTGGCCTCCCTCGTGCCGTTTGTTCTGCGCTTCTTCTACAAAGGGTTCTGCTTGTGGCCGCCCAGAGTGGGGAGTCCAGTGCCTGGCCTCAGTCAGAGCCCACGTTTGCTGGGGCTGCATGGGCCGGCTTGTTTTCAGGCACCGAATCACCGATCCGGGCGGTGAAGAGGCTGATGTGTGTGCTGCTCTGCCCTCTCTCTGACCTGCTCCGGTGGGATATGCAGTGTGGCAAGGCAGCGGTGCTGCGCCCTCCTACTTGTTGAGGGCATCCAGAAGCTCAGGACCCTGGCCGCTCACTCCGCGAGGCACTTGCCGAGTTCCTAACTTGTCTCAGACCAACTTGCTACATGCTCTGTATAAGATGCGTTGCAGAATCACAGCATGGCTTGATTGAGAGGGACCTTATGGCCCCCCAGCCCCACCCCTGCCATGGTCTGGCTGCCCCCCAGCTCGGGCTGCCCGTGACCCCTCCATGGCCTGAGGCACCTCCAGGGATGGCACCCACAGCTCTGGGCAGTACTGCCAGCGCTTCACTGCCCTCTGAGCAAAGAACATCCTAATATCTCACCTAAATCCCCCCTCTTTTAGTTTGAAGTTGTTACCCCTTGTCCTCTTACTATCAGACGGTGTCGGAAGTCACTCTCCCTCCTGCCTGTAAGCTCCCCTCAAGTACTGGAAGGTCACAGTGAGGTCTCCCTGGAGCCTTCTCTTCTCCGTGCTGAGCAACCCATCTCCCTCAGCCTGTCTCCATAGGAGAGGTGCCCTTCGTGGCCTCCTATGGCGCCGCTCCAACAGCCCTCCTTTACTGGGGCCTCCAGGCCTGGATGCAGTGCTCCAGCTGGGGCCTCATGAGGGCAAAGCAGAGGTGGAACGATCCCCTTCCTGCCTGCTGCCGCCCTCTGCTGATGCAGCCCAGGATGCTGTTGGCCTTCCAGGATGCGAGCGCACGCTGCTGGCTCCTACAGAGCTTTTTGTCCATCAGGACCCCCATGTCGTTCTCTTAGGGCTGCTCTGAAAGAGCTGTTCTCCCAGTCTGGACACAATCTGGTATTGCCCCAAGCCAAGTACAGCACCTTGCCCTTGGACTTACTGAGCTTTGCTAAGTTCACATGGGCCCGCTTCTCAAGTTTGTCCCTCTGGATGGGATCCTTTCCTTCCATTGTATCAGCTGCCCCACGCAAGTTGGTGCAATCCACAGCCATGCTAATCCCACTGGATATGTCATTGGTAATGATGTTGAAGAGCACTGGTCCTAAGACGGACCCCCCGCGGGACACCGCTCGTCACTGGCTCCCACCTGGACATAACGCTGCCAACCAGCCACTTCCTCACCCACCAAATCGTCCACGCTTCAAATCCGTATCTTGGGAAGGACTGGGGAAATCCTGGGAAGATTTTGGGCAGTTGGACAAGTGGATCTGAGAGCAGGATTGGCAGCTGTTCCCGGCTTTGGGCTCTTGTGTGGTGGCGTTAGTGGTGGCACTTTGACTTCTTTGGCTGAACCCTGCTGTTTACTCCAGGTGCATGAACCCACAAGAAAGGGGGAAGTCCTCAGGTGGCAGCATCCTCCCCAGCAAGTTCTGTTCTAGGTGTCTGTCCTACCTCCGCTCTGGAGCTGGTGCCTGTGAAGAATGACCTCTCGGGGTGCTGGGACGGCTCTGTCAAGGAAGAACTGCAGGCTGAGCACTGGGCCAGAGAAGTCCAAGGTTGCAGGTACGGGCTGAGCATGCTTTGTATGAGCAGGACCGCTGTGGATCAGGGTGAGCGGCCCTGGCCTCACCTGAGGTCATCTGCATTGCAGTTGCGCTTATCTTGCTGACAAGAGGCATAGCGGGACTGCAACAGTAAATGTCTGAGCTGAGGTGAGGTTTTGGGAGGGCCTTTCCTTGCTGTATGAGCAGCTCAGGTCACAGTGCCCAGATGAGGCCTCAGCAGGGCAGAGCAGAGGGGGAAGATCACCTCCCTCGACCTGCTGGTCACGCTCTTTGCAATGCACCCCAGGATGCCATTGGCCCTCTTGGCCACAAGGGCACACTGCTGGCTCATGGCCGACCTGCCGTCCACCAGGACACCCAGCTCCCTCTCCGCAGAGCTCCTCTCCAGCAGCTCATCCCCCAACCTGTACTGGTGCATGCCATTATTCCTCCCCAGATGCAAGACTCTACACTTGCTTCTGTTAAACCTCATCCGGTTTTTTACTGCCCAGCTCTGCAGCCTGTCCAGCTCCCGCTGAATGGCAGCACGGCCTTCAGCCAATCCTCCCAACTTCGTCTCATCAGCAAACTTGCTGAGGCTGGCCACCATCCCCTCATCAAGGTCATTGATGAAGATGTTGAACAAGACCGGACCCAGCACCGACCCCTGAGGAACACCGCTGCTTACAGGCCTCCAGCCAGACTCTGCACCGCCAACGACGACCCTCTGCGCTCTGCCAGCAGCCAGTCCTCAACCCACCTCACTGTCCACTCATCTATCCCACACTTCCTCAGCTTTGTTATAAGGATGTCGTGGGGGACAGCATCAAAAGCCTTGCTGAAATCAAGGTAGACTACATCCACTGCTCTCCCCCCATCCACCCAGCCAGAGACAACATCATAGAAGGCTACCAGGTTGGTCGAGCACGACCTCCCCCTGGTGAACCCATGCTGATTACTCCTGATCACCTCCTTTTCTTCCAGCTGTCTGGAGATGACATCCAGCACAGCTGTTCCATCACCTTTCCAGGGACAGAGGTGAGGCTGACTGGCCTATAATTGCCTGGGTCTTCCTTCTTGCCCTTTTTGAAGACCGCAGTGGCATTGGCTCTGCTCCAGTCTTCAGGCACCTCCCCCGTCCTCCAAGACCTCTCAAAGATGACAGAAAGCAGCTCAGCAATCACCTCTGCCAGCTCCCCCAGCTCCCGTGGATGCATCCCATCGGGTCCCATGGATTGGTGAACATTGGTGTTGCCTGGGCGCTCCCAGACCACCTCTTCCCTGACTGAAGGGAGGTCTTCCATTCCCCAGACCGTCTCACTGGGGGGGAGGGGCAGAGTCCACTTTGGGGGTGGGGGGGGCAAAGGGGGACATTTCCTTCAGCCTCTGTTAATGATCCACCCCCCCCCCGCCCTTGGGCAAAGAGCACAGAGGGGGTGGGGACAGCGAGAGACAGTCCTGGGGGGCACCATGTGAGTTCTGGGGGAGGGGGGCACATGGTTAAGGGTCCTTTTAGGGGTTGTTACATCCAGGGGTGGGGGGTCCATGGAGGGAGGAGGGTCATGTGAGACCTTTATTTTTGGGAGGGGACATGTGGCAATAGAGATTTGGAGAAACAGGGTTCTGTGGGGTGATCCCAGGATCTGGGTTCCAGGTTTGGGAGGGGGGAATCCCACACCTTTTGCCATATAGATTTCCCACAAGCTCCCTGTACACCCCTGGTGTCATGCAGAAGAATCTGGACGTGTCCAAGAGGGGTCCTGGGGGCGTCCAGGGGGGTCCTGGCAAAGCTGGGGACACCTTTCACGTCACCCTGGTGGTGTTGCATCCCAGAGTTGGGGACTCCCTCCCCCCTCCCCCCCCAGTGTCACACCTGAAAGTTGGGGACTCCCCTCTGGGGACCCCATCTGTGTCCACCCCCACAGACCACACTGTTCCCATGGGGTGGGGGTGACTTTTGTCATTCAGTTTATTTTTTGTTAACGGGGGATTGGGGGATGCCCCCCCCCACGCCCCCATGTCAATAATGAAGGGCAGAGGAGCAGCTGTGGGACGCCACGTCTCGCGTCGGAGTGGGAACTCTGGGGACAGAGTCACTGCAGCATCCTGGCCCCATAGCCGCTGTGGCCCCATAACCACTACAGCCCCATCTCATAGCCATCCCATCCCATATCCATCAGATCCACCCCATGGCCACCACATAGCCATGTGCCACGACTTTATCCCATCCCATAGCCCATCCCATAGCCATCAGATCCACCCCACAGCCACCTCAAACCCATCCCATATCCACACCCCATCCTGTTGGGTTTGTTATGAGGCGACTAAGCGGGGATTCGGGCTGTCACGGTGCAGGCAGTTGGACTGTTTCATGATAAGAACATATGGGAGTTATTTAGGTGCTTGGAACAGCGCATCCATCGGCCTTGAGGAAGAACTTAAGCGAGGCAGAAGGAGCTGGAGGAACAAGAAGATGGACACCACCTGGAGATGGCCACCATGGCACAATGTAACCATGAAGGGCCAATGGCAGGACTGGTGCTGGGCAGCCTGGGCTGATACCACCAATGAGGTTCTGACAAGTGGACTCTGGAGGGTATAGAAGATACTGTTGCGGCACCGGGTGCCATTTTGCAGCATCCTCCGTGTGGGTGTCTGTGGTGCGATGGTCCCAGCGAGGAGAGATGGCGGGTAGAGCAAGGAGGGATCGCTAGCCCCTGCAGTGAGGGACCTGTAATGGCGGCGTGTCTGCGGCAAGTGGTGCCCGGTGTGAGGAGCGTGTGGCTGCTGTCCCTGCCGTGTGAGGGTCGTCTGACTGCAGTCCCTGCTGTCCCTTGGAATAGCTGAGCAGTGGCCACGGTGGACTCGGTGATCAAGGTACTGTTACAGCTGGGGAGGGACGATGGCGGTAAAGATACGCCTTCTAAGAAGGAAAGAAGCACCGTGGTGTGCCGGTTAGAACGGGAGGGGGTCTGTGCGGACCGCAGGGATGTTTTGAAGCCCCGCAAACGGGACGAGATTTCTCTCGCCCTTGCGCAGCATGCAACGACTGCGCGAAAGGCAAACGAGCTGAAAATACGGGGCTTGCTGCTAGGAATGCTTGGAACAGCTATAGAAGAAGGGGAGGCAAACGGAGCTGCCCGGCAGCCTCTTGGTGCTGCCCCGTCAGACTCATACAGAAGGAGCGCTCTGCAGTCGCGAAGGGCAGGCGGGGCAGGCGGGGGGGAATGTTTCCTGTCGGGATCCAGAGGCTGCGACACAGCCCTCCGCGCCCCCGGGAAGCGTCTGTGCGCTTGAAGGAGTTCTGCCGCCGTACCGCGACCCATCCCCCGCCCGTGGAGCTTCTGCGGTTCAAGGAGCTCTGCCCCCATACCCCGACCCATCGCTGCCGCTGCCACCACGAACGGAGCGTCCTTGTGCCGATGGCAGGGCGTGTGGCGCTGCTCGTGGCCACTGCGGAGATGGCAAGGAGGGCAGAACGAGCAGGGACGGTGATGGTGACGGGGAAAGGAGTTACCAGGGTGGCGGAAAGGGTGGATTAACGGACTGGGGAAAGTGAGATCTGGTCTGGTTGAGGAGGGGTTATCGTTGGATGCTGTCCCGGTCGTAATTGGCGATAGGGGAAGCCGCGAGCGGGTTTCCCTCGATCCAAAAGGAGCGACCCGCTGATTAGATCGTGTGGGCAAACGGGGCTCAATTCGCCCCTCACTCGGGATGCTTTGCAGGCTCTGACATCCGTGGGTCCCCTCCTCCCTCGTGATGTCCCCCAATTGGATGCGTGTGGTGCTGTCCCCTGTGCAATCCACTTCATGATGGTCCACGCAGTGGATGACGAGCCTTCGGGCAGTACTTGCGGCTGCTGAGGGGACCCCCAGCACCCGTTCCATGATTCCTCCTGCTGCGTTTGGCAGGGATGGCCGGGGGATGGGAACTCCCCAGGCCCGAGCAGCTAAGCTCCGAGCGGGGCAGCTTCTAGCAGGCGCCGATGCCGGGATCCAGGCATTGCAGAGGGCGGCTGGGGGGCGGAGTCAGCGGATCGTGGGAGCGAGGGGACTCCAAGTCCGACAGTCAGCGGCATGTGGAGTGGCGGCAGTCAGCTCTCAGCAGCCTCAGAGCTGCGTGACGGCTGTGGGCAGGCAGGCCGCTTGAAGGCAAATGGCCCCGTTGGGCGCGGGGGGAGGGGCCCGGTAAGCGCGGGGATCGGGTTGCAGCGGGCCGTTGGAGCTGCGGGCGGCGCGGACGGAGCGCTCGTCAGTGCCCAGTAGGGGAGGTGCGTGGAGCGAGCGGGCAGAAAGACGGAGCGCAGCAGGGCAACGGGAATGGGGGGGTCCCGCAGGCGCAGGGTCCCTCCCCCTTCTCTCGGAACGGGCCGGTTTCGCCGCTCGGGTTCGTCGCACGCCCGCAGCGGCATTAACGCTCGATGGCCGGGATCGGCCTCTCGTTCGAGCGATGGTCAGCTGTGCCGGCGACTCGCCTCCTGAATAGGCGGGACCGCGAGCCATTGTAGGTACGGCCTTGATAGACTGCGGGGCGGATGTTGCAGTGACTGCAGCGAGGGAATGGCCCGATGGGCGGCCGCGAGTGCCAGCCCGACAGATCCAAGGGGTAGGAGGTTTCCTTTGGACTGAAATGCAGAGACGAGGCTGCAACCATTTCCATGGACAGGGAGGGAGAGATGGAACGAGCGGTGCTGATTGTCCCGCTCAGAGCTCAGGTGCCCGGCACGCTGCTGGGGAGAGATTTTCTGACAGCTCTTAGGGCTCGCATCACAAATTCGTACTAGGGGCCACTGCCTGCCAGTTCTCACTACCTATGCAATTCCTTTGTATTGGAGGCAGGATGCTCATCCTGTCTGGTAGATCAGTGCCCCTCCTGCACCATAAACTCGAAGCGCTCAGACAACTGGTTGTGCAGGAATTGCGGTGTGGGCACACAGAACCATCGCTTAGTCGATGGAACACACCTGTTCTTGTCATCAAAAAGTCTTGTGGGGCTGATCGCTTGTTCCATGACTCACGTGCTGTTCATGCTCAGTTGGTTCCTTTTGGAGCTGTACAACAGGATTGGCCGACGCTTTTGTCGGCCATACCCAAAGGTTGGCCCTTGGTGATCGTTGATCTCAAGGATTGCTTTTTCTCCATTCCCCTTGCGGAGACAGACCGGGAAGCATTTGCTTTCACAGTGCCTACGGTAAGCAGTGAAGCGCCGGCGGAAAGGTATCAGTGGCGGGTGCTTCCCCAAGGCATGATGTGCTCCCCCACGATTTGCCAGCTGGTTGTCGGGCGGGCCTTGGAGGACGTCCGTAAGGAATTCTCTCAGTTAGGGATTGCCCATTGCATGGACGGTCTTTTACTCGCTGCCCCTTCCTATTTACAATTGCATGAGTTGGAGACCCAATTCCATTCCCTATACTGGAGGGGAAGGGAAGGAACGGGAGGGGAGGGGAGGGGAGGAGAGGAGAGGAGAGGAGAGGCTTACAGCGTATTTCCCAGCTCAGAACACTGCACCCAGATTGTTTAGAACCTTCAACATTTTTTGCTATTGCAGCTCTGTGAGAAAGCATTTATTAGGGAACTCAGTCGTTACGTGTCTGAAATACGTTACTAATATGTGTGTGGTGGTCTGACTTCCCACACCAGCCGTTCAGCTATTTCTAAGGATACGTCCCGGCTTAACTCTTCAGACCAATTGCCCTTCCCACCGTTCCATGCAGACACAGCTTCCACTTCCCACCCTGGTGGAATTTCAGCCTCGTGCTGGGCTCAAAGCCCCGGGTTCCGTCCTTCCTGGGCGCCCTGGGAGGTCACAGAAGGCGCCCTGCGCCTCGGCAGCCGCCAGCCAATATGACATCAGAGCCCCCGTCACCCTCAGCAGCAGCGCCGCGCAGCACTGCAGTCCCATGAGGATTGCGGAGCAGGCGAGGGGAGAGGTGCTCGTGTCCTGGCACGAGAGCCAGCTTTTGCCTGTGTCTGAGTTGGAAGGAGCCAAAATGCCGGCCCGGCGGGGCAGGTGGGTGCAGCAGGACCCAGAACGTGGGGAGGGGAAGCCAGGAGCACCGCGTGCCACCGGGCTTTGGGCAGCCAGGAAGCCCCAGGGTCTGCAGGAGGAAAACGGGGCTGCGGAGCAAACTAACGGTCTCTCCCACCTGATCTCCCCACAGCTGGAGCCTTTCCTCCTGCAGAAGCCCTGGCCGCGCTCCTTGTGCCTCCTCCCATCGAATGCCTTTCTCTTCCAGATGGCGTCAGCAGGACCTGTGCCTGAGCTCCCGTCTCTGGGGTAAGAACGCTTCCTCGCCCTGCGCCTGGCTCTGCAGGGTGGCCTTTGCACGCCTTCGCCTATCCACCCCAGGCATCATGCAGAAAAACCTGGAGAAAAAACCACTCCTAGAGTGGTTTGGGGCATTCAGGCGGTCCCCAGGTTGGTTGCGGGGGTCCCTTGAAGGATCTGGAAGCTCCCAGGATGGGTCCAGGAGCTCTGAGGAGCCACTGGGCTGATCTGGAGGTGTCCCAGTAGAGTCTGTTAGGGTCCAGAGAGTCCTCACGTGGGTCTGTGTGGTCCTGGAGTCATCCAGAAGGGTCTGGGGATGTCCCAGAGAGGACTTGGAGGGTCCAGGAGGTCCTTGGATTCATCCAGAGCAGGGAGCAGCTCGCGTTATGGCTTCTATGAAGCAAGGAGTGAGCATGCTGAAAATGCTGGGAAAGCAGGCAGGGGTTTCACTGTTGTCTAAAGCCCTAACGGCGCTGATTAATTGGGTTCAGCGCTGTGGTTACGGGAGTACTCCTACGGAGTGCTTATCCCGTACAAGTTAGATAAGGTCTGGCAGTGGGTCAGGTAAACACATGACAACAGGACAGCGTGGACAACTGTGATGGTAATTTGTATTTATTGGCACAGCGCAGCATGGAAAGCCCCGTTGATGGCAGCGGTGGTTCTCTGGCTGTCAGGTGATGCCCCCAAATCCGCACGCCGGGGGCGCTCCCACCTCCTGACTGATGGTGGAGAGGAGCAGGAGGGCAGAGGTGATGCTGTGGGGGGGGCTGGGGGCTGCAGGGCTTGGTATGCTTCCAGGCTGTGCGATGGATGATGCCCCCAGACTGACAGCCTGGGGGTGTTGCTCCCATCTCCCGAAGGGTGGTGGAGGGGAGTGGGAGGGCGGTGCTGATGCTCGGGGGGCTGCTGGGTCAGCCGGCTTCCCCCAGGCAGCGGTGGTCCGTCTCGGTTGCCCCCAAGGCTGCGCTCTGCTGGGCTCTCTTCCATCCCCCGATGGATGCTGGAGGGGAGAGCGAAGGCAGAGGTGGGGCTGGGGGCTGCCAGGCTCTCCAGCTTCCCCCAGGCGGTGGCTGCCCCCAGGCTGACGCCCTGAGGGACCGCTCCCGACCCCCGAAGGATGGCGGTGGGGTCGGGGGGTGGTGCTGATGTCGATGGTGTCGATGCTGTCGCTCATCGGCCAGGGTTCCGGTGTTGGGGCGCAGGCCGATGAGGACAAGCTTCCAAGCCAGGCAGGTTCCTCCCGTCCCCTGATGGATGGTGGGGGGGGACGGGGGGTGGTGTTGGCAGGCCTGGCAACCAGGGGCCGCCCTGGTGGTCGATGTTTCCATGGCCGCCTTCTCACAGATGTTTCACAAGTGGCCGTGAATTTCCAGCCGGTAAATGCAGGTGTGTTCAACGTTCCCCCAGTTGCTCTGCACATGAAACATGATGCGGCCGAAGGCTTTGTGGGGCTCCACCTGCCAACACAAAGAGGAGAGGCTTCGTTACACGTGGGAAGAGCCGCGGCGCAGCCGCTCGGCTCCCTTGGCCGAAGCCCAGCTCTGCTCCGCTGCCGTGGGACGGCGCTGCTGAAGGAAGGCAGCCGCCCTCCTCCCTCCCGCCGGCCGTCGTCCCTCCGCACCCGCAGGGGGACGGTTTGCCTCCTGCAGCGCCTTCCTGCTGCTGCGGCGGCTCTCTGGCTGTCATGGCCGCCCCCAAAGCCGCCCGCCACCTCCTGAGCGATGGTGGAGAGGAGCGGGAGGGCAGAGGTGATGCTGGGGGAGCCTGGGGGCTGCCGTGCTCGAGCAGGAAGAACCATCGCTGCCAAAGGTGGGACGGCCGCCTCGTCTGTGTTCCCCGCAGGAGGGAGAGCAGAGCAGGGCCCGGCTGAGCAGGCAAAGCCTTTCTTGCCAGGACTGGCCATACCTGCACGTGGAAGGTCTGGGCGATCTCTCCTCTGATGTCGTAAACGAAAAACCCCAGGGCGGTTGGTGGTTCGTCCTCGTCCATTCCCTGAAAGACAAGAGACGATTTCGGTCACGCTTTAGGGCAGGCCGTGCGAAAAGGATCGCTCGCCATTCTGCCCCCCCACACCTCAGGTATTCATAGGCCTGGATCAGCTCCCCTCTCAGCCTTCTTTTCCCAAGGCTGAACAGACCCAGTTCGCTCAGCCTTTCTCCATAGCAGAGATGCTTCAGGCCCCTCGCCATCTTTGTGGCCCTCCGCTGGACTCTTCCCAAGAGATCCCTGTCTGTTTTGTGCTGGGGAGCCCAGAACTGGACGCAGAGCTCCAGATGAGGCCTCAGCAGGGCAGAGCAGAGGGGGAGGATCGCCTCCCTCGACCTGCTGGCCACGCTCTGTGCAATGCAGCCCAGGACGCCATGTTTCCAGCAGGGCACACTGCTGGCTCATGGCAACTTGCCGTCCCCCAGGTCCCTCTGTGCAGAGCTCCTCTCCAGCAGCTCATCACAGCATCACAGAACGGCCAGGGTTGGAAGGGAGCTCAAGGATGACGAATCTCCAACCCCCTGCCATACGCAGGGCCACCAACCTCCACGTTGAATGCTAAACCAGGCTGCCCAGGGACCCATAGAGACACGTTAGGACCCATGGAGACACATTGAGACCCATTGGGACCCATAGAGACATATTGGGACCCATTGGGACCCACACAGACACACTGGGACCCATAGAATCACAGCATCACAGAACGGCCAGGGTTGGAAGGGATCTCAAGGATGACGAATCTCCAACCCCCTGCCGCACGCAGGGCCACCAACCTCCATGTTGAATGCTAAAGCAGGCTGCCCAGGGCCCATCCAACCTGGCCTTGAGCGCCTCCAAGGACGGGGCATCATCCGTTCTCCTCATCCCCCAGCCTGTATTGCTGCACGCCATTCTTCCTCCCCAGGTGCCAGACTCCACACTTGCTTTAGTTGAACCTCGAGACCCACTGGGACCCATAGAGACACATTGGGACCCATAGAGAAACATAGAGACCCATTGGGACCCTAGAGACACGTTGGGACCCATAGAGACACATTGAGACCCATTGGGATCCATAGAGACACATTGGGAACCATAGAGACACATTGGGACCCATAGAGACCCATTGGGACCCATAGAGACAACAGGTTGATGGCTGTTGTGACCTCTTCTCCTGCTGGTGGAGTCGCAGAGGCCGAATTCACGGTGGCTTTCTGCAGCTGAGGCCGGGCGCAGGGCTCTCCCGAAGCTGCGCTGCCCTGTGTTCCCCCTCACCACTGGGCTGTTTGCCCTTTTAACCCCCCTTGGTTTTGGTGCTCGCTCCCAATAGTTCTCACGATGGCGGTTAGAGCTCTCCCATCTCTGAACCCTTTCCCCGATCCACACCTCGTCACATCGCTTCCGTCGCGATATTCGCGCCCGCTGATGAGAGGGCTGTCACTGCATAGCAGCCGCTGTTCATGACCGGGGCTCCCACCGCTATGGGGCCTTATGGGGCTCTGTGCCAAAGCTTTTCCTCGGGGTTTTCCTCCCTTAGAAGCAGCAGCACAGACTTACCAAGACAGTAAACTCTCTGGGGGGCGCTGCTGACTTCCCCGGAGGGAGAGACCGCCGTGGAGATGTGCCACACGGTGAAAGCCGAGGGCCGGATTTTCTGCGGCAGCCGGATGACCACGTCACCCTCGGATCCTCGGAAAGCCCAGCAGTTGCCAGGAGAAATATCAGCCTGCAATGAGAGAGACGCGTCTGTCAGCAGCGAGGCCAAGAGCCCCAGAGCCGGCCGGTGGGCAAGGAGCGGGGACAGGAGGACAGGAGGGGAACGGGCACAGCTGGGGACGGCAGCTCTGGGCTCAGCCGCCTTTCTCTGCTTGCCCAGAGGTGGCAGGCAGCCCTCCCAGCACCCGTCAGCTCTCTGTCAGCCATCCATCACCCACGGTGTCAGTAATGTGGGGCAGTGTGGGCTGAGCAGTGCAGCTGGGCCAAAGGAAATCTGCTTGCTCCTGCGGCCAGAAGGCGAGGCGGCCAACGCACAGGCACCGTTTGTCCTGCCGTACCTGCAGCAGCGTCTCAGGAGGCTTGGCGGTGGAGAAGAGTGGGGAAAGCCAGCCGTGCTGCCAGCCTGCCCCGCCGTAACTCTGGGACGTCCTCTCTGCATCGATGGTGGCACCTGGAAGGAAGATGGAGAGACGTGCAGTGGGGCGGCCCAGAGGGGAGCTGAAGGAGCCAATGCTCGTTGCACGAAGCTCCTGGGGTGCAAAATCCCTCCCTGTGAGTGTGGGAAGTGTGGAGTCCCAGCCTGAGGCACTGATGGAGCAGTGGGGAGAGGAGCCGCTCAGCCCCAGGAGCACAGGTGGAGGCTTTGTGAATTCTCAGAGCGGGGAGATTGAATGGGATGGCAGGAGGAAATTCTTGCCGCCCACAGAAGCCGTGGGTGCCCCGTTGCTGAGACTGGGTTGGACGGGGCCCTGAGCACCCGATGCAAAGGGTGGCAGCCCTGCCAACGGCAGGGAGCTGGGCTGGATGGGCTGTAAGGTCCCTGCAGAGCTCAGCCGTTCCAAAGCTCTGTGAGACAGCGGGCAGAAAGCAGAGCTCGGCAGCTTTGGGGAGCGCCAGGCACAGAGCTGAGGACACTGAAGCTGCCTGTCGACGTACCCAGGGTTTGCAGAGCCCAGTTGGGCAGCCAGGCGCCGTTCTCCACCATTTTCTCAATGGCCTCCTGGGTCGACTGCAGGATTTCCTGGCAACAAACAGGGAACGGAGAGACAGCAGTGAGCACAAACGCTGCAGAAGAGATCTGAGCAGGGATGCTACCCAGGAGCTAGGGGAGGGAATCCGCAGCGCTGCACAGCACACCCTGATCCCAGCCAGCAGCGAGGGGAGCAGAGCAGCTCCAAGGCACGAGAGGGGCTGAGCTGAGAGCCAGGTGTGGGGCGCAGAGCTGCCTCTGGAAAGGGCTGAAACAGGAGGGAGCAGCGCCGTCACCTCGCTGTTGAATCCGTGGATCCCGTTCTCCTGCAGGACGTCAAACAGGGCTTGGAGAATGAGGCCCTTCTTGGCCGACAGCTGAGTGGATCTCGCCTCCAGCTCCTGCCTCTTCTCCATCTGAACCCGAGCGTTCCTGAAGGCAAAGGCAAAGCGAGCCTTGAGCACTGCTCACAGAGCTCAGAGCTGCAGAGGTGAAGGATCCTGGGGGGGGGGTTGTGCCCTTCCTTATCCCCCAGCCCCTTTCCTTCGTCCGCTTTGCCTTTGCCAAGGGCGGCCTTCTGAAAGGGAAGGGAAGGGAAGGGAAGGGCCTTGCGCAGGGCGAGGAAGCGTTCTTACCCCAGAGCTGGGAACTCGGGTGCAGGTCCTGCTGACAGCACCTGGAAGAGAAAGGCGTTTGATGGCAGGAGGCACAAGCAGCGCGGCCAGGGCTTCCGCAGGGGCTTCCCAGGGAACCGCCGGCAGAATTTCCTGCTGCTGCCCAGCCGTTTGCAGAGCGGTGCTGCCCAAAGTCGGGCTCTGAAGCCCTCCCCGTGCCGCACAGCATCTCTGCTTCTCCCTCAGCTTTCCGGGCCCCTTCAGGCTCCCTGGTGCCAGGCATGGGCCAAAGGCCCCTTCTTCCCCCGCGCTGCTGCCTTCAGCCCGAGCCGGGCGCTGGGAAGATGCTTCCGCACCGAAGCCCACCCTGCTGCCCAGGCGACCCCCAGCCCACCCTCCATCTCAGCCCGTGGCCAAACTCCCCCCGCTGCTCAATGGGGGTTGCTTCGGCCTCTGCTGCGCACCCTGCAGCACTGACCTGCAGGACGTCGCTCCTCCATGCCAGTACACAAAGGAAGGCTCCAGCTGTGGGGAGATCAGGTGGGACAGACCGTTAGTTTGCTCCGCAGCCCCGTTTTCCTCCTGCAGAGCCACGCCGTGTGGGACAGTCCCGCTGCCCAGCCCTGCTGGGATGGCTTTGGGTGGGGAGCACTCACCAGAAAGGACAGAAAGCAGCAGGACCGGAGTCCTCCTTCCCTTCTCTCCAGCAGCATGTTGCCTAAGGGAGAGAGCAGACAGCGGTGATCACGGCCCGGCTGGGATCTCCTGGGATCCTTGGAGTGGTTTCCTCTGCCCAGCAGAGATCATAGCATCACACTCCTCCACCTCCCTGGGCAGCCTGCTCCAGTGAACAGTGGGACCCATAGGGACACCTTGAGAGCCATAGAGACACGTTGGGACCCATAGAGACACATTGGGACCCACAGAGACACATTGGGACCCATTGGGACCCATAGAGACACATTGGGACCCATAGAGACAAATTGGGACCCATGGGCTCTGCTGTGCCACGGGGGCAGGGCTGTGCCCACCCGAGGCCATTCGGGGCTTCCTGGCTGCCCAAAGCCCGGCGCCACACGGTGCTCCTGGCTTCCCCTCCCCACGTTCTGGGTCCTGCTGCACCCACCTGCCCCACCGGGCCGGCATTTTGGCTCCTTCCAACTCAGACACAGGCAAAAGCTGGCTCTCGTGCCAGGACATGAGCACCTCTCCCCTCGCCTGCTCCGCCGTCCTCGTGGGACTGCAGTGCTGCGCGGCGCCGCGGCCCAGGGTGACAGGGGCTCTGATGTCATATTGGCCGGCGGCTGGGCACCTTCTGTGACCTCACGGGAGGGACGGAACCCGGGGCTTTGAGCCCAGCACCAGGCCCAAATTCGCCCAGGGTGGGCAGTGGAAGTTGGGTCTGCATTGGGAAGGGCGATGGGTCTGAGGAGCGGAGCCTTAGGAATGGCTGAACGGCTGGCGTGGGGAGTGAGAGCACTGTGTAGGAGCGACGTGTTTGGGACACGGAGCTGCTCAGTTCCCGAATAAATGCTTCCTCACAAAGCTGACATAGGTTTCCAATGCTCTAAACAACCTGGGTGCAGTGTTCTGAGATAGGAAACACCTAGTAAGGTTGCTCCCATCTCCCTCTTCCCCCCTCTCCCCTTCCCTCGTCTCTTCACCCCTTCTCTCCCCTCCCCCTCCCTCCAGAGGGAGGAGCTCTGCACAGAGGGACCTGGAGGACGGCAGGTTGCCATGATCCAGCAGTGTGCCCTGGTGGAAACATGGCGTCCTGGGCTGCATTGCACAGAGCGTGGCCAGCAGGTCGAGGGAGGCGATCCTTCCCCTCTGCTCTGCCCTGCTGAGGCCTCATCTGGAGCTCTGCATCCAGTTCTGGGCTCCCCAGCACAAAACAGACAGGGATCTCTTGGAAAGAGTCCAGCGGAGGGCCACAAAGATGGCGAGGGGCCTGGAGCATCTCTGCTATGGAGAAAGGCTGAGTGAACTGGGTCTGTTCAGCCTTGAGAAGATGCAGAGGCAGGAAGGCTTGCAGACACAGATCATCTAGACTGAACTCTCAGCTCTCTTTAATCTGTACACCTCACACCAGCTTTCACTGTGCAAAGCTATCCCTTGTGTCACAAAGCTCTGGGTGCCACTGAGCCCTCAAATCCCAGATCTGTGATCTCACAAGCACGGTTCTGATGGATTGGTCAGTCCAGGAGAAAATGGACTGCTTACCAGCTACCGACACCTCCAAGGAAAAGACTGATCTCAGGACCTGAGAAGCCATCTACCGCGAGTCAGATGAGACAAAGACGAGCAACTCCACGCTCTCCAGCCTCGCATCGCTGAAGAAAGGGCACTGTGACCTGAGCTGCTCATACAGCAAGGAAAGGCCCTCCCAAAACCTCACCTCAGCTCAGACATTTACTGTTGCAGTCCCGCTATGCCTCTTGTCAGCAAGATAAGCGCAACTGCAATGCAGATGACCTCAGGTGAGGCCAGGGCCGCTCACCCTGATCCACAGCAGTCCTGCTCATACAAAGCATGCTCAGCCCGTACCTGCAACCTTGGACTTCTCTGGCCCAGTGCTCAGCCTGCAGTTCTTCCTTGACAGAGCCGTCCCAGCACCCCGAGAGGTCATTCTTCACAGGCACCAGCTCCAGAGCGGAGGTAGGACAGACACCTAGAACAGAACTTGCGGGGGAGGATGCTGCCACCTGAGGACTTCCCCCTTTCTTGTGGGTTCATGCACCTGGAGTAAACAGCAGGGTTCAGCCAAAGAAGTCAAAGTGCCACCACTAACGCCACCACACAAGAGCCCAAAGCCGGGAACAGCTGCCAATCCTGCTCTCAGATCCACTTGTCCAACTGCCCAAAATCTTCCCAGGATTTCCCCAGTCCTTCCCAAGATACGGATTTGAAGCGTGGACGATTTGGTGGGTGAGGAAGTGGCTGGTTGGCAGCGTTATGTCCAGGTGGGAGCCAGTGACGAGCGGTGTCCCGCGGGGGGTCCGTCTTAGGACCAGTGCTCTTCAACATCATTACCAATGACATATCCAGTGGGATTAGCATGGCTGTGGATTGCACCAACTTGCGTGGGGCAGCTGATACAATGGAAGGAAAGGATCCCATCCAGAGGGACAAACTTGAGAAGCGGGCCCATGTGAACTTAGCAAAGCTCAGTAAGTCCAAGGGCAAGGTGCTGTACTTGGCTTGGGGCAATACCAGATTGTGTCCAGACTGGGAGAACAGCTCTTTCAGAGCAGCCCTAAGAGAACGACATGGGGGTCCTGATGGACAAAAAGCTCTGTAGGAGCCAGCAGCGTGCGCTCGCATCCTGGAAGGCCAACAGCATCCTGGGCTGCATCAGCAGAGGGCGGCAGCAGGCAGGAAGGGGATCGTTCCACCTCTGCTTTGCCCTCATGAGGCCCCAGCTGGAGCACTGCATCCAGGCCTGGAGGCCCCAGTAAAGGAGGGCTGTTGGAGCGGCGCCATAGGAGGCCACGAAGGGCACCTCTCCTATGGAGACAGGCTGAGGGAGATGGGTTGCTCAGCACGGAGAAGAGAAGGCTCCAGGGAGACCTCACTGTGACCTTCCAGTACTTGAGGGGAGCTTACAGGCAGGAGGGAGAGTGACTTCCGACACCGTCTGATAGTAAGAGGACAAGGGGTAACAACTTCAAACTAAAAGAGGGGGGATTTAGGTGAGATATTAGGATGTTCTTTGCTCAGAGGGCAGTGAAGCGCTGGCAGTACTGCCCAGAGCTGTGGGTGCCATCCCTGGAGGTGCCTCAGGCCATGGAGGGGCCACGGGCAGCCCGAGCTGGGGGGCAGCCAGACCATGGCAGGGGTGGGGCTGGGGGGCCATAAGGTCCCTCTCAATCAAGCCATGCTGTGATTCTGCAACGCATCTTATACAGAGCATGTAGCAAGTTGGTCTGAGACAAGTTAGGAACTCGGCAAGTGCCTCGCGGAGTGAGCGGCCAGGGTCCTGAGCTTCTGGATGCCCTCAACAAGTAGGAGGGCGCAGCACCGCTGCCTTGCCACACTGCATATCCCACCGGAGCAGGTCAGAGAGAGGGCAGAGCAGCACACACATCAGCCTCTTCACCGCCCGGATCGGTGATTCGGTGCCTGAAAACAAGCCGGCCCATGCAGCCCCAGCAAACGTGGGCTCTGACTGAGGCCAGGCACTGGACTCCCCACTCTGGGCGGCCACAAGCAGAACCCTTTGTAGAAGAAGCGCAGAACAAACGGCACGAGGGAGGCCAGGTTTTAAATCACAGGATGGGCAGGAGGGCCAGCCAACGCAGCTTTGTCTGGCAGCTGCACTCCACCCTCCATCGCGGCAAGGGCGAGGAGACAAGGCCAGCACCGCCAGCCCGGCGGCATCCCCAGAGCAGCGGCAGCCCTCAGACCCGCGGCACCGCCCGAACGCACGAGGAAAGCCCGGGTCCCGGCCCACCCACGGCCGGCAGCAGCCCCGGCTCTGCCCGCGCGTGCCAAACGCGGCGACGTCCCCAAGGCCAGAAGCGGGCAGCCTCCCACCGAGCCGCCGGCCCCGGCCCGGAAGGACGCGGACGCGGCCTCTCCGCCCCCCCCGGCTGAGGTCGCGCTGCCGGGGGCAGCCCCTGTGCCGGGCCCCGCTCGGCGCCCCGCCGCGCTACGGCGAGCCGCGAGGGCCGCGCGAGCGGGCGGGCGCGTTGCTGGGAGACGGGCGGAGGCGCCGAGCGGACCGCGCTCCGCACCCGCGCCGTGAGTCCGCGCGGGGCGTCCCCGGGTGCGCGGCGGCCAGCGAGAGCCGGAGGGGGAGGGAACGCGCCCAGACGGCCCGGCCGGCGGGGGATGGCGCGGGGACAGCGGCCGGAGAGCGCTGGGTGCGCGGCGGAGTGCGGCCGACGGGCCCGGAGCGGGCGTGGGAAGGAGGGTTTGCAAAGCTGGAATGAGACGAGGCCGCTAACGCGCCGTGTCGCGAGAGCGAAGGGGGCTGCGACCGCGCTCGGGGCTGCAAGACGGCTGTGGCACGGCAGCAAAACGTCACGCGCTGCGCTGGGTGTGTTAGGAGAACACACTGGGTGCAGGGAGAGAGCGGCGGGCTGCTTCTCTGGGCAGTTGGAGCGAGTAAGTAAAGGGTGGCCGTCCCGCTTAGGAGCAGTGGCAGCACTGGTACTGCTCGCACAGGAGGCGTGACGCCGGACTTTGGGGCAGAGGAGAGTGGCTCACGCGCTCGATGGGCTGCGTCACCCCCTGCCTGGCAGCATCCCCAGAGCAGCAGCAGCAGCAGCCCTCAGAGCTGTGGCACTGTGGCGCTGGCCGAATGCGGGAGGAAAGGCCGGGTCCTGGCCCACGCCGCAGCCGGCAGCAGCCCCAGGGCTGCCTGCATGTCCCAAACACAGCGGCGTGCCCAAGACGACGGAAACGCCCCCAGGACGGGGCCGCAGCTGCCAGCCTGGCCTGCGTTGCGTGTTGGAAACGTTGCGCCCCGCCGGAGTCGGGGCCAGAACCCAGCTCAGCCTGAGCCGGGCCGCAGGGAGGAGGGAGTGGGTTGGGTGCTGGGGGGAAGGGCCAGCCTGTACAGCTGCCCACCCCGGGAAAGGCAGAGAAGAACAAAACTGACAGTGGCGTGATGGAACTCTCAGTTTTATTGTGATGGACTGTGATGACTTTGGATACAATTGGAGCTTGCACATGGCTGCTCCCGCGACATCATTGGGGCTGGCTGTTGATGTTCAGGGCCCGACGTGGTACCCGGGAGCGGCTTCACCCCTGGGCTGGCCCTCGCCGCCTGGAGCGGCTCCTGCGGCATCTTCGGGGCTGGCTGCGGGTCTCTGCAGCCCGATGTTCAAGAGGGGAGCGGCTTCGAGTCCGGGCCCGCCCTGGCTGTCTGGACCGGCTTCCATCAGCTGCTGTGGAAGCCCTTGAGGGCCGCGGTGCTCCCCGTCTTGTGCGTCTGTTGGTGCCGCTCTCAGCACTTCGGGTCGGTGCCTGCCTGCTCCCACGTGTTTGGCGTCTTCGGGGCTGGCTTGGAGAATCTGGGGCCCGGCGCTGCAACGGAGAGCGGCTTCTTGTCTGAGCTCGCCGCCGCTGTCTGCTCCGGAGGTTGTAGCCAACTGCAGGGGAGTTCCTTGAGGACTCTGATGTCCCCTGGCTGGCAGAGTTTAGGGTGCTGCTCTCGGCAACTGGGGCAGCAGTGTGGCTACTCCCACGGTGTCCTTGGGGCTCATTAAAGCCATTTTCATCCCGGTGTAGATGTGGGCGGATTCTCCTCCGGTCTGTCCTGCGCTGCCTGGACAGGCCGCCGCTCTCAGGCACGTGGGAACAGTCAGCTGGCCCCGATGGTGGCTGGCTGGTGGTGCTGGAGCTGCTCCTCTCTGGTGTCGCAGAGCCTTGGGATGGCTCCATTTCCTGCTGGCTGACGGTGCTGTATTCAGCAAGATCTGAGTTGCTGCTGGAGGCTGTAAGGGGAGGCAGGAAGGTGAGCAGGACGGAATTACAGCCACGGGGTGGAACTGGCTCCCATTTGTCCAGGGCTAGAGGGAGTTGAGCAAGGCCGCTCTGAGCAGCCGCTGCCAGGCCTCGCCTGGCCCCAGCCCAGCAGCACGCGGCCGTTTGCCTCTTACCGGTGCCCTCTCCAGCACAGGCGTTGCACTCCCAGCTGGCTGTGCTCTGACTCAAGTTGGAACAGCGCCGATGAGTGCCTTGCGCAGCACAGGAGCTGCAGAGGAGCAGCTGCCAGGGCCTGGGGAAACCAAGGGGTTGCGGCCATGAGGACAAAGTGATCTGAGCCAGGGAGTGCCCAGCACGGCTCTGGTGCTCAGTCCGTGCTGCCCCAGGCTGTGGCCAGGCCGCGATCCCACGCAGAGCCCCAGAGGGCTGCTGAGGCAACTCACCCCTCTCCCTCTGCCCGCTCCCTGCCGCGTGGGTAACGGCAGTCGCTGGCATCGCATCTCCTGTGCCTCTCCAGTAGAGATGTGTAGGTGTTGTCGTCCTCCCATGTTGGTCTTCTGCCAGAGAAGGGAGGGAATGTGATGAGCACCCGCTGCCCCAGGGCTAAAACTAATCCAAGGAATCCCTCCCCCTCCACCCTGTCTCCAGTTTGAGATTCCCAATGGTGCTGAGGGCCATGTTGGTGGCTGCAAAGGGCCAGGCCTGCTGGGACAGTCCCTGGGCAGGCACAGCTCATGTGCCCTCACATCTCAAGAGCTGTCTGAAAGACACCAACCTGAATGGGATTCGGATCCCCATAAAGAGCATGTCTTTAATAAACTTGACCCGGTCTCTGCAGAGGGGGCACTGGAAGCAAAAAATCCCTGCGCGCAGAGCCTGTTCCTGCAGCAGAAACACAAGCAGTGTGAGTGTGAGCCAGGCCTGGTGCTGCTGAGCAGCTGCGGTGCTTGCAGGGTGAGGGGAGGGCTCCTACCTGGATGCAGGCCCGGTGGAACCAGGCGTGTCGGCAGGCTGGGCACACCATGGTGCTGTATGACCTGCTGTCACCCACGGGCTCCATGCAGACGATGCAGGTCGTGTCCTGCGCAGGTGCTGCCTCCACTGCCTGGTGTGGGCGGTGCTCCCAGCAGAAGGCCCTGGGGGAAGATGGGAGGGATGGGCAAGGAGAGAAGGGCTGTGAGAAGGGGCAGAGGAACAGGAAAGAGCCCCAGGCCTTGGCTGTGGCTCTGTCAGGCTGCTGGGAGGTGTCACAGCGCGTTCCTGTGTTCCTGGCTTCTTTGGCTGGTGCTGACAGCAGGGGGTGGAGGTTCGCAGGTGATAGCTGGCAGCCCTTACCTGAACTCTCCAGTGTGCTTGGTGATGCATTCACCCTCCGAGGCGCAGGGGAGGTGGAAGCTGCGGTCACAGCCCGGATCTGCGCAGGTGATGCTGGCCCCCAGATTGCCACAAACGAAGCAGAGCTGGAAAGAGCAGAGCAGCCCCCATCAGCAGCAGCCCCAGGGCCTATGCAGCGGAGCCCGCACCTGTGGGCAGGGCACAGGATGGGGGCAGGGCTGGGTGGCACTCTGCAGAGCTGCCTGGTGAACTGGGCTGGTCTGCAAGAGCAGGAATTTCTCTTGGAGCTGCTTGGAAGGGCTGGGATTGCTTTCTTTGGGCCAGGCTAAGCTCGCCATGCCTGTCCTGTCACAAAGCTCCCTGTTGTGGTCCGGTGCTCACCGTCTGCTCTGCCTGCTTCATGGTGCGTACCAGATCTTCTGTGCGAAAACTTGTCTTTATATTGCCTTCCACATGTTGATAAAGACCATTGGCAAATAGCTGTACAAGAGGAAAGAGCATGATCTTGTTAGGGCAGGAAGCAGGGAATCCCTGCTCGGAGGAAGGTGTCAGGAGCCAACGTGGACACAGGTGTCAGGACAACGTGGACAAAGGTGTCAGGACACAACGTGGACAGCCACAACGTGGGAACTCACCGCACAGAAAGTATGGAAATAGAATCCACCGATCTGCACTTTGTGCCCAAGGATGCTCGAATGCTCATCCACTCGGCCACACAGCACGCATGCTGGAGAAGGGAGAGTAACAGCAGTGAGCGCCTTGCGGGGCCAGGTGTCCCCGGGGGCTGCCCCAGGGGCTGCTCCGTGCCGGCCGTGCCAGCTGAGGGGCAGGGCCAGAGGCTGAGGAGAGGAAGGGGCATTGCAGGCCCAGCGGCACCAGCAGGCAGCCACAGCTCAGCCGCGGCCGCTCGGCCAAGGAGCAGAGCGGCACGGCCTGCCCCCGCCTGCCCTCTCCGCCGCAGGCAGACCCCCAGCCCCCCTCTGCCCGGCAATGGGGAGCTGCGAGCTGCGTGCAGGGATTCTTTACTCTCACCTGGCTCCCTAGAGCTGGCGGCCTCCTGTGTCCCTGCGCACACTGTGCGCGGTGACAGCAAGCACTTGCAGAGTCTCTGTCCCATCTGAGCTGGGCTTCGTCCTCTGCGTGCCAACCTATGGGAGAAGCGGGACGAGGCTGAGTTCTCAGCTCAGGCCCCTGAGCGCTGGGGAAGCCTCCTCGTTCGGCAGCCTCAGGCAGCCCCTTCCTCCCTGCTCACCTCACCAGGTCGCACTGAGCTCGGCCTGAGCCCCGCAGCCTCAGCTCTGTTCCGCACCCCGCGTGTCACAATGGCCGTTCCGTGCCACCCTCTGTGACGCCATCACACCTCACAGGGGCTGAGGGCACCCAGGCAGGAGGGCGGCGGCTCTTGCAGCCAGTGCAGGGCGAGGGGCCCGGTGCCGGACGCAGCCCCGCTGGAGCCCGGCGTGTTGGTGCTGCTGAAGGCACTGGGCGACACGTCCACCCTCCCGGCCCCACCTGAGTGCTGCCGGGCCTGTGGCTCCATCAGTATCCCAGTCAAGTGTTTGCGTGTTTCCATGACTTTTTGGCTGTTTGCTGCTCATTACCTCTCGTTACAATAAATGACTCGATCCACAGGATCACAGAATCCCTATGGTTGGCAAAGAGCTCTGAGATGACCAAGTCCCACCCCCCACCTGCCCACGTCCCTCAGTGCCACATCCCCACGGTTCCGGGACGCCTCCGCGGACGCTGACTCCCCCAGCTCCCCGGGCAGCTGTGCCAGTGCCCGACCGCTCTTTCAGCAAAGATGTTCTTCCTAAGGTCCAACGGGGATCCCCTGGTGCAACTGGAGGCCGTTCCCCCTCGTCCCATCGCTGTTACCTGGGAGAAGAGGCTGACCCCCCCCTCTCTACAGCCTCCTTCCAGAGAGTCGTACGGAGTGGTGAGGCCTCCCCTGAGCCTCCTCTCCACTGAGCAACCCCAGTTCACTCCGCCGCTCCTCATGGCACCTTTGCTCCAGACCCCTTCCTGCCCCGTTGCCCAGACACACCGCAGGGCCTCCATGTCTCTCTTGTAGTTGGAAGCCCAGAACTGAACACACTACTGTGGGCATGTCATCACCGGTGCTGAGAGTACGTTATGCTAGCTTGAGAGCTTGAAATTGGGTGTGAAGAGGAAGAACGCAGGAGCTGTGGGTGTCAGCAATGTCTCGGCTGCAGTGCATCTGCAGCAACGCACACAGCAAGTGCTAGAAGCAGGAGCTGGAAGCCATTGTGCAGCAGGCAAACTATGACTTATGCCATCACTCCCACGCGTGTTTTGCTACAAGGGAGGGCTATAAGCTCTTTGGAGGGGATAGGCAAGGAAGGAGGGGTTGTGGCATGGCTCTCAAAGTTAGAGAGTGTTTCAGTGTTGTTGAGCTTGGGGCTGGGAATGATCAGGTTGAGTCCCTGTGTGTAAGGATCGGGGACGGGGGGGGAACACTGTTGCCATCCTGGTGGGGGTCTCCTGCAGACCGCCTAACCAGAATGGAGAAACAGGTGAGGTGTTCGACGAGCAGCTGGCAGAAATCGTGCAATCGCCAGCCCTTGTTCTCATGGGGGACTTCAACTTCCCTGATACGTGCTGGAGATACGGTACAGTGCCGAAGCAGCAGTCTAGGAGGTTTCTAGAGTGCGTGGAAGATGTGTGCCTCCTGACACAGCTGGTAAGAGAGCCCACCAGGAAGGTGCCCCGCTAGAGCTGCTGTTCACAGACAGCGGAGGACTGGTGTGAGATGTGGAGGTCGGGAGCTGTCTAGGGCGGAGTGACCACCAGATGGTAGAGTTTTCTTTTCTTGGTGAAGTCAGGAGTCAAAAGTGCTGCCCTGGGCTTCTGGAGAGCAGGCTTTGAATTACTCAGGATACTGGTAGGGAGGGTCCCTTGGGATTCAGCCCTGAAGAGCGAGGCGGTCCAGGGAGGCTGGTCGCTCCTCAAGAAGGAAGCCTTATGCAGCATCTGATGCACGCACTCAGATGTGAATGGTCCAAGTCGTTTATTACAAGTTCTCACATCACTTACATACCTTGGCAAACCTACAGGTTTTCTTCTTCTAGCTTTCCCACCCACCCCTCCACATTGACAGAGCATTCTACAAAGCACTCTTCAACCGTTCATGCAGGCACTTATCCAGTCAGAGCCGTGAGACGTTCTTTCTTCTTCTAGAGGTGTCCTTGGTTCTCACGCTGTTTATCTTGCTCCACAGCTGCTGCTCTGAACAGGTTTTCTTGTATTCCACAGTCTTAGGGGCACAAGAGCAGGCTGTCCCTCCATGCTGTAAAATGAGCCGACAGAGAAGGACAGGGAACTTTTGCTGAGGCTCCAGGAGAGAAGAAGAGTTTACTTCCTGTAGAAGAAGGGACTGGCAACTCAGGGCGAGCACATAGAAGTGGTCAGGACCATGCAGGGAGAAAATCAGAAACACAAAAACCCAACATGAACTCAACCTGGCCACTGTAGGAAAAGAGAACGAAAAAAACCTTCTTACAAATATGTTAACAGTAAGAGGAGGGCTAAGGAGAATCTTCAGGGGAACATGACCACTGTGGATAAGGAAAAGGTTGAGGTTCTTTACATCTGTCTTTAAAAGTCAGACCAATTATCCTCAGGTACTCCACCCCCTGACTTGGAAGTCTGGGATGGAGAGCAGAATAAGGCCCCCACAATTCAGGTTGGAAACACATAGAGACCAACTTCTTCATCTGGACTGTCACAAGTCCATGGGGCCAGATGGGATCCACCCGAGGGTGCTGAGGGAGCTGCAAGTGGTGATTGCCAAGCTGTTTTCCACCACCAGTCAGCCTTTCTGCTCAACTGGAGAGGTCCCAGGTGATTGGAATCTTGCCTGTGTTACTCCCATCCAGAAGAAGGGTTGTGCGAAGGACCTGGGCAACTACGGGCCGGTCAGTATTACCTCGGTGCCAGGGACAGTTAGGTAGCAGATCATCCTGAGTGAGATCATCGAATCACAGAATCACGGAATGTCTCGGGTTGGAAGGGACCTCAAGGATCACCAAGTTCTAGATCCCTTGATGCAGGCAGTTGCCAACCAACCGCTAGACCAAGGACTAGATCTGGCTGCCCAGGGCCCCATACAACCTGGCCTTGAATACCTCCAGAGAAGGGGCTTCCACGGCTCCTCTGGGCAGCCTGTTCCAGCGCCTCACCACCTTGTCAGTGAAAAACTTCCCTCTAACACCGTACCTAAATCTTCCGTCCTTTAGGTCAAAACCATTCCCCCTTGTCTGTCACTATTTACCACGACAGGTCGGCCATGAGCCAGCAGTGTGCCCTCGTGGCCAAGAGGGCCACTGGCATTCTGGGGTGCATTGCACAGAGCGTGGCCAGCAGGTCGAGGGAGGCGATCCTCCCCCTCTGCTCTGCCCTGCTGAGGCCTCATCTGGAGCTCTGCGTCCTGTTCTGGGCTCCCCAGCACAAAGCAGACAGGGATCTCTTGGAAAGAGTCCAGCGGAGGGCCACAAAGATGGCGAGGGGCCTGGAGCATCTCTGCTATGGAGAAAGGCTGAGTGAACTGGGTCTGTTCAGCCTTGGGAAAAGAAGGCTGAGAGGGGAGCTGATCCAGGTCTATCAGTATCTGAGGTGTGGGGGGCAGAATGGCGAGGACAGACTCTTTTCAGTGGTGAGTGGACACAGGACAAGGGGAAACGGCCGGAAACTGCAGCATAGGAAGTTCTGCACCAATGTGCAAAGGAACTTCTGTACAGTGAGGTGACGGAGCGCTGGAACAGGCTGCCCAGGGAGGTGGTGGAGTCTCCTCTGGAGATGTTCAAGTCTCGCCTGGATGCCGACCTGTGCGACCTGCTGTAGGGAACCTGCTTTGGCAGGGGGTTGGACTCGATGAGCTCTGGAGCTCCCTTCCAACCCCTACAATTCTGTGATTTACCCGTTCATGAAGCTGATTTCCTGGGACAGCTGGGGCATCCGGCCTAGCCTGTGGGTTTGTGGAAGGCAGGTCCTGCTCAATCAACCTGATCTCTTTCTATGATCAGGTGATCTGCCTGGTAGCTGAGGCAAAGGCTGTTGACGTAGTCTACCTACACTTCAGCAAAGCCTTTGGCACTGTCTCCTGCTGTGTTCTCCCAGAGAAACTGGCACCCCGTGGCTTGGATGGGTAAAGCAGTGGCTGAAGGGCTGGGTGCAGAGCGGTGGTGAATGGAGTTAAATCCGGCTGGCGACCTGTCACGAGTTGTTCCTGTGAGAGTTAGATGGTGTTTTTGCCACTGTCATGGTTGTATGATTTTTGTTATCAGTATTCCACACCGTAACTGCACGTGAAGCTTTGGTGACTCCTAACAACATCCCCTCCTCTTGCTTAGCCAAGCTCTTCAGTGAGCCGCTGGGCCAGCATAACACTTTCCCACCCTTGCAGCTCCACTCAGAGCTATGAAAGCAATCAGCACGCTCAGTCAACTGTAGTATTAAGCATCCCAACATGTGCCTTCTGCTTCAAAATCCCAGCAAACTTTACAGCGATTTAGGAGCTTGAGCACTTTTCTAACAACTGCTCTCACCTGAACCTAGGAGACTCAAAAGCTCACTTACATGGCTTCTCAACGCAAGGCAGAAAAGCAGAGGCTGGAGCTACTAACGAACTTAAAGGGGAGGAGAAAGAAAGAGGGATCAGCAACCTGCTGAGCAACGAGGAAACATGTAGATTACATGCAGCCATTCACAGAACAGAGAACTGGGCAAAGAGGCTTACAGGCAGAAAGCAGTAGTGCCTCCCTTAAGGTCTATCGGACAGCTGACGATGTCTCCTGCAGCCCACGACTGCATTCAAAGGAGAAAAAAAATTGTTAGACACATTCCCAGCCTGTTCCCACATCAGAATAAGGGTTGTAAGCCCTTTGCTTACAGGTTAAGGCTTTGCTGAAGTGTAGGTAGACTACGTCAGCAGCCTTTGCCTCAGCTACCAGGCAGATCACCTGATCATAGAAAGAGATCAGGTTGATTGAGCAGGACCTGCCTTTCACGAACCCACAGGCTAGGCCGGATGCCCCAGCTGTCCCAGGAAATCAGCTTCATGAACGGGTAAATAGTGACAGACAAGGGGGAATGGTTTTGACCTAAAGGGCAGAAGATTTAGGTAGGGCGTTAGAGGGAAGTTTTCACTGTAAGCTCGTGGTCGGGGGATGAAGGAGTGACAGCTCCTTCTGACAGCAGCTCACATTGCATTTTCAGACACTTCTGGAAGCCTCTGGATGGGATTTTCTTTTTTCCCTTGAGCACTAGGAACATGCACAGACCAGAACACTGCTTATCCCAACACTGCATCATCCTCTGACGCACTACAAAGAACCAGCGCCGTAGAAAATAACCTGGCACAGAAAGGGTATTTGCAACATCCCCAGGACTCCCCTCCCAACTCTTCGCTTGGGCACCACACAATTCTTCACCCTCCTGACTTCCTGGGAAGACAGAGCTCTGCAACTGCAACATATGCCAGATTTCCTGTGCTCGCCAGCTGTGTAACTCTCCATGCGTTCTTCCTGGGATCTTAACCACAGCATCACCCACTTACCTTCTTACCTTTGTACACGCACGTTGTGGCCCTGACAGAGCCAAAGTTACTGTGGCCAATCGCCTGGACCACTAAACAGAAGATATTACAAAGTTAGGCAATAAGGCCTGAAACCCAAAAGTGTAGTGAAGAATATCAGCTAACAGACCAGCAGGAAACTGACAGAGACAAAGGAGAATGGAAAAAGTACAGCAGCTCGTCCTCAGCTTGTCCTCACTGTTAAACAACATAACAAGAAAGGAAGGAAGAGGCAGCCACTGGAAGGAGGGACAGGAAACTTGATTGCCATCCCCTCCTCTTGCTTAGCCAAGCTCTTCTGTGAGCCACTGGGCCAGCATAACACTTCCCCACCCTTGCAGCTCCACTCAGAGCCTGCTAAGACTTGGGGGTACTGCTAGACCTTTTCCCTCCTGGGTGACATCATTTCCTCCAGGACTCCTCAGCTTTTGGAGTAGATTCCATTTAACATACTACAAAGCCAGTGAAAGGGACCTGCCGTGACAAACAAACCGAGAGCTTTTAGTCTCACAAGCCCATTTCCCGCAGCAGCCAGCATCACACTCACCCCAAGTAAGTCATCATCAACCAGCAGGAGCCCCTCAAAGCCACTCGTGTGGTCCAGCGCCACAGTAGAGGCACCGAGCCGGCCCTCTGGTAACTGATCTGAAACAGAGAGTTGCAGATAACTTGTAAGAAAAAGATGTGCAGGATTTAAAGGTAGCTCTGAAGTGTCGCCAGATAGACTACAATGGCACCTGAATTCTGCTGCAGTGCAGGAACCCTCAAACAGTGTTACACACGTCAGACCTTGAGAACTCCAGAAAAGGAGACACCCATGAGATTTAAAAGGAAGCTTGCACAGCAACACCCGAGGCCTAAGTTATGCAGCAGTCACATCATAAGTGAAGCCTTCATGTCATTTGAAAATTTTACCTCTGCAAAGTTCAAAGGTCAGACCCTGAGCCAAACGTTTGGCCAACATATCACATAACTGAAAGCAAGCTCTGACTGCGGTCTGCAAGAAAAATGCTTTGTAAGAGAAGAGCCAGGATGCATCCCGCCACAGCCTGCCTCATTCAGGGAAACGGATGCTAGAGAGGCACCAGGCTGAGGCCCTAACCAAACATCCAGAGCGGAGACCCATCCACAGGCCTCTGCGATTCCCAGTGAGGACAGCACTCCTCACAGCTGGTCATGGCAAAGGCTCTGCATGTCGTTGTCATTGAAATATATCCAACTACTGCTCCAAAGCTGCTTTTTCAGGCATTGCCACCTGGAAACTCGCCTCCTCCATCATCAAGCAGACCTGCTTGAGGGCTGTCTGACGGACTGCTAGCAGGCAGGATAAACAGGGACAATAAATTAGAGCAGAAGATGGCAGAAAACTGCTTACTCAGGAAACTGTGTTGCATGACATGACTTGTCCCCCCCAGTCAGACAGCACAAACACAGACTGCAGGCATCTTGTGCCTCCTACCTTGGCTGTCTTTGGAGCCATTCTCCTCTGCTAGCAACCGGTCGAGGTGCTCCTGCAGGCTCTGGAACGTCAGGAGCTTTCTAGGGAATAAACACACACAGGAGCACTTCAGAAAGCTCTGCCTTCAAGTTCTAAAGCGTTTCAGTCCGGACACGTGTCAGCATGGGGTTGTGTTGACACATGAACCAGGAAGTTCAGTCGATCTGAGCTTCTTGTCATGGATCTGAGGAATTTGCTGACCGGCATCCCGGTGCGATGGATGAAACAAGAACCAAATACAGCGCGAACAAATGAAGCAGTTAACAGGATCCTTCAGTCTTCAGCCTGCTGAGGAGTATTTTGCCAGCCTGTACTGGCAATAAGTAAAGGCTGGGACATTGCTGAGGCTGGCATCATACAGACACAGCACTGGACAGGATTTAGTTCTTTTCCCAAGTACTTCATAATACAAAACCAGAAAGAAGACCACAGCAGCAGCTGTAGCAGCTCAGACAGAGGTCAAGCTCGCCCAGCATCACCTCCATGAGAACAGCCAAAAACGTTTTGTCTTCACACCTCCTGTAATAAAGCAAAATGCCTCGCCAACACCCTCCAGGCTGCCACTGCAGAGACCTTCCACACAGACCCCCTCAGTTCTCTCGTCTCGAGGTTGGCTCACTTATTCCTGGTACGGGAGACCTTCCAGACTCGTGGAAGGTCTGTTGCTCTTACTCTTCCTCTAAATCTCAGCGGCTCCAAGATAGCCTTTTGGAGCTGGTGCCACCACAGCAAGCTAATCAAGATGAGGCTTGACCGCAAATTCGTTCTGTGGCATAATGATTTTCCTTTTCCAGAATCCCAGGCCCCACTACTTTATGCGTGAAGTTGGGGCTGTTCCCCTTTCACTGCATCATTTTGTAACACAGCAAACTTTGTCATTTCATACTCTTTTCCTTTTAAAACTTCCCAAGGATTAACAGGACAGCGCTGCTTGTGTGGTGTTTGCGGGACCACCGTGATTTCCCTTTGTTACTGTGAGAGTTGCTGGCTTTTTTCCTATCCTGCTTGCCATTTCCACTCATCTGTGGAACAACCATTCCACTTCTCTGGGACTAGGGGTTTCTCCAAGAAGTGGTGGAGACATTCTGAAAGCCCAGTACATAGCCCACTTTGCCTCCCCACCCACAAGAACCTCAGCTCATCAAGCACGCATAGGACCAAGAGCTTTTTTAGCACCACAGGCTCACGTCTGAGCTGGCACTACTAAGTACAGCCCAGGGAACATGACTCTGCAGTACACCGCTCTGCAGCAGCGCCCACCCAGCAGCAGCCACGCGCCAGCCTCTCTGCAACACCTGGACCTGCTCTGCACCCAGCTGACTTGCCTCTGCCAAAACATTTAAATACAAAGCACCTTCCCCTCATCCAAAGCTACAAGTTGCTGGACTACAGGGTGAAGGAGAAATGAAAGCAAAGAGATGGAAACAGGCATTGTACAGTGTATGGGAACTACTGAGTCATGGCGGATATAAGAAATAATACTTTAGAAACTGAAAATCAGCTTTTGAAAGACCGCATTGAAAAACTGGAGCACGAACTTGGCGTTTTAACAGGGAAGAAGCCAATTCTACAATCCTACATCTTCCCGTAGGCCAAACTCGTAACATTTCAATAAATGATGACCTGTCTCCTGAATCAACAGACTTCGTTGATCAGGAAAACAAGAAATCCAAATCAGACCTTGAATGTCCAATTCTGACCGATCCACTGGAAGTCCGTCCTGTTGTAACCCAGAAAACAACAACAGTGCAGGACAGACCGGCAGGGGTGCCGCCTGATCAGTGCCCCCTGTCCAGACTCATTGACACGTAACGGCCCGGCCATACACAGCAACAGAATTGATGGACTTAGTACAGCGATTTCGGCAGAAGCCTAGAGAAAGTGTGCCGGCTTGGTTATTGAGACTGTGGGATTCTGGGGCAGAAAGTGTCTTGGTGAATGGCCCAGAAATAGCCAAGTTGGCCACCATGACTGTCCATGCTGCTCTCAGACAAAGGTTATATGTGGGTCATCCATATCGTGATGAAAACCATTCTATACTAGAATGGTTAATGGCGGCCTGCCGTGTGGTATGGCCGAATAAATCGGATATAACTCTACATACAGGCATGTGGTCCTCCATGGAGGACCTCCAGAATTACATCCGCGAACTGGGTGTAAGAGAGGCTATCTATGAAGACACATTTGATGGCCCTGATATGGTTAAATTTTCAGTAGGGATGAGAGATTTAATTTTACAGCAAGCTCCCTCCCATCTGTACGGCACCCTAGTCTCCACATTAAATCCCCTTGTAGCCTCAGAAGCCGTAGCCCAGCAGGCTGCCCAGTGAGTGGCCAACCTGGGAGAAACAGAACGCCTGCGGACTAGGCGCAATGTTCGGTTTTTGGAGGAAGCAGAGGTCCTGCCGGTAAGTAAAACCAAAATGCCGGCTACTCGAGCTCCTCCATCGGGACCCTTAAGGGTATCCAGAAAACAAATGTTTAATGATTTAATTCGGGCTGGGGCCCAATTTGCTAAGATCGACCGCCAGCCCAACCGTGTCCTTCTCCAGCTCTGGAGACAACTAAAGGACAATCAACAATTCCAGAGCTACCCTAAGAAATCAAGGGTAAGAGTTATAGAGAGGGTACCAACAACAACATGGAACCTAGAAGATTTTATTGTTCCAAATAGGAAAAAGAAGCCACCTCAGGTGTCTCGGGCCACAATGCCTGAGCCGTCAGAAGCAAAAGAATTGGCCCTAGCACAATTCATGGCGTGACAAGGGATGTTAGTCCCCGTAGGGCCTCCAGACGGGACCGGAGGCCCTATGTAGAATGAACGATTTATTGGTCCCGAAAAAATATTCAGAGAGTGATGGCATTGGTGGACACGGGAGCAGAAACATCAATTATCTATGGAGATCCGAGGCAATTTGATGGGGACAGAGCGATGATTGGTGGTTTTGGGGGACAGACTATTCCTGTCACACAAACATGGTTAAAACTGGGGGTTGGGCATCTCCCACCCCGGGAGTACAAGGTGCCTATTGCCCCAGTCCAGGAATACATCCTGGGCATAGATATTCTATGGGGTCTGGCCCTCCAAACAACTGTGGGAGAGTTCAGACTTCGACAAAGATGTATCATATCCGGGCGGTGTGGGCAATATTAAGAGGCCATGGGAAACATGGGCCTGTTTGCCTGCCGAAACCATACCGGATTACTAATGTCAGACAGTATAGACTCCCGGGTGGGCAGGATGAAACATCGAGAACGGTGCAGGAATTAGAAAAAGTGAGCATTATAAGACCTGCACACAGCCCATATAACTCCCCCATACGGCCAGTGCAAAAGTCAGATGGCACATGGAGGATGACAGTAGTTTACAGAGAATTAAATAAGGTCACGCCGCCTATTCATGCGGCCGTACCCAATATTGCCTCCCTAATGGACACATTGAGTAGGGAGATAAAAACCTATCATTGTGTCCTAGATCTAGCAAATGCATTCTTCAGTATCCCAATTGCTGAGGAATCGCAAGATCAGTTTGCGTTTACGTGGGGAGGCAGGCAGTGGACCTTTCAGGTCCTGCCACAGGGGTACGTGCATTCACCAACGTATTGTCACAATCTAGTGGCGCGTGACCTGGCTGATTGGAGAAAACCTGATGATGTTAACCTGTATCATTATACTGATGATCTCCTGCTGACATCCGACTCACTGGAGGCAGTAGGACAGGCGGCAGATTCATTAACCGCCTATTTACAACAGAGGGGATGGGCTATAAATCCCCCAAAGGTGCAAGGTCCAGGCCTGTCCGTAAAATTCCTGGGGGTGGTTTGGTCAGGAAAGACCAAAGTGCTACCCAGTGCTGTCATAGATAAGGTTCAGGCGTTCCCAGTCCCTACAACATCAAAGCAGCTGCAAGAGTTTCCAGGTATATTGGGTTATTGGCGTTCCTTTATACCTCACCTAGCGCAGCTGCTAAGGCCACTGTACAGACTCACAAAAAAGGGGCAGCTATGGGACTGGGGGAAAACCGAACAGGATGCTTTCCAACAAGCAAAACTGGCAGTTAAACAAGCTCAGGCATTGGGTATATTCGATCCTACCCTCCCAGCCGAGTTGGACGTTCATGTTACTCAAGACGGCTTCTGTTGGGGCCTGTGGCAACGCCAGAGCTCTGTTCGGACCCCCATTGGTTTCTGGTCTCAGGTTTGGCACGGAGCAGAAGAAAGATACAGCATGATTGAAAAACAGTTAATGGCTGCCTATTCGGCATTACAGGCAGTAGAGCCAAGAACTCAAACAGCTGCAGTTATAGTCAAGACCACTCTGCCAATTCAGGGGTGGGTGAAAGATCTGACCCACCTTCCTAAGACAGGGCTGGCCCAAGCACAAACAGTGGCACGATGGGTCGCCTATCTCAGCCAAAGGAGCAGTCTGTCTTCATCACCCTTGAAAGAAGAACTCCAGAAGATCCTAGGCCCAGTTACGTATCACAGCGATGCACCAAAAGAAATACCAGTCGCTCCACCAGAGAAGAGTCCCGTTCAGGAGGGAAAATATCCTATCCCTGAAGATGCCTGGTACACAGATGGGTCCAGCAAGGGCAACCCGAGCAAGTGGAGAGCAATAGCATACCATCCTTCCACTGAGACAATCTGGTTCAATGAGGGGGAAGGTCAGAGCAGCCAATGGGCAGAACTGCGAGCAGTGTGGATGGTTATAACCAAGGAACCCGGTGATGGTATCCTGAACATCTGCACAGATAGTTGGGCTGTGCACCGGGGGCTCACTCTTTGCATTGCACAGTGGGCCACCCAGGAATGGACTATCCATGCCCGACCGATCTGAGGCAAAGACATGTGGTTAGATATATGGAATACGGTCAAACACAGGACTGTACGTGTCTACCATGTTTCTGGTCATCAGCCCCTACAGTCACCGGGAAACGATGAAGCCGACACACTGGCCCGAGTTTGATGGATTAAGAATTCACCATCTGAGAACATCGCCCGCTGGCTACATCAGAAGCTACGGCATGCTGGACAAAAGACAATGTGGGCAGCTGCTAAAGCATGGGGACTGCCCATACAACTATCTGATATCGTCCAGGCATGCCAGGATTGCGACGCTTGCTCCAAGATGAGACCGAGATCGTTGCCCGAAACAACAGCCCATCTTGCTAGGGGACACAATCCTCTCCAGTGATGGCAGGTCGATTACATCGGGCCCCTTCCTTGTTCCGAAGGGGCAAGATACGCCCTGACCTGTGTCGACACTGCAAGTGGGCTGCTGCAGGCCTACCCAGTACCGAGAGCAGACCAGGCATATACCATCAAGGCACTCACTAAACTGATGTCTGCCTACGGGACACCGCAAGTCATCGAGAGCGACCAAGGGACTCATTTTACTGGTGCAACGATTCAGCACTGGGCAGAAGAAAATAACATCGAATGGCGATTCCACCTGCCATATAATCCAACGGGGGCAGGCCTCATCGAACGTTACAACGGTATTCTTAAGGCTGCCCTGAAGACAGACTCCCAGTCCTTGCAGGGGTGGACGAAAAGACTGTATGAAACCCTGCGGGACCTGAATGAAAGACCTCGAGACGGCAGACCCAGTGCCCTGAGAATGTTGCAGATGACATGGGCCACCCCATAGGCTTAGGATCCAAATTACGGGCACTGAGCATCAGGTAAGACCCCAGATTGGTAATGAAAATAATCTTCTGCTCCCTGCCCCTGAGAATTTAGATCTGGGTACCCATAAAATAAAATGGCCCTGGAAGGTGCAGGTAGGACCCAAGTGGCCTACTTGCACCTTGGGGGAGACTATTGGAGGTGGGAGGCTCAGCAGTCCCTCCAGTAACAGGTACATGGCCTACTGATATTGTGGTCAACACTCCGATCTTTATTGCTAAAGGGACCCCCATTGTGTCCCTGTGGCAGATCAGGACACCTCCTTTGGTGCCTGATATCGTTACGCACCGCAGACATCCGGCCAGAAGGTGTGGTACAGGCAGCCAGGATGTGCCCCAGTACAGGTGGAAATGTTGACCCAGGATAGAAATACGGCCTGTATGTTGCCCTGGAGAGCAGACCTTCCCCTCCTGGTACCTGTGAAACATCTGTATGACTCCCCGTGAGTCTGTGAGCCTTCAGGACCACCGGAAGGAACAAAACGCCATCAAGCGTTCCAGTGTTGCTGTCAGATCACGTACAACACCCAGTGATGGTCTGCATGGGACTGATGGAACATAGAACGGACCTGCACCTCAGGACCTCATGCCTCCAGTCACATCATCGAGCACTGGCCCAAAGAAGAGTATGGACATCCACTGATCATCACTCGTCTTGAATTGTACCAACACACGTCACGATAAAATTGTATAAGCGTCGTGATATACCGGATCTCTGTATTAGGGAAAGCTTACCCTTTTGTTAACCTGATCATTGGTACACGCCGTGAAGGGGTGGAGTGTATGGGAACTACTGAGTCACGGCCTGAACCTCTGATTGATCACCTGAGGGGAGCCGTGAGTCAGCCAGAGGAGCACAGGGGAAGGCAATTCAGCTGTGCTGCCAGAAGCCAAGCTGCACCCTTCCTAGACCCAAAGCTGCCGAGCTCTGCTTTCTGCCCGCTGTCTCACAGAGCTTTGGAACGGCTGAGCTCTGCAGGGACCTTACAGCCCATCCAGCCCAGCTCCCAGCCGTTGGCAGGGCTGCCACCCTTTCCATCGGGTGCTCAGGGCCCTGTCCAACCCGGTCTCAGCAACGGGGCACCCACGGCTTCTGTGGGCGGCAAGAATTTCCTCCTGCCATCCCCTTCAATCTCCCCTTCCCTTCAATCTCCCCTTCCCTTCCCTTCCCTGCCTTTCCCTTTCAGAAGGCCGCCCTTGGCAAAGGCAAAGCGGACGAAGGAAAGGGGCTGGGGGATAAGGAAGGGCACAACCCTCCCACCCCCCCCCCCCCCCCCCAGGATCCTTCACCTCTGCAGCTCTGAGCTCTGTGAGCAGTGCTCAAGGCTCGCTTTGCCTTTGCCTTCAGGAACGCTCGGGTTCAGATGGAGAAGAGGCAGGAGCTGGAGGCGAGATCCACTCAGCTGTCGGCCAAGAAGGGCCTCATTCTCCAAGCCCTGTTTGACGTCCTGCAGGAGAACGGGATCCACGGATTCAACAGCGAGGTGACGGCGCTGCTCCCTCCTGTTTCAGCCCTTTCCAGAGGCAGCTCTGGAGAACAGCGCCTGGCTGCCCAACTGGGCTCTGCAAACCCTGGGTACGTCGACAGGCAGCTTCAGTGCCCTCAGCTCTGCGCCTGGCGCTCCCCAAAGCTGCCGAGCTCTGCTTTCTGCCCGCTGTCTCACAGAGCTTTGGAACGGCTGAGCTCTGCAGGGACCTTACAGCCCATCCAGCCCAGCTCCCTGCCGTTGGCAGGGCTGCCACCCCTTCCATCGGGTGCTCAGGGCCCCGTCCAACCCCGTCTCAGCAACGGGGCACCCACGGCTTCTGTGGGCGGCAAGAATTTCCTCCTGCCATCCCCTTCAATCTCCCCGCTCGGAGAATTCACAAAGCCTCCACTGTGCTCCTGGGGCTGAGCGGCTCCTCTCCCCACTGCTCCATCAGTGCCTCAGGCTGGGACTCCACAATTCCCACACCCACAGGAGGGATTTTGCACCCCAGGAGCTTCGTGCAACGAGCATTGGCTCCTTCAGCTCCTCTCTGGGCCGCCCTCGTGCACGTCTCTCCATCTTTCTTTCAGGTGCCACTCTTGATGCAGAGAGGACGTCCCAGAGTTACGGCGGGGCAGGCTGGCAGCACGGCTGGCTTTCCCCACTCTTCTCCACCGCCAAGCCTCCTGAGACGCTGCTGCAGGTACGGCAGGACAAACGGCGCCTGTGTGTTGGCTGCAGCTCTCTAGGGAGCGCCAAGCGCAGAGCCTGGAGAACGGAGAGACAGCAGTGAGCATAAACGCTGCAAAGGAGATTTGAGCAGGGATGCTACCCAGGAGCTGCACAGCACACCCTGATCCCAACCAGCAGTGAGGGGAGCAGAACAGCTCCAAGGCACGAGAGGGGCTGAGCTGAGAGCCAGGTGTGGGGTGGGCAGCAGGAGCACAGAGCTGTCTCTGGAAAGGGCTGACACTGGAGGGATCCGTGGATCCCATTCTCTTCGAGGACATCAAACAGGGCTTGGAGAATGAGGTCCTTTCTGGCCGACAGCTGAGTGGTTCTCACGTCCAGCTCCTGCCTCTTCTCCTTCATCCCAACCCGTGAGTTCCTGAAGGCAAAGGCAAAGCGAGTCTTCAGCACTGCTCACAGAGCTCAGAGCTGCAGAGGTGAAGGATCCTGGGGGGGGTGGGGGGCGGGAGGGTTGTGCCCTTCCTTATACCCCAGCCCCTTTCCTTCCTTCGCTTTGCCTTTGCCAAGGGCTGCCTTCCGCCCTACAGATGGGAAAGGCTGAGCCCTGGGCACAAGGCGAAGGCGTGCAAAGGCCACACTGCAGAGCCAGGCGCAGGGCGAGGAAGCGTTCTTACCCCAGAGACGGGAGCTCAGGCACAGGTCCTGCTGACGCCATCTGGAAGAGAAAGGCATTCGATGGGAGGAGGCACAAGGAGCGCAGCCAGGGCTTCTGCAGGAGGAAAGGCTCCAGCTGTGGGGAGATCAGGTGGGACAGACCGTTAGTTTGCTCCGCAGCCCCGTTTTCCTCCTGCAGAGCCACGCCGTGTGGGACAGTCCCGCTGCCCAGCCCTGCTGGGATGGCTTTGGGTGGGGAGCACTCACCAGAAAGGACAGAAAGCAGCAGGACCGGAGTCCTCCTTCCCTTCTCTCCAGCAGCATGTTGCCTAAGGGAGAGAGCAGACAGCGGTGATCACGGCCCAGCTGGGATCTCCTGGGATCCTTGGAGCAGTTTCCTCTGCCCAGCAGAGATGCAGGTCCCAGGGCCCTTTAGCAAGAGCCTCTGGTGCCAGGGCAGAGCGCAGGGCTCTGCTGTGCCACGGGGGCAGGGCTGTGCCCACACAAGGGCATTTGGGGCTTCCTGGCTGCCCAAAGCCCGGCACCACGCGGTGCTCCTGGCTTCCCCTCCCCACGTTCTGGGTCCTGCTGCACCCACCTGCCCCGCCGGGCCGGCATTTTGGCTCCTTCCAACTCAGACACAGGCAAAAGCTGGCTCTCGTGCCAGGACACGAGCACCTCTCCCCTCGTCTGCTCCGCCATCCTCGTGGGACTGCAGTGCTGCACGGCGCTGCTGCTGAGGGTGACGGTGGCTCTGATGTCATATTGGCTGGCGGCTGCCGAGGCGCAGGGCGCCTTCTGTGACCTCCCAGGGCGCCCAGGAGGGACGGAACCCGGGGCTTTGAGCCCAGCACGAGGCTGAAATTCCACCAGGGTGGGAAGTGGAAGCTGTGTCTGCATGGATCGTTGGGAAGGGCGATTGGTCTGAAGAGTTAAGCCGGGACGTATCCTTAGAAATAGCTGAACGGCTGGTGTGGGAAGTCAGACCACCACACACATATCTCCTCCACTCATTTGCTCAGCCAGTGAGAAACCAGGGCAGGAAGAGATCAGTGTCTGGCCATGGGGATAAAAGATGGAAGGCTGTTTTCGGGGCTCTCCTCTTGCAGGAAGCCGCCATCACGACTGCGAATAGAATCTGCTTTATCAGAGAAACCATCCTAGGAAATGATTTGGACATTTCCAGCACCAGAAACACCTCCGAGCGCAGAGAGGAGCTGCTTTGGGTGCCCGGCGAGGATGGCTGTGCCATTGCAGGCTGCTCCCGGCCTGGGCACGGACAGGCTGAGTGCTTCTGGCGGGGCCTGCGGAAGTCACAGACTCCCAGAAGGGCCTGAGTTGCAAAGGACCACAGTGATCATCAATTGCAACCCCCTGCTGCGTGCAGGTCGCCAACTTGCAGCCCAGGCTGCCCAGAGCCACATCCAGCCTGGCCTCGAATGCCTGCAGGGTTGGAGCTTCCACAGCCTCCTTGGGCAACCTGTTCCAGTGCCTCACCGCGCTCTGGGGGAAAAACTTCCCCCTAACATCCAACCTCAACCTCCCCTGTCTCACTTTAAAGCCATTCCCCTTGTCCTATCGCCATCCACCCTCACAAACAGCCGTTCCCCCTCCTGTTTATACTCCCTTCAAGTACTGGAAGGCCGCACCGAGGTCTCCCCTCCCCTCCCTTCCTCTCCCCTCCTGGATGATGCCCCCAAACTGACACCCGCAAACTGCAATGCTCTCTCCACATTTGCTTCCTCTACACTTACATGCATGGCTCTTTACTTTTCATTCTCTTTTTCTCCTCTTTCTTTCCATTTTCCTTACAACCCTCCCCATTTTTTGTTTTTGCTGACGCTTGTTTGCTTCTTGGCTGCTTTTTCTTTTTTCATCTTTTTATCCTTTCTTTTCTCTTTTTTTTTTTCTTCCAGCCCCCTGCAGTCGCTTTATATCCATCCGTTGGCCCCTTTTTCCCCCCTTACTGTTTCTAGATCTGGGCCTTTCCCTGTGCCTCCTCTCCCCACATCACCCCATGCCCCCCGTAGCCCCATATTCCCCAGTACTTCCCTGGAGCCCACTGTGAGAATCCTTTGTTGTTTTTTGCCTCAACGCTTCCTGAGGTTTTTCTTGTGATCAGACTCTGAATGATTTGTCGAGGAGGCAGGTGATGGGTGCTGACCGTGCGACAATCCGCATCGCTTTGGGGACATCTGAAAGCCCCTTCCTGCAGAGCTGCTTGCTCTGTAGAAGAGCGGAAGAGCTCAGCAGTGTTCACTGGCAGATGTGGCCTGTGACTGAACAGCTCCAGCTCGCTACAGGAGGCTGGGGGACGCTGCCATGGCATCCTGTGAAGGCAAGGCACAAGTTGGTGCCTCCCTGCTCCCTCCGATCTGCTGGCGAGGCCAGCAAGAGAAGAACAAAGCAATTTCCTGCTGGGGTCCCGGAGCCAGAAGCTGCCACCGCAAGGAGAGCTGCCTCGACCACCTCGTCCTCCCCTTCCCCATCCCCCTGATTAAGACTTGTAATAAACTGCTCGGACCAACATTTGAACCGTTGTTTCTTAATCTCATGCTGGGTATGGAGATGATAAAAGAGCCTCCTCTGCCTCCTATAAATTGGAGCGAGACACCCACGCAAGCCCCCTATTGCCCCCTACAGCCTTTTGTGACCTCCTGTCTCCCACCCGTACCCCTCCACAGACCCCTATCGTGCCCGTTCCTCCATATCGCACCCACAGCCCTCCCACTGCTCCCTCTAGCCCCACATCCCCTCCCAGCCCACCTATTTGCCCCCTACACACATCCCTACAACCACATTCTCTTATACCCTCCCCCTTCTTCACTGACACGCTATTTGCTGTCACGCTCTCTCACATAGATGCCTTTAATTGGTCCCCAAAAAAGTCAACTTCTCTTGCCAGTGGCTCCTACAACTATTACAAAAATCACCTGCGGGTAATAATTCTTGGTGTAGCACAGATAAGAGGCACCCAGAGGTATCAGAACATAAACCTCTTTCCCCTGCTTCCCCAGCTGCTTTCGGTCCTGTGGGGTGGAACTCTGCCTGAGCCCTTCCAGGCTCCCCCTCACCTCTTCTTCTAGGTAAGGACATCCCTGTTACACCCTGCTCAACTCTGCCTTCCTCAGCCTGTTTTTCCCAAACCCTTCTCACTTTCCAAACTCCCATCATCACAGCCATTACTAACATTATGTTGCAGTTTCACCCCCTCCCCTCCCCAGGCTTCCCGTGCTCACTCTGGATGTCGGGTTTCCCCAGCTCTGCAGATGCCGGCTGTTCTCACTCCCTGTCCCGTCCCATCCCCGTTCACAACTCATGCACCCTTCACATCACAGCGGAGGCTCCAGCCCCCACTTCTTTCTCCCACTCCGAGTTGTTCTTACAAGCCGCAGTGGGGGGGCGGGGGATGTGTTCTCGTGCCGGCCCAACTCCAACATCCCAAACTCACTGCTTTCCTTCACCTTTTTGCCTTTTTCCTTTGTTTGTTTCTTTGTTTCTCCACAATTCCACTATTCGTACCCTCAGCTGCATCGCCACCTCCCATCAACAGCTGCATCGCCACCTCCCATCAACAGCTGCATCGCCACCTCCCATCAACAGCTGCATCGCCACCTCCCATCAACAGCTGCATCGCCACCTCCCATCAACAGCTGCATCGCCACCTCCCATCAACAGCTGCATCGCCACCTCCCATCAACAGCTGCATCGCCACCTCCCATCAACAGCTGCATCGCCACCTCCCATCAACAGCTGCATCGCCACCTCCCATCAACAGCTGCATCGCCACCTCCCATCAACAGCTGCATCGCCACCTCCCATCAACAGCTGCATCGCCACCTCCCATCAACAGCTGCATCGCCACCTCCCATCAACAGCTGCATCGCCACCTCCCATCAACAGCTGCATCGCCACCTCCCATCAACAGCTGCATCGCCACCTCCCATCAACAGCTGCATCGCCACCTCCCATCAACAGCTGCATCGCCACCTCCCATCAACAGCTGCATCGCCACCTCCCATCAACAGCTGCATCGCCACCTCCCATCAACAGCTGCATCGCCACCTCCCATCAACAGCTGCATCGCCACCTCCCATCAACAGCTGCATCGCCACCTCCCATCAACAGCTGCATCGCCACCTCCCATCAACAGCTGCATCGCCACCTCCCATCAACAGCTGCATCGCCACCTCCCATCAACAGCTGCATCGCCACCTCCCATCAACAGCTGCATCGCCACCTCCCATCAACAGCTGCATCGCCACCTCCCATCAAGACAGTTTCTCCCAGTGCCTTCACAATCCACAAATCAAACAACACAGTTCCTCAGCTTCCACAAACACCCAGCACTTGCTCTCATGATTCGGGCACTCAATTATACAACTGCTCCCATTACTCCATTTACGTTCCTGGTTTCTTATTCAATATTCCCCTGGCTCACCAGCACTGTTTCTCCAGTGAGCCAAAATACAACCCAGGCTCTTCTCGTATCCCTTCAGACACCCCTTGTTCCATGACAGCCTCGTACACAACATCACAGAACACTGTCACCACACAAACATTTCACACTCACAAAGGCAGTGACAACAACCAGTAGGAAAGAGTTCAATGCCCTTACCTTGGTCCGTGCACCAAGTTACCGGGTCGCCAGGGCCAACACCCGTGCCTGCCTGCCCCTTGGCTTTCACAGAGCCCATCCTTATGTAACAGTCTCGGCTTTTTATCGGCCGTCCCAAGGAGTCACCTCAGCACCCAGACAGGACCGCTGCCATCAGCGGGGTGCCCCTATCCTGTGCAGGGCGGTAGGGAAACTCCCACAGAGGCGATCGTAATCCCGCACGAACCCCCAAATTGCTGGGAATATCCAAGTCATGTTTCTCAGGACGGTATCTCTCATAACAGCACGTTTTACTCGCGGTTGCAACGGCGGCATCCCGCAAGCAGGAGTGCACCTATGGACACAACATGGCAGCCTTTAGACCCGGTTTTCTCCCCCTTGCCTCCCCCTCCCCTGGTTCCCCACTGGCTGCGTACTCCAGGTTCACAGTCTTATCAGAAGGTTTACATTTGCTATTTACTTGTTCATTTATTTGTTACCTGCTGTCAGTCAGCAGCCATCCTGTTGTTTCCAAGCTGTCTCGGCGCTCTCCTTGCCGTATTGATGTGGTGATCTTCTTTAAAGTCATCGTTAAACAAAGAGCTCTGGGGATGATGCCAGGCCTGCCGATGTCTCTTCAGGCGCTTCCTCGGGCAGCCCATGGCTGTTCTCCGGTTTGCTGCCGTGCAGGATATTCTTGCAGTGTGCATGACAAAATATACACCTATACACCTACATACAGAGTGTGCGTGCCTGGGAAGGTTCGTCTAGAGGATCAGTGATGTAAACTACCAGAGATCTTCCCCAAGTGAAGTAGAAGGACTCCCAAAAAGAACTACGATACGGAGATCATGACTGTATAATCAAGATGCTATAACTGCAATATAGTTGTTTAATCAACAGATATCAAGATGTTGTAATCACAATATAATCGAGAGAATCAAGCAAGGTAGACAATGATCACAAAGAGAATAAGCGGAAGAGCTTACCCTTCAGCTGAGCTCACCAGAAGACACCAAGAAAGGAGATCTCCAGAAGAGATCCTTCCCCTCTGGTAGCCAGCTCTTAAATAGGTCTAGGAGGGGTGGAGCCTGGCTCCACCCCTTCCGGCAGCACAGGTGAATTGCCTTCACCTGTGCTCCTCTGGCTGACTCATGGCTCGCCTCAGGTGATTAATCAGAGCTTCAGGCCGTGACTCAGCAGTTCCCATACAATGACATAAAAACAATATTATCCAATTCCAATGCAGAACGTTCTCCAGCGCCATCGCCGGGCCGCGCCGCCCGCTCGGACGCCCCGCTCCCCAACCTGCCGGCGGCCGCCAGCCCGTGCTCGCCGCTCTCCAGGAAGGCCCGCACGGAGCGGGGCGGCGCGGCGCGGACTCGGCCTCGCTGAGCTCCCCCACGTCCCCGCCCTCCTCCTCCTGCAGCCGCAGCCGGGGCCCCGGAAGCGGAGCGGGCCCACGACGACAGGCATCGCCGCGAGCAGCCGGGCCGGGGCCATGCGGACGCGCGCGGTGATGACGCAATGACGGCGCGCCCGCGGACCCAAAGCACCCCGCCCGCAGTGCCCGCCCCGTTCGGCGGACTGACCAATGGCAGAGCCGAGGGGCGGCTGCGGACGCGGGGCAGCCGCGATGGCGATGGCGCCGGCGGGATGGCGGAGCCGCGGGGCTCCGCGCGGGGAAAGCGGCGTTTCGCCGCCCCCCGCCCCGTGCTTCGGGGACGCCGGGCGGTCAGGGGAAGGCGGCGCGGGCGCACCGCCGCCGGCCCCGTCCGTCCCCCGTCCGAATCCAGCTGTCCTCGGAGGCGGAACCGAGCCGTCCTCCGTCGTTGCGGCGAGGCGCCGCCGGGCTGCGAGAAGCGGCGGCTGACCGCGAGCGGCGAGACCCGCCCGGTGTCCGGGAGCGGCTCCTCGCTGAGCCGGGCAGCCCTGAGAGGGAGCGGTCCCACGGATCAACTCGCGTTCGAGCCCGGCACGGAGTCCGGCCAGCGCCTTCGCTTCTCGCTCGGCCGTTTTCCATCTGGCTTCAGGCCGTGCAGTCGTCCCCGCGGCGACAGCGCATGCGTGCGGCCTCGCCAGAGCGTCAGCGCCTGCGCCGGTCCGTCGTTGTGGCGCAGCGCCGTCCGCGCTGAGTGACGTCATCAGCCCCGCCACCCGAGCAGGAGGCGGCCGTGCGGAAGCGGTGCGGGGCAGCCCGGGGCAGCGAGCGCCGCTTGGACTTGTACAGGTGGCTGTTCGGGGGAGCACCGGGGTTAAGGTGCTGGGGGGCCGCGTGCCCTGGGTCTCCCCGCCTCCCCCACCCCGTGTGTTTCACTGCCCTCCTCCCCTCCCCCCGCCGCCGATCGCCGACAACCCCCCCGTCCGTCTGTGTGACCCCCGGGGTTGCGCCTCCCTCCCCCTGTTTCCCTCTTCCGTTTCCCCCATTCTGATCCCTGTAGTCTTTTTCCACCCCTCCCCTCTCTCCTCCCCCATTCTGACCCCCAGGCTCCACCTGTCTGCTCCCCGCCCCCCCGATCCCTCCCCAGTCCCCCGTTCTGATCTCTAATGTCCCCCCGCCCCCTCACGAGTCTCCCCATTCTGTCCCCTGGAGTCCCCCCACTTTCGCAGTCCCCTCCATCTGACCCCCAGGATCCCCTCTCCTCCTTGCAGGTACTCCCGCTCCAGTTCCCCCATTCTGATCCGTAGAGTCTCCTACCACCCCCCATTCCCATCTCTTTGACCCCCAGGGTCCCGTGTCCTTTCTTCCCCCACCTCCTCACCCCTTTTTCTGACCGCTAGAGTCCCCTGTACCCCCCCCGTGTGCTCCTCCCTGACCCCTGGAGTCTGTTCCCCCATTTTGACCTGCAGTCCCACCCAGCCTTTCTCCTTTTCTGCCTGATAGAAGCCCCCCATGAGCCCTGGCCATCTCCTCCCACCCCTCCCTCCAGCCCCAGATGGACTTTCTGCCTTGTAGAGGCTCTGTTCACCCCTTTCCCTTGCACAACCCACTGAGTGCCCCTCCAACTCTTTTTCAACCCCATAGGCACCCCACTCCCCTCTTCTCCTCCCAAATATTAAGCTCTACCCCCGGCTCCTCTTCCACCCCATAGAAGCCCCGCACAACCCCCCGATTTCCCCTGCCACCCCCTCTCCACTCCTAGACCTCCTTTCCTCCCAGTAGAAACCCTACTCCCCTTTTTTTTCCCCTCACAATCCTCTGTCCACTCCTAGAACAGCCCCTTCTGCACAAAAGCCCCCTTCCAACTCCTGAAGTTGCCCTCCACAACATTGCCCTCCACAATGTACCCCTGCACCCCCAGGCCCCCTTCGCACTCACAGAAGCCTCTTTCTCCTGTTTTCCCCCTCAGAATCCCCTCTCTCCACCCCCAGGCCCCCTTTCCACATCACAGGGCTTCTAGCCCACCACAATGCCCCGCTTTCCCTCTTCCACCCTTTCTCCACCTCCAGACCCTCTTTCCGCCTCACAGAAGCTCCACTCACACCTTTCCCCCCGTAGATTCCCCACAACCCCCCTATCCAGCCCTGCAGTCATGCAGAAGAATCTGGAGATGCCCTCGAGGGGTTTGGGACATGCGGGGGGTTCCCAGGTGGGTCCAGGGGGTTCTTGGATTCATCCAGAAGGGTCTGGAGATGTCCAAGTGGGGTCTTGAGGGTGTCCAGGGGGTCTCCAGGATGCTCCCGGGGATCCCTTGAAGGATCTGGAAGCTCCGAGGATGGGCCCAGAAGCTCCGAGGAGCCTCTGGGATGACCTGGAGATGTCCCACCAGTAGAGCCTGGTAGGGTCCAGAGAGTCCTCATGTGGGGCTGAGTAGTACTGGAGTCATGCAGAAGGGCCTGGGGATGTCCCTGAGGGGTGTCGGGGTGACCAGAGGGTCCCTAGTGGTTCCTGGTGTGCTCCAGAGCTCTCAAGTGGGGATTTTGAGGACAACCTCACGTAGTGACCCGCTCTCGGGCTGCTTTGTCCCCGTGAGATCGCCCCCAAAAGCGTCTGTTTCCATTCAAATCAATCCTATGTCAGTTTTGTTGTTCCTTTCAGAAATGGATGGTTTTCGCCAAACCACCGTGCAAGGCCCCACAGAAACAACTCCCCCCAGGGCCACCGGGTGACAGCGGCACAACCGCCGGCGGTGCCAGCACCGGGACAACCGCCTGTCCCCGAAGTTCTCACTGTCAGTGTCACCGTGGAACCTGGGGCCGGAGCAACGAACCTCGAGAGCCCCGTCAGCGTCCTGCAGCTCCTGGAGCCGGGTGCCGCTGTGGCCCTGGCTGCCCATGACTGTCCCACGCTGTGCCCCCTGCCGTGGGGGGGGGGAGCCCTCTGGTGCCCATCGTCGTCTGTCACGAGGACAGGACACGCACGGTGGTGAACTCTGTGCCGCCACCAGAGGAGACCGCGTGTGACATCGGCGTGGCACAGCCGTGCCGCGCTGTCATCATCTTCGTGTGTCGCTTTGGGCAGCCGGCGTCGGGTGTCACCGCCATGAGGGGGGGGCAGAAGGACCCCCTGGGGACATTGCGCCGGAACTGTGGGCACCATGACCAGCTGGAGGACGTGCTGGGCAAGTGGGGACACTGCATCACGGTGTCACAGCCCCAAAGTTGGGGACATCCCGTGTCACGTCTCAGTGCTGTGGTCTCACCCACAGCGTCACACCATGAAGTTGGGATGCCTGTGTCCCCCGTGTGGTGTCACACTCTGAAGTTGGGGACACCTTCACGGTAGCGTTGCATCCCAGAGTTGTGGACCCCCCCCATTCTCACACCATGAAGTTCGGGACAGCCCTCTGGGACCCCATCTGTGTCCACCCCCACAGACCACACTGTTCCCATGGGGCGGGGGTGACACCCCTTACTTTTGTATTTCAGGTTTATTTTTTGCTAACAGAGGATTGGGGAACACCACCCCCACCCCATGTCAGTAATGAAGGGCAGAGGAGCGGCTGTGGGGCTCCACGCGCCTCATCGGGGTTAAACTTTGGGGACAGAGGTCACTGCAGCATCGTGGCTCCATAGCCCCTCTGGCCGCATAACCACTGCAGCCCCATCTCGTAGCCATCCCGTATCCTTATCCCACACCTTTATCCCATCCCATATCCATCCCATCCGCCCCATAGCCCTCTCAAACCCATTTCGTATCCCTGCCTCCACACCACGTCCCCATCCCCCACACCCATCCCAAATCCATGTCCCTACAGATCCTCCTTGCAAACGGGGCTCCCCAGCAGCTGCGGGTCTGGCTGATGGCAAAGTGCTGGGGCAGGTGGTGATGCACCTTTCTCCATCGCTGAGCTCACGTGGCAGTGAGTAGGGCCACTGCCTCGCTTATTGTCCTGTCTGTTAAGCTTCTCTTCTGGCTACAGACGCTGCCAGTAAATACTATTGCTGGTGTCACGTTGTCACAGGCAGTAAAATAAGCCTGTCCCAAAGGCGTTGGTGTCTTTGTTCTCCCTGTTGAGCCATCGATTGGCACAGCAGCATCACAGAATCACAGAATTGTAGGAGTTGGAAGGGAGCTCCAGAGCTCATCGAGTCCAACCCCCTGCCAAAGCAGGTTCCCTACAGCAGGTCGCACAGGTCGGCATCCAGGCGAGACTTGAACATCTCCAGAGAAGGAGACTCCACCACCTCCCTGGGCAGCCTGTTCCAGCGCTCCGTCACCTCACCTAAACAAGTTCTTGCGCACATTGGTGCGGAACTTCCTATGCTGCAGCTTATGTCTGTTTCCCCTTGTCCCGTCTCCACGTACCACTGGAAAGAGAGTGGCCTCACCACTGTGGCCCCCACACTTCAGATATTTATAAACCTGGATTAGATCCCCTGTCAGTCGTCTTTTCCCAAGGCTGAACAGACCCAGTTCACTCAGCCTTTCTCCATAGCAGAGATGCTCCAGGCCCCTCGCCATCTTTGTGGCCCTCCGCTGGACTCTTTCCAAGAGATCCCTGTCTCTTTTGTGCTGGGGAGCCCAGAACTGGACGCAGAGCTCCAGATGAGGCCTCAGCAGGGCAGAGCAGAGGGGGAGGATCGCCTCCCTCGACCTGCTGGCCATGCTCTGTGCAATGCAGCCCAGAATGCCAGTGGCCCTCTTGGCCACGAGGGCACACTGCTGGCTCATGGCCGACCTGTCGTGGTAAATAGTGATAGACAAGGGGGAATGGTTTTGACCTAAAGGACGGAAGATTTAGGTACGGTGTTAGAGGGAAGTTTTTCACTGACAAGGTGGTGAGGCGCTGGAACAGGCTGCCCAGAGGAGCCGTGGAAGCCCCTTCTCTGGAGGTATTCAAGGCCAGGTTGTATGGGGCCCTGGGCAGCCAGATCTAGTCCTCGGTCTAGCGGTTGGTTGGCAACTGCCTGCATCAAGGGATCTAGAACTTGGTGATCCTTGAGGTCCCTTCCAACCCGAGACATTCCGTGATTCTGTGATTCGATGATCTCACTCAGGATGATCTGCTACCTAACTGTCCCTGGCACCGAGGTAATACTGACCGGCCCGTAGTTGCCCAGGTCCTTCGCACAACCCTTCTTCTGGATGGGAGTAACACAGGCAAGATTCCAATCACCTGGGACCTCTCCAGTTGAGCAGAAAGGCTGATTGGTGGTGGAAAACAGCTTGGCAATCACCACTTGCAGCTCCCTCAGCACCCTCGGGTGGATCCCATCTGGCCCCATGGACTTGTGACAGTCCAGATGAAGAAGTTGGTCTCTATGTGTTTCCAACCTGAATTGTGGGGGCCTTATTCTGCTCTCCATCCCAGACTTCCAAGTCAGGGGGTGGAGTACCTGAGGATAATTGGTCTGACTTTTAAAGACAGATGTAAAGAACCTCAACCTTTTCCTTATCCACAGTGGTCATGTTCCCCTGAAGATTCTCCTTAGCCCTCCTCTTACTGTTAACATATTTGTAAGAAGGTTTTTTTCGTTCTCTTTTCCTACAGTGGCCAGGTTGAGTTCATGTTGGGTTTTTGTGTTTCTGATTTTCTCCCTGCATGGTCCTGACCACTTCTATGTGCTCGCCCTGAGTTGCCAGTCCCTTCTTCTACAGGAAGTAAACTCTTCTTCTCTCCTGGAGCCTCAGCAAAAGTTCCCTGTCCTTCTCTGTCGGCTCATTTTACAGCATGGAGGGACAGCCTGCTCTTGTGCCCCTAAGACTGTGGAATACAAGAAAACCTGTTCAGAGCAGCAGCTGTGGAGCAAGATAAACAGCGTGAGAACCAAGGACACCTCTAGAAGAAGAAAGAACGTCTCACGGCTCTGACTGGATAAGTGCCTGCATGAACGGTTGAAGAGTGCTTTGTAGAATGCTCTGTCAATGTGGAGGGGTGGGTGGGAAAGCTAGAAGAAGAAAACCTGTAGGTTTGCCAAGGTATGTAAGTGATGTGAGAACTTGTAATAAACGACTTGGACCATTCACATCTGAGTGCGTGCATCAGATGCTGCATAAGGCTTCCTTCTTGAGGAGCGACCAGCCTCCCTGGACCGCCTCGCTCTTCAGGGCTGAATCCCAAGGGACCCTCCCTACCAGTATCCTGAGTAATTCAAAGCCTGCTCTCCAGAAGCCCAGGGCAGCACTTTTGACTCCTGACTTCACCAAGAAAAGAAAACTCTACCATCTGGTGGTCACTCCGCCCTAGACAGCTCCCGACCTCCACATCTCACACCAGTCCTCCGCTGTCTGTGAACAGCAGCTCTAGCGGGGCACCTTCCTGGTGGGCTCTCTTACCAGCTGTGTCAGGAGGCACACATCTTCCACGCACTCTAGAAACCTCCTAGACTGCTGCTTCGGCACTGTACCGTATCTCCAGCACGTATCAGGGAAGTTGAAGTCCCCCATGAGAACAAGGGCTGGCGATTGCACGATTTCTGCCAGCTGCTCGTCGAACACCTCACCTGTTTCTCCATTCTGGTTAGGCGGTCTGCAGGAGACCCCCACCAGGATGGCAACAGTGTTGCCCCCCCCACCCCGTCCCCGATCCTTACACACAGGGACTCAACCTGATCATTCCCAGCCCCAAGCTCAACAACACTGAAACACTCTCTAACTTTGAGAGCCATGCCACAACCCCTCCTTCCTTGCCTATCCCCTCCAAAGAGCTTATAGCCCTCCCTTGTAGCAAAACACGCGTGGGAGTGATGGCATAAGTCATAGTTTGCCTGCTGCACAATGGCTTCCAGCTCCTGCTTCTAGCACTTGCTGTGTGCGTTGCTGCAGATGCACTGCAGCCGAGACATTGCTGACACCCACAGCTCCTGCGTTCTTCCTCTTCACACCCAATTTCAAGCTCTCAAGCTAGCATAACGTACTCTCAGCACCGGTGATGACATGCCCACAGTAGTGTGTTCAGTTCTGGGCTTCCAACTACAAGAGAGACATGGAGGCCCTGCGGTGTGTCTGGGCAACGGGGCAGGAAGGGGTCTGGAGCAAAGGTGCCATGAGGAGCGGCGGAGTGAACTGGGGTTGCTCAGTGGAGAGGAGGCTCAGGGGAGGCCTCACCACTCCGTACGACTCTCTGGAAGGAGGCTGTAGAGAGGGGGGGGTCAGCCTCTTCTCCCAGGTAACAGCGATGGGACGAGGGGGAACGGCCTCCAGTTGCACCAGGGGATCCCCGTTGGACCTTAGGAAGAACATCTTTGCTGAAAGAGCGGTCGGGCACTGGCACAGCTGCCCGGGGAGCTGGGGGAGTCAGCGTCCGCGGAGGCGTCCCGGAACCGTGGGGATGTGGCACTGAGGGACGTGGGCAGGTGGGGGGTGGGACTTGGTCATCTCAGAGCTCTTTGCCAACCATAGGGATTCTGTGATCCTGTGGATCGAGTCATTTATTGTAACGAGAGGTAATGAGCAGCAAACAGCCAAAAAGTCATGGAAACACGCAAACACTTGACTGGGATACTGATGGAGCCACAGGCCCGGCAGCACTCAGGTGGGGCCGGGAGGGTGGACGTGTCGCCCAGTGCCTTCAGCAGCACCAACACGCCGGGCCCTGCGTCCGGGGCTGCGTCCGGCACCGGGCCCCTCGCCCTGCGCTGGCTGCAAGAGCCGCCGCCCTCCTGCCTGGGTGCCCTCAGCCCCTGTGAGGTGTGATGGCGTCACAGAGGGTGGCACGGAACGGCCATTGTGACACGCGGGGTGCGGAACAGAGCTGAGGCTGCGGGGCTCAGGCCGAGCTCAGTGCGACCTGGTGAGGTGAGCAGGGAGGAAGGGGCTGCCTGAGGCTGCCGAACGAGGAGGCTTCCCCAGCGCTCAGGGGCCTGAGCTGAGAACTCAGCCTCGTCCCGCTTCTCCCATAGGTTGGCACGCGGAGGACGAAGCCCAGTACTGCTGGGACAGAGATTCTGTGAGTGCTTGTCATCAACACACACAGTGTCCATGGACACACAGGAGGCCGCCGGCTCGAGGGAGCCAGGTGAGAGTAAAGAATCCCTGCACGCAGCTCGCAGCTCCCCATTGCCGGGCAGAGGGGGGCTGGGGGTCTGCCTGCGGCGGAGAGGGCAGGCGGGGGCAGGCCGTGCCGCTCTGCTCCTTGGCCGAGCGGCCGCGGCTGAGCTGTGGCTGCCTGCTGGCGCCGCTGGGCCTGCAATGCCCCTTCCTCTCCTCAGCCTCTGGCCCTGCCCCTCAGCTGGCACGGCCGGCACGGAGCAGCCCCTGGGGCAGCCCCCGGGGACACCTGGCCCCGCAAGGCGCTCACTGCTGTTACTCTCCCTTCTTCAGCATGCGTGCTGTGTGGCCGAGTGGATGAGCATTCGAGCATCCTTGGGCACAAAGTGCAGATCGGTGGATTCTATTTCCATACTTTCTGTGCGGTGAGTTCCCACGTTGTGGCTGTCCACGTTGTGTCCTGACACCTTTGTCCACGTTGTCCTGACACCTGTGTCCACGTTGGCTCCTGACACCTTCCTCCGAGCAGGGATTCCCTGCTTCCTGCCCTAACAAGATCATGCTCTTTCCTCTTGTACAGCTATTTGCCAATGGTCTTTATCAGCGTGTGGAAGGCAATATAAAGACCGGTTTTCGCACAGAAGATCTGGTACGCACCATGAAGCAGGCAGAGCAGACGGTGAGCACCGGACCACAACAGGGAGCTTTGTGACAGGACAGGCATGGCGAGCTTAGCCTGGCCCAAAGAAAGCAATCCCAGCCCTTCCAAGCAGCTCCAAGAGAAATTCCTGCTCTTGCAGACCAGCCCAGTTCACCAGGCAGCTCTGCAGAGTGCCACCCAGCCCTGCCCCCATCCTGTGCCCTGCCCACAGGTGCGGGCTCCGCTGCATAGGCCCTGGGGCTGCTGCTGATGGGGGCTGCTCTGCTCTTTCCAGCTCTGCTTCGTTTGTGGCAATCTGGGGGCCAGCATCACCTGCGCAGATCCGGGCTGTGACCGCAGCTTCCACCTCCCCTGCGCCTCGGAGGGTGAATGCATCACCAAGCACACTGGAGAGTTCAGGTAAGGGCTGCCAGCTATCACCTGCGAACCTCCACCCCCTGCTGTCAGCACCAGCCAAAGAAGCCAGGAACACAGGAACGCGCTGTGACACCTCCCAGCAGCCTGACAGAGCCACAGCCAAGGCCTGGGGCTCTTTCCTGTTCCTCTGCCCCTTCTCACAGCCCTTCTCTCCTTGCCCATCCCTCCCATCTTCCCCCAGGGCCTTCTGCTGGGAGCACCGCCCACACCAGGCAGTGGAGGCAGCACCTGCGCAGGACACGACCTGCATCGTCTGCATGGAGCCCGTGGGTGACAGCAGGTCATACAGCACCATGGTGTGCCCAGCCTGCCGACACGCCTGGTTCCACCGGGCCTGCATCCAGGTAGGAGCCCTCCCCTCACCCTGCAAGCACCGCAGCTGCTCAGCAGCACCAGGCCTGGCTCACACTCACACTGCTTGTGTTTCTGCTGCAGGAACAGGCTCTGCGCGCAGGGATTTTTTGCTTCCAGTGCCCCCTCTGCAGAGACCGGGTCAAGTTTATTAAAGACATGCTCTTTATGGGGATCCGAATCCCATTCAGGTTGGTGTCTTTCAGACAGCTCTTGAGATGTGAGGGCACATGAGCTGTGCCTGCCCAGGGACTGTCCCAGCAGGCCTGGCCCTTTGCAGCCACCAACATGGCCCTCAGCACCATTGGGAATCTCAAACTGGAGACAGGGTGGAGGGGGAGGGATTCCTTGGATTAGTTTTAGCCCTGGGGCAGCGGGTGCTCATCACATTCCCTCCCTTCTCTGGCAGAAGACCAACATGGGAGGACGACAACACCTACACATCTCTACTGGAGAGGCACAGGAGATGCGATGCCAGCGACTGCCGTTACCCACGCGGCAGGGAGCGGGCAGAGGGAGAGGGGTGAGTTGCCTCAGCAGCCCTCTGGGGCTCTGCGTGGGATCGCGGCCTGGCCACAGCCTGGGGCAGCACGGACTGAGCACCAGAGCCGTGCCGGGCACTCCCTGGCTCAGATCACTTTGTCCTCATGGCCGCAACCCCTTGGTTTCCCCAGGCCCTGGCAGCTGCTCCTCTGCAGCTCCTGTGCTGCGCAAGGCACTCATCGGCGCTGTTCCAACTTGAGTCAGAGCACAGCCAGCTGGGAGTGCAACGCCTGTGCTGGAGAGGGCACCGGTAAGAGGCAAACGGCCGCGTGCTGCTGGGCTGGGGCCAGGCGAGGCCTGGCAGCGGCTGCTCAGAGCGGCCTTGCTCAACTCCCTCTAGCCCTGGACAAATGGGAGCCAGTTCCACCCCGTGGCTGTAATTCCGTCCTGCTCACCTTCCTGCCTCCCCTTACAGCCTCCAGCAGCAACTCAGATCTTGCTGAATACAGCACCGTCAGCCAGCAGGAAATGGAGCCATCCCAAGGCTCTGCGACACCAGAGAGGAGCAGCTCCAGCACCACCAGCCAGCCACCATCGGGGCCAGCTGACTGTTCCCACGTGCCTGAGAGCGGCGGCCTGTCCAGGCAGCGCAGGACAGACCGGAGGAGAATCCGCCCACATCTACACCGGGATGAAAATGGCTTTAATGAGCCCCAAGGACACCGTGGGAGTAGCCACACTGCTGCCCCAGTTGCCGAGAGCAGCACCCTAAACTCTGCCAGCCAGGGGACATCAGAGTCCTCAAGGAACTCCCCTGCAGTTGGCTACAACCTCCGGAGCAGACAGCGGCGGCGAGCTCAGACAAGAAGCCGCTCTCCGTTGCAGCGCCGGGCCCCAGATTCTCCAAGCCAGCCCCGAAGACGCCAAACACGTGGGAGCAGGCAGGCACCGACCCGAAGTGCTGAGAGCGGCACCAACAGACGCACAAGACGGGGAGCACCGCGGCCCTCAAGGGCTTCCACAGCAGCTGATGGAAGCCGGTCCAGACAGCCAGGGCGGGCCCGGACTCGAAGCCGCTCCCCTCTTGAACATCGGGCTGCAGAGACCCGCAGCCAGCCCCGAAGATGCCGCAGGAGCCGCTCCAGGCGGCGAGGGCCAGCCCAGTGGTGAAGCCGCTCCCGGGCCCTGAACATCAACAGCCAGCCCCAATGATGTCGCGGGAGCAGCCATGTGCAAGCTCCAATTGTATCCAAAGTCATCACAGTCCATCACAATAAAACTGAGAGTTCCATCACGCCACTGTCAGTTTTGTTCTTCTCTGCCTTTCCCGGGGTGGGCAGCTGTACAGGCTGGCCCTTCCCCCCAGCACCCAACCCACTCCTCCCTCCTCCCTGCGGCCCGGCTCAGGCTGAGCTGGGTTCTGGCCCCGACTCCGGCGGGGCGCAACGTTTCCAACACGCAACGCAGGCCAGGCTGGCAGCTGCGGCCCCGTCCTGGGGGCGTTTCCGTCGTCTTGGGCACGCCGCTGTGTTTGGGACATGCAGGCAGCCCTGGGGCTGCTGCCGGCTGCGGCGTGGGCCAGGACCCGGCCTTTCCTCCCGCATTCGGCCAGCGCCACAGTGCCACAGCTCTGAGGGCTGCTGCTGCTGCTGCTCTGGGGATGCTGCCAGGCAGGGGGTGACGCAGCCCATCGAGCGCGTGAGCCACTCTCCTCTGCCCCAAAGTCCGGCGTCACGCCTCCTGTGCGAGCAGTACCAGTGCTGCCACTGCTCCTAAGCGGGACGGCCACCCTTTACTTACTCGCTCCAACTGCCCAGAGAAGCAGCCCGCCGCTCTCTCCCTGCACCCAGTGTGTTCTCCTAACACACCCAGCGCAGCGCGTGACGTTTTGCTGCCGTGCCACAGCCGTCTTGCAGCCCCGAGCGCGGTCGCAGCCCCCTTCGCTCTCGCGACACGGCGCGTTAGCGGCCTCGTCTCATTCCAGCTTTGCAAACCCTCCTTCCCACGCCCGCTCCGGGCCCGTCGGCCGCACTCCGCCGCGCACCCAGCGCTCTCCGGCCGCTGTCCCCGCGCCATCCCCCGCCGGCCGGGCCGTCTGGGCGCGTTCCCTCCCCCTCCGGCTCTCGCTGGCCGCCGCGCACCCGGGGACGCCCCGCGCGGACTCACGGCGCGGGTGCGGAGCGCGGTCCGCTCGGCGCCTCCGCCCGTCTCCCAGCAACGCGCCCGCCCGCTCGCGCGGCCCTCGCGGCTCGCCGTAGCGCGGCGGGGCGCCGAGCGGGGCCCGGCACAGGGGCTGCCCCCGGCAGCGCGACCTCAGCCGGGGGGGGCGGAGAGGCCGCGTCCGCGTCCTTCCGGGCCGGGGCCGACGGCTCGGTGGGAGGCTGCCCGCTTCTGGCCTTGGGGACGTCGCCGCGTTTGGCACGCGCGGGCAGAGCCGGGGCTGCTGCCGGCCGTGGGTGGGCCGGGACCCGGGCTTTCCTCGTGCGTTCGGGCGGTGCCGCGGGTCTGAGGGCTGCCGCTGCTCTGGGGATGCCGCCGGGCTGGCGGTGCTGGCCTTGTCTCCTCGCCCTTGCCGCGATGGAGGGTGGAGTGCAGCTGCCAGACAAAGCTGCGTTGGCTGGCCCTCCTGCCCATCCTGTGATTTAAAACCTGGCCTCCCTCGTGCCGTTTGTTCTGCGCTTCTTCTACAAAGGGTTCTGCTTGTGGCCGCCCAGAGTGGGGAGTCCAGTGCCTGGCCTCAGTCAGAGCCCACGTTTGCTGGGGCTGCATGGGCCGGCTTGTTTTCAGGCACCGAATCACCGATCCGGGCGGTGAAGAGGCTGATGTGTGTGCTGCTCTGCCCTCTCTCTGACCTGCTCCGGTGGGATATGCAGTGTGGCAAGGCAGCGGTGCTGCGCCCTCCTACTTGTTGAGGGCATCCAGAAGCTCAGGACCCTGGCCGCTCACTCCGCGAGGCACTTGCCGAGTTCCTAACTTGTCTCAGACCAACTTGCTACATGCTCTGTATAAGATGCGTTGCAGAATCACAGCATGGCTTGATTGAGAGGGACCTTATGGCCCCCCAGCCCCACCCCTGCCATGGTCTGGCTGCCCCCCAGCTCGGGCTGCCCGTGGCCCCTCCATGGCCTGAGGCACCTCCAGGGATGGCACCCACAGCTCTGGGCAGTACTGCCAGCGCTTCACTGCCCTCTGAGCAAAGAACATCCTAATATCTCACCTAAATCCCCCCTCTTTTAGTTTGAAGTTGTTACCCCTTGTCCTCTTACTATCAGACGGTGTCGGAAGTCACTCTCCCTCCTGCCTGTAAGCTCCCCTCAAGTACTGGAAGGTCACAGTGAGGTCTCCCTGGAGCCTTCTCTTCTCCGTGCTGAGCAACCCATCTCCCTCAGCCTGTCTCCATAGGAGAGGTGCTCTTCGTGGCCTCCTCTGGCCCCGCTCCAACAGCCCTCCTTTACTGGGGCCTCCAGGCCTGGATGCAGTGCTCCAGCTGGGGCCTCATGAGGGCAAAGCAGAGGTGGAACGATCCCCTTCCTGCCTGCTGCCGCCCTCTGCTGATGCAGCCCAGGATGCTGTTGGCCTTCCAGGATGCGAGCGCACGCTGCTGGCTCCTACAGAGCTTTTTGTCCATCAGGACCCCCATGTCGTTCTCTTAGGGCTGCTCTGAAAGAGCTGTTCTCCCAGTCTGGACACAATCTGGTATTGCCCCAAGCCAAGTACAGCACCTTGCCCTTGGACTTACTGAGCTTTGCTAAGTTCACATGGGCCCGCTTCTCAAGTTTGTCCCTCTGGATGGGATCCTTTCCTTCCATTGTATCAGCTGCCCCACGCAAGTTGGTGCAATCCACAGCCATGCTAATCCCACTGGATATGTCATTGGTAATGATGTTGAAGAGCACTGGTCCTAAGACGGACCCCCCGCGGGACACCGCTCGTCACTGGCTCCCACCTGGACATAACGCTGCCAACCAGCCACTTCCTCACCCACCAAATCGTCCACGCTTCAAATCCGTATCTTGGGAAGGACTGGGGAAATCCTGGGAAGATTTTGGGCAGTTGGACAAGTGGATCTGAGAGCAGGATTGGCAGCTGTTCCCGGCTTTGGGCTCTTGTGTGGTGGCGTTAGTGGTGGCACCTTGACTTCTTTGGCTGAACCCTGCTGTTTACTCCAGGTGCATGAACCCACAAGAAAGGGGGAAGTCCTCAGGTGGCAGCATCCTCCCCCGCAAGTTCTGTTCTAGGTGTCTGTCCTACCTCCGCTCTGGAGCTGGTGCCTGTGAAGAATGACCTCTCGGGGTGCTGGGACGGCTCTGTCAAGGAAGAACTGCAGGCTGAGCACTGGGCCAGAGAAGTCCAAGGTTGCAGGTACGGGCTGAGCATGCTTTGTATGAGCAGGACCGCTGTGGATCAGGGTGAGCGGCCCTGGCCTCACCTGAGGTCATCTGCACTGCAGTTGCGCTTATCTTGCTGACAAGAGGCATAGCGGGACTGCAACAGTAAATGTCTGAGCTGAGGTGAGGTTTTGGGAGGGCCTTTCCTTGCTGTATGAGCAGCTCAGGTCACAGTGCCCAGATGAGGCCTCAGCAGGGCAGAGCAGAGGGGGAAGATCACCTCCCTCGACCTGCTGGTCACGCTCTTTGCAATGCACCCCAGGATGCCATTGGCCCTCTTGGCCACAAGGGCACACTGCTGGCTCATGGCCGACCTGCCGTCCACCAGGACACCCAGCTCCCTCTCCGCAGAGCTCCTCTCCAGCAGCTCATCCCCCAACCTGTACTGGTGCATGCCATTATTCCTCCCCAGATGCAAGACTCTACACTTGCTTCTGTTAAACCTCATCCGGTTTTTTACTGCCCAGCTCTGCAGCCTGTCCAGCTCCCGCTGAATGGCAGCACGGCCTTCAGCCAATCCTCCCAACTTCGTCTCATCAGCAAACTTGCTGAGGCTGGCCACCATCCCCTCATCAAAGTCATTGATGAAGATGTTGAACAAGACCGGACCCAGCACCGACCCCTGAGGAACACCGCTGCTTACAGGCCTCCAGCCAGACTCTGCACCGCCAACGACGACCCTCTGCGCTCTGCCAGCAGCCAGTCCTCAACCCACCTCACTGTCCACTCATCTATCCCACACTTCCTCAGCTTTGTTATAAGGATGTCGTGGGGGACAGCATCAAAAGCCTTGCTGAAATCAAGGTAGACTACATCCACTGCTCTCCCCCCATCCACCCAGCCAGAGACAACATCATAGAAGGCTACCAGGTTGGTCGAGCACGACCTCCCCCTGGTGAACCCATGCTGATTACTCCTGATCACCTCCTTTTCTTCCAGCTGTCTGGAGATGACATCCAGCACAGCTGTTCCATCACCTTTCCAGGGACAGAGGTGAGGCTGACTGGCCTATAATTGCCTGGGTCTTCCTTCTTGCCCTTTTTGAAGACCGCAGTGGCATTGGCTCTGCTCCAGTCTTCAGGCACCTCCCCCGTCCTCCAAGACCTCTCAAAGATGACAGAAAGCAGCTCAGCAATCACCTCTGCCAGCTCCCCCAGCTCCCGTGGATGCATCCCATCGGGTCCCATGGATTGGTGAACATTGGTGTTGCCTGGGCGCTCCCAGACCACCTCTTCCCTGACTGAAGGGAGGTCTTCCATTCCCCAGACCGTCTCACTGGGGGGGAGGGGCAGAGTCCACTTTGGGGGTGGGGGGGGCAAAGGGGGACATTTCCTTCAGCCTCTGTTAATGATCCACCCCCCCCCCGCCCTTGGGCAAAGAGCACAGAGGGGGTGGGGACAGCGAGAGACAGTCCTGGGGGGCACCATGTGAGTTCTGGGGGAGGGGGGCATATGGTTAAGGGTCCTTTTAGGGGTTGTTACATCCAGGGGTGGGGGGTCCATGGAGGGAGGAGGGTCATGTGAGACCTTTATTTTTGGGAGGGGACATGTGGCAATAGAGATTTGGAGAAACAGGGTTCTGTGGGGTGATCCCAGGATCTGGGTTCCAGGTTTGGGAGGGGGGAATCCCACACCTTTTGCCATATAGATTTCCCACAAGCTCCCTGTACACCCCTGGTGTCATGCAGAAGAATCTGGACGTGTCCAAGAGGGGTCCTGGGGGCGTCCAGGGGGGTCCTGGCAAAGCTGGGGACACCTTTCACGTCACCCTGGTGGTGTTGCATCCCAGAGTTGGGGACTCCCTCCCCCCTCCCCCCCCAGTGTCACACCTGAAAGTTGGGGACTCCCCTCTGGGGACCCCATCTGTGTCCACCCCCACAGACCACACTGTTTCCATGGGGTGGGGGTGACTTTTGTCATTCAGTTTATTTTTTGTTAACGGGGGATTGGGGGATGCCCCCCCCCACGCCCCCATGTCAATAATGAAGGGCAGAGGAGCAGCTGTGGGACGCCACGTCTCGCGTCGGAGTGGGAACTCTGGGGACAGAGTCACTGCAGCATCCTGGCCCCATAGCCGCTGTGGCCCCATAACCACTACAGCCCCATCTCATAGCCATCCCATCCCATATCCATCAGATCCACCCCATGGCCACCACATAGCCATGTGCCACGACTTTATCCCATCCCATAGCCCATCCCATAGCCATCAGATCCACCCCACAGCCACCTCAAACCCATCCCATATCCACACCCCATCCTGTTGGGTTTGTTATGAGGCGACTAAGCGGGGATTCGGGCTGTCACGGTGCAGGCAGTTGGACTGTTTCATGATAAGAACATATGGGAGTTATTTAGGTGCTTGGAACAGCGCATCCATCGGCCTTGAGGAAGAACTTAAGCGAGGCAGAAGGAGCTGGAGGAACAAGAAGATGGACACCACCTGGAGATGGCCACCATGGCACAATGTAACCATGAAGGGCCAATGGCAGGACTGGTGCTGGGCAGCCTGGGCTGATACCACCAATGAGGTTCTGACAAGTGGACTCTGGAGGGTATAGAAGATACTGTTGCGGCACCGGGTGCCATTTTGCAGCATCCTCCGTGTGGGTGTCTGTGGTGCGATGGTCCCAGCGAGGAGAGATGGCGGGTAGAGCAAGGAGGGATCGCTAGCCCCTGCAGTGAGGGACCTGTAATGGCGGCGTGTCTGCGGCAAGTGGTGCCCGGTGTGAGGAGCGTGTGGCTGCTGTCCCTGCCGTGTGAGGGTCGTCTGACTGCAGTCCCTGCTGTCCCTTGGAATAGCTGAGCAGTGGCCACGGTGGACTCGGTGATCAAGGTACTGTTACAGCTGGGGAGGGACGATGGCGGTAAAGATACGCCTTCTAAGAAGGAAAGAAGCACCGTGGTGTGCCGGTTAGAACGGGAGGGGGTCTGTGCGGACCGCAGGGATGTTTTGAAGCCCCGCAAACGGGACGAGATTTCTCTCGCCCTTGCGCAGCATGCAACGACTGCGCGAAAGGCAAACGAGCTGAAAATACGGGGCTTGCTGCTAGGAATGCTTGGAACAGCTATAGAAGAAGGGGAGGCAAACGGAGCTGCCCGGCAGCCTCTTGGTGCTGCCCCGTCAGACTCATACAGAAGGAGCGCTCTGCAGTCGCGAAGGGCAGGCGGGGCAGGCGGGGGGGAATGTTTCCTGTCGGGATCCAGAGGCTGCGACACAGCCCTCCGCGCCCCCGGGAAGCGTCTGTGCGCTTGAAGGAGTTCTGCCGCCGTACCGCGACCCATCCCCCGCCCGTGGAGCTTCTGCGGTTCAAGGAGCTCTGCCCCCATACCCCGACCCATCGCTGCCGCTGCCACCACGAACGGAGCGTCCTTGTGCCGATGGCAGGGCGTGTGGCGCTGCTCGTGGCCACTGCGGAGATGGCAAGGAGGGCAGAACGAGCAGGGACGGTGATGGTGACGGGGAAAGGAGTTACCAGGGTGGCGGAAAGGGTGGATTAACGGACTGGGGAAAGTGAGATCTGGTCTGGTTGAGGAGGGGTTATCGTTGGATGCTGTCCCGGTCGTAATTGGCGATAGGGGAAGCCGCGAGCGGGTTTCCCTCGATCCAAAAGGAGCGACCCGCTGATTAGATCGTGTGGGCAAACGGGGCTCAATTCGCCCCTCACTCGGGATGCTTTGCAGGCTCTGACATCCGTGGGTCCCCTCCTCCCTCGTGATGTCCCCCAATTGGATGCGTGTGGTGCTGTCCCCTGTGCAATCCACTTCATGATGGTCCACGCAGTGGATGACGAGCCTTCGGGCAGTACTTGCGGCTGCTGAGGGGACCCCCAGCACCCGTTCCATGATTCCTCCTGCTGCGTTTGGCAGGGATGGCCGGGGGATGGGAACTCCCCAGGCCCGAGCAGCTAAGCTCCGAGCGGGGCAGCTTCTAGCAGGCGCCGATGCCGGGATCCAGGCATTGCAGAGGGCGGCTGGGGGGCGGAGTCAGCGGATCGTGGGAGCGAGGGGACTCCAAGTCCGACAGTCAGCGGCATGTGGAGTGGCGGCAGTCAGCTCTCAGCAGCCTCAGAGCTGCGTGACGGCTGTGGGCAGGCAGGCCGCTTGAAGGCAAATGGCCCCGTTGGGCGCGGGGGGAGGGGCCCGGTAAGCGCGGGGATCGGGTTGCAGCGGGCCGTTGGAGCTGCGGGCGGCGCGGACGGAGCGCTCGTCAGTGCCCAGTAGGGGAGGTGCGTGGAGCGAGCGGGCAGAAAGACGGAGCGCAGCAGGGCAACGGGAATGGGGGGGTCCCGCAGGCGCAGGGTCCCTCCCCCTTCTCTCGGAACGGGCCGGTTTCGCCGCTCGGGTTCGTCGCACGCCCGCAGCGGCATTAACGCTCGATGGCCGGGATCGGCCTCTCGTTCGAGCGATGGTCAGCTGTGCCGGCGACTCGCCTCCTGAATAGGCGGGACCGCGAGCCATTGTAGGTACGGCCTTGATAGACTGCGGGGCGGATGTTGCAGTGACTGCAGCGAGGGAATGGCCCGATGGGCGGCCGCGAGTGCCAGCCCGACAGATCCAAGGGGTAGGAGGTTTCCTTTGGACTGAAATGCAGAGACGAGGCTGCAACCATTTCCATGGACAGGGAGGGAGAGATGGAACGAGCGGTGCTGATTGTCCCGCTCAGAGCTCAGGTGCCCGGCACGCTGCTGGGGAGAGATTTTCTGACAGCTCTTAGGGCTCGCATCACAAATTCGTACTAGGGGCCACTGCCTGCCAGTTCTCACTACCTATGCAATTCCTTTGTATTGGAGGCAGGATGCTCATCCTGTCTGGTAGATCAGTGCCCCTCCCGCACCATAAACTCGAAGCGCTCAGACAACTGGTTGTGCAGGAATTGCGGTGTGGGCACACAGAACCATCACTTAGTCGATGGAACACACCTGTTCTTGTCATCAAAAAGTCTTGTGGGGCTGATCGCTTGTTCCATGACTCACGTGCTGTTCATGCTCAGTTGGTTCCTTTTGGAGCTGTACAACAGGATTGGCCGACGCTTTTGTCGGCCATACCCAAAGGTTGGCCCTTGGTGATCGTTGATCTCAAGGATTGCTTTTTCTCCATTCCCCTTGCGGAGACAGACCGGGAAGCATTTGCTTTCACAGTGCCTACGGTAAGCAGTGAAGCGCCGGCGGAAAGGTATCAGTGGCGGGTGCTTCCCCAAGGCATGATGTGCTCCCCCACGATTTGCCAGCTGGTTGTCGGGCGGGCCTTGGAGGACGTCCGTAAGGAATTCTCTCAGTTAGGGATTGCCCATTGCATGGACGGTCTTTTACTCGCTGCCCCTTCCTATTTACAATTGCATGAGTTGGAGACCCAATTCCATTCCCTATACTGGAGGGGAAGGGAAGGAACGGGAGGGGAGGGGAGGAGAGGAGAGGAGAGGAGAGGCTTACAGCGTATTTCCCAGCTCAGAACACTGCACCCAGATTGTTTAGAACCTTCAACATTTTTTGCTATTGCAGCTCTGTGAGAAAGCATTTATTAGGGAACTCAGTCGTTACGTGTCTGAAATACGTTACTAATATGTGTGTGGTGGTCTGACTTCCCACACCAGCCGTTCAGCTATTTCTAAGGATACGTCCCGGCTTAACTCTTCAGACCAATTGCCCTTCCCACCGTTCCATGCAGACACAGCTTCCACTTCCCACCCTGGTGGAATTTCAGCCTCGTGCTGGGCTCAAAGCCCCGGGTTCCGTCCTTCTTGGGTGCCCTGGGAGGTCACAGAAGGCGCCCTGCGCCTCGGCAGCCGCCAGCCAATATGACATCAGAGCCCCCGTCACCCTCAGCAGCAGCGCCGTGCAGCACTGCAGTCCCATGAGGATTGCGGAGCAGGCGAGGGGAGAGGTGCTCGTGTCCTGGCACGAGAGCCAGCTTTTGCCTGTGTCTGAGTTGGAAGGAGCCAAAATGCCGGCCCGGCGGGGCAGGTGGGTGCAGCAGGACCCAGAACGTGGGGAGGGGAAGCCAGGAGCACCGCGTGGTGCCGGGCTTTGGGCAGCCAGGAAGCCCCAGGGTCTGCAGGAGGAAAACGGGGCTGCGGAGCAAACTAACGGTCTCTCCCACCTGATCTCCCCACAGCTGGAGCCTTTCCTCCTGCAGAAGCCCTGGCCGCGCTCCTTGTGCCTCCTCCCATCGAATGCCTTTCTCTTCCAGATGGCGTCAGCAGGACCTGTGCCTGAGCTCCCGTCTCTGGGGTAAGAACGCTTCCTCGCCCTGCGCCTGGCTCTGCAGGGTGGCCTTTGCACGCCTTCGCCTATCCACCCCAGGCATCATGCAGAAAAACCTGGAGAAAAAACCACTCCTAGAGTGGTTTGGGGCATTCAGGGGGTCCCCAGGTTGGTTGCGGGGGTCCCTTGAAGGATCTGGAAGCTCCCAGGATGGGTCCAGGAGCTCTGAGGAGCCACTGGGCTGATCTGGAGGTGTCCCAGTAGAGTCTGTTAGGGTCCAGAGAGTCCTCACGTGGGTCTGTGTGGTCCTGGAGTCATCCAGAAGGGTCTGGGGATGTCCCAGAGAGGACTTGGAGGGTCCAGGAGGTCCTTGGATTCATCCAGAGCAGGGAGCAGCTCGCGTTATGGCTTCTATGAAGCAAGGAGTGAGCATGCTGAAAATGCTGGGAAAGCAGGCAGGGGTTTCACTGTTGTCTAAAGCCCTAACGGCGCTGATTAATTGGGTTCAGCGCTGTGGTTACGGGAGTACTCCTACGGAGTGCTTATCCCGTACAAGTTAGATAAGGTCTGGCAGTGGGTCAGGTAAACACATGACAACAGGACAGCGTGGACAACTGTGATGGTAATTTGTATTTATTGGCACAGCGCAGCATGGAAAGCCCCGTTGATGGCAGTGGTGGTTCTCTGGCTGTCAGGTGATGCCCCCAAATCCGCACGCCGGGGGCGCTCCCACCTCCTGACTGATGGTGGAGAGGAGCAGGAGGGCAGAGGTGATGCTGTGGGGGGGGCTGGGGGCTGCGGGGCTTGGTATGCTTCCAGGCTGTGCGATGGATGATGCCCCCAGACTGACAGCCTGGGGGTGTTGCTCCCATCTCCCGAAGGGTGGTGGAGGGGAGTGGGAGGGCGGTGCTGATGCTCGGGGGGCTGCTGGGTCAGCCGGCTTCCCCCAGGCAGCGGTGGTCCGTCTCGGTTGCCCCCAAGGCTGCGCTCTGCTGGGCTCTCTTCCATCCCCCGATGGATGCTGGAGGGGAGAGCGAAGGCAGAGGTGGGGCTGGGGGCTGCCAGGCTCTCCAGCTTCCCCCAGGCGGTGGCTGCCCCCAGGCTGACGCCCTGAGGGACCGCTCCCGACCCCCGAAGGATGGCGGTGGGGTCGGGGGGTGGTGCTGATGTCGATGGTGTCGATGCTGTCGCTCATCGGCCAGGGTTCCGGTGTTGGGGCGCAGGCCGATGAGGACAAGCTTCCAAGCCAGGCAGGTTCCTCCCGTCCCCTGATGGATGGTGGGGGGGGACGGGGGGTGGTGTTGGCAGGCCTGGCAACCAGGGGCCGCCCTGGTGGTCGATGTTTCCATGGCCGCCTTCTCACAGATGTTTCACAAGTGGCCGTGAATTTCCAGCCGGTAAATGCAGGTGTGTTCAACGTTCCCCCAGTTGCTCTGCACATGAAACATGATGCGGCCGAAGGCTTTGTGGGGCTCCACCTGCCAACACAAAGAGGAGAGGCTTCGTTACATGTGGGAAGAGCCGCGGCGCAGCCGCTCGGCTCCCTTGGCCGAAGCCCAGCTCTGCTCCGCTGCCGTGGGACGGCGCTGCTGAAGGAAGGCAGCCGCCCTCCTCCCTCCCGCCGGCCGTCGTCCCTCCGCACCCGCAGGGGGACGGTTTGCCTCCCGCAGCGCCTTCCTGCTGCTGCGGCGGCTCTCTGGCTGTCATGGCCGCCCCCAAAGCCGCCCGCCACCTCCTGAGCGATGGTGGAGAGGAGCGGGAGGGCAGAGGTGATGCTGGGGGAGCCTGGGGGCTGCCGTGCTCGAGCAGGAAGAACCATCGCTGCCAAAGGTGGGACGGCCGCCTCGTCTGTGTTCCCCGCAGGAGGGAGAGCAGAGCAGGGCCCGGCTGAGCAGGCAAAGCCTTTCTTGCCAGGACTGGCCATACCTGCACGTGGAAGGTCTGGGCGATCTCTCCTCTGATGTCGTAAACGAAAAACCCCAGGGCGGTTGGTGGTTCGTCCTCGTCCATTCCCTGAAAGACAAGAGACGATTTCGGTCACGCTTTAGGGCAGGCCATGCGAAAAGGATCGCTCGCCATTCTGCCCCCCACACCTCAGGTATTCATAGGCCTGGATCAGCTCCCCTCTCAGCCTTCTTTTCCCAAGGCTGAACAGACCCAGTTCGCTCAGCCTTTCTCCATAGCAGAGATGCTTCAGGCCCCTCGCCATCTTTGTGGCCCTCCGCTGGACTCTTCCCAAGAGATCCCTGTCTGTTTTGTGCTGGGGAGCCCAGAACTGGACGCAGAGCTCCAGATGAGGCCTCAGCAGGGCAGAACAGAGGGGGAGGATCGCCTCCCTCGACCTGCTGGCCACGCTCTGTGCAATGCAGCCCAGGACGCCATGTTTCCAGCAGGGCACACTGCTGGCTCATGGCAACTTGCCGTCCCCCAGGTCCCTCTGTGCAGAGCTCCTCTCCAGCAGCTCATCACAGCATCACAGAACGGCCAGGGTTGGAAGGGAGCTCAAGGATGACGAATCTCCAACCCCCTGCCATATGCAGGGCCACCAACCTCCACGTTGAATGCTAAACCAGGCTGCCCAGGGACCCATAGAGGCACGTTAGGACCCATGGAGACACATTGAGACCCATTGGGACCCATAGAGACATATTGGGACCCATTGGGACCCACACAGACACACTGGGACCCATAGAATCACAGCATCACAGAACGGCCAGGGTTGGAAGGGATCTCAAGGATGACGAATCTCCAACCCCCTGCCGCACGCAGGGCCACCAACCTCCATGTTGAATGCTAAAGCAGGCTGCCCAGGGCCCATCCAACCTGGCCTTGAGCGCCTCCAAGGACGGGGCATCATCCGTTCTCCTCATCCCCCAGCCTGTATTGCTGCACGCCATTCTTCCTCCCCAGGTGCCAGACTCCACACTTGCTTTAGTTGAACCTCGAGACCCACTGGGACCCATAGAGACACATTGGGACCCATAGAGAAACATAGAGACCCATTGGGACCCTAGAGACACGTTGGGACCCATAGAGACACATTGAGACCCATTGGGATCCATAGAGACACATTGGGAACCATAGAGACACATTGGGACCCATAGAGACCCATTGGGACCCATAGAGACAACAGGTTGATGGCTGTTGTGACCTCTTCTCCTGCTGGTGGAGTCGCAGAGGCCGAATTCACGGTGGCTTTCTGCAGCTGAGGCCGGGCGCAGGGCTCTCCCGAAGCTGCGCTGCCCTGTGTTCCCCCTCACCACTGGGCTGTTTGCCCTTTTAACCCCCCTTGGTTTTGGTGCTCGCTCCCAATAGTTCTCACGATGGCGGTTAGAGCTCTCCCATCTCTGAACCCTTTCCCTGATCCACACCTCGTCACATCGCTTCCGTCGCGATATTCGCGCCCGCTGATGAGAGGGCTGTCACTGCATAGCAGCCGCTGTTCATGACCGGGGCTCCCACCGCTATGGGGCCTCGTGGGGCTCTGTGCCAAAGCTTTTCCTCGGGGTTTTCCTCCCTTAGAAGCAGCAGCACAGACTTACCAAGACAGTAAACTCTCTGGGGGGCGCTGCTGACTTCCCCGGAGGGAGAGACCGCCGTGGAGATGTGCCACACGGTGAAAGCCGAGGGCCGGATTTTCTGCGGCAGCCGGATGACCATGTCACCCTCGGATCCTCGGAAAGCCCAGCAGTTGCCAGGAGAAATATCAGCCTGCAATGAGAGAGACGCGTCTCTCAGCAGCGAGGCCAAGAGCCCCAGAGCCGGCCGGTGGGCAAGGAGCGGGGACAGGAGGACAGGAGGGGAACGGGCACAGCTGGGGACGGCAGCTCTGGGCTCAGCCGCCTTTCTCTGCTTGCCCAGAGGTGGCAGGCAGCCCTCCCAGCACCCGTCAGCTCTGTCAGCCATCCATCACCCACGCTGTCAGTAACGTGGGGCAGTGTGGGCTGAGCAGTGCAGCTGGGCCAAAGGAAATCTGCTTGCTCCTGCGGCCAGAAGGCGAGGCGGCCAACGCACAGGCACCGTTTGTCCTGCCGTACCTGCAGCAGCGTCTCAGGAGGCTTGGCGGTGGAGAAGAGTGGGGAAAGCCAGCCGTGCTGCCAGCCTGCCCCGCCGTAACTCTGGGACGTCCTCTCTGCATCGATGGTGGCACCTGGAAGGAAGATGGAGAGACGTGCAGTGGGGCGGCCCAGAGGGGAGCTGAAGGAGCCAATGCTCGTTGCACGAAGCTCCTGGGGTGCAAAATCCCTCCCTGTGAGTGTGGGAAGTGTGGAGTCCCAGCCTGAGGCACTGATGGAGCAGTGGGGAGAGGAGCCGCTCAGCCCCAGGAGCACAGGTGGAGGCTTTGTGAATTCTCCGAGCGGGGAGATTGAATGGGATGGCAGGAGGAAATTCTTGCCGCCCACAGAAGCCGTGGGTGCCCCGTTGCTGAGACTGGGTTGGACGGGGCCCTGAGCACCCGATGCAAAGGGTGGCAGCCCTGCCAACGGCAGGGAGCTGGGCTGGATGGGCTGTAAGGTCCCTGCAGAGCTCAGCCGTTCCAAAGCTCTGTGAGACAGCGGGCAGAAAGCAGAGCTCGGCAGCTTTGGGGAGCGCCAGGCACAGAGCTGAGGACACTGAAGCTGCCTGTCGACGTACCCAGGGTTTGCAGAGCCCAGTTGGGCAGCCAGGCGCCGTTCTCCACCATTTTCTCAATGGCCTCCTGGGTCGACTGCAGGATTTCCTGGCAACAAACAGGGAACGGAGAGACAGCAGTGAGCACAAACGCTGCAGAGGAGAGCTGACACAGACCCTGACCCTGACCCTGACCCTAGGGATGCTACCCAGGAGCTAGGGGAGGGAATCCACAGCGCTGCACAGCACACCCTGATCCCAGCCAGCAGCGAGGGGAGCAGAGCAGCTCCAAGGCACGAGAGGGGCTGAGCTGAGAGCCAGGTGTGGGGCGCAGAGCTGCCTCTGGAAAGGGCTGAAACAGGAGGGAGCAGCGCCGTCACCTCGCTGTTGAATCCGTGGATCCCGTTCTCCTGCAGGACGTCAAACAGGGCTTGGAGAATGAGGCCCTTCTTGGCCGACAGCTGAGTGGATCTCGCCTCCAGCTCCTGCCTCTTCTCCATCTGAACCCGAGCGTTCCTGAAGGCAAAGGCAAAGCGAGCCTTGAGCACTGCTCACAGAGCTCAGAGCTGCAGAGGTGAAGGATCCTGGGGGGGGGGTTGTGCCCTTCCTTATCCCCCAGCCCCTTTCCTTCGTCCGCTTTGCCTTTGCCAAGGGCGGCCTTCTGAAAGGGAAGGGAAGGGAAGGGCCTTGCGCAGGGCGAGGAAGCGTTCTTACCCCAGAGATGGGAACTCGGGTGCAGGTCCTGCTGACAGCACCTGGAAGAGAAAGGCGTTTGATGGCAGGAGGCACAAGCAGCGCGGCCAGGGCTTCCGCAGGGGCTTCCCAGGGAACCGCTGGCAGAATTTCCTGCTGCTGCCCAGCCGTTTGCAGAGCGGCGCTGCCCAAAGTCGGGCTCTGAAGCCCTCCCCGTGCCGCACAGCATCTCTGCTTCTCCCTCAGCTTTCCCGGCCCCTTCAGGCTCCTCGGTGCCAGGCATGGGCCAAAGGCCCCTTCTGCCCCCGCGCTGCCGCCTTCAGCCCGAGCCGGGCGCTGGGAAGATGCTTCCACACCGAAGCCCACCCTGCTGCCCAGGCGACCCCCAGCCCACCCTCCATCTCAGCCCGTGGCCAAACTCCCCCCGCTGCTCAATGGGGGTTGCTTCGGCCTCTGCTGCGCACCCTGCAGCACTGACCTGCAGGACGTCGCTCCTCCATGCCAGTACACAAAGGAAGGCTCCAGCTGTGGGGAGATCAGGTGGGACAGACCGTTAGTTTGCTCCGCAGCCCCGTTTTCCTCCTGCAGAGCCACGCCGTGTGGGACAGTCCCGCTGCCCAGCCCTGCTGGGATGGCTTTGGGTGGGGAGCACTCACCAGAAAGGACAGAAAGCAGCAGGACCGGAGTCCTCCTTCCCTTCTCTCCAGCAGCACGTTGCCTAAGGGAGAGCAGACAGCGGTGATCACGGCCCAGCTGGGATCTCCTGGGATCCTTGGAGTGGTTTCCTCTGCCCAGCAGAGATCACACCATCACAGCATCACAGAACGGCAGGAGTTGGAAGGGAGCTGCAGAGCTCATCGAGTCCAACCCCCTGCCCCAGCCGTTCCTACAGCAGGTCGCACAGGTCGGCATCCAGGCAGGTCTGGAACATCTGCAGAGCAGGAGACTCCAAACCTCCCTGGGCAGCCTGCTGCAGTGAACAGTGGGACCATAGAGACACCTTGAGAGCCATAGAGACATGTTGAGACCCATAGAGACACATGGGGACCCATAGAGACACATAGAGACCCATTGGGACCCATAGAGACACATTGGGACCCATTGGGACCCATAGGGACACGTAGAGACACGTTGGGACCCGTACAGTCCCATTGGGACCCATAGAGACCCATTTGGACCCATAGAGACACATTGGGACACATTGGGACCCGTACAGTCCCATTGGGACCATAGAGACACATTGGGACCCATAGGGACACGTAGAGACACGTTGGGACCCATTGAGATCCATTGGAACCCATAGAGACACGTTGGGACCCATAGGGACACGTAGAGACACGTTGGGACCCATTGAGATCCATTGGGACCCATAGAGACATGTTGGGACCCATACAGTCCCATTGGGACCTATTGAGACACATTGGGACCCATAGGGATCCGTAGAGACATGTTGGGACCCGTAGAGACACGTTGGGACCCATAGAGACACATTGGGACCCATAGAGACACGTTGGGACCCATAGAGACACATTGGGACCCATAGGGACCCATAGAGACACATTGGGAACCATTGGGACCCATAGAGACACATTGGGACCCATTGGGACCCATAGGGATACGTAGAGACACGTTGGGACCCATAGAGACACATTGAGACCCACTGGGACCCATAGAGACACATTGGGACCCACAGAGACACATTGGGACCCATTGGGACCCATAGAGACACATTGGGACCCATAGAGACACATTGGGACCCATTGGGACCCATGGAGACACATTGGGACCCATTGGGACCCATAGACACACATTGGGACCATTGGGACCCATTGGGACCCCTAGAGACGCATTGGGACTCATAGAGACCCATTGGGACCCATAGAGACAGGTTGAGACCCATTGGGACCCATTGGGACACATTGGGACCCATGGGCTCTGCTGTGCCACGGGGGCAGGGCTGTGCCCACCCGAGGCCATTCGGGGCTTCCTGGCTGCCCAAAGCCCGGCGCCACACGGTGCTCCTGGCTTCCCCTCCCCACGTTCTGGGTCCTGCTGCACCCACCTGCCCCGCCGGGCCGGCATTTTGGCTCCTTCCAACTCAGACACAGGCAAAAGCTGGCTCTCGTGCCAGGACACGAGCACCTCTCCCCTCGCCTGCTCCGCCGTCCTCGTGGGACTGCAGTGCTGCGCGGCGCCGCGGCCCAGGGTGACAGGGGCTCTGATGTCATATTGGCCGGCGGCTGGGCACCTTCTGTGACCTCACGGGAGGGACGGAACCCGGGGCTTTGAGCCCAGCACCAGGCCCAAATTCGCCCAGGGTGGGCAGTGGAAGTTGGGTCTGCATTGGGAAGGGCGATGGGTCTGAGGAGCGGAGCCTTAGGAATGGCTGAACGGCTGGCGTGGGGAGTGAGAGCACTGTGTAGGAGCGACGTGTTTGGGACACGGAGCTGCTCAGTTCCCGAATAAATGCTTCCTCACAAAGCTGACATAGGTTTCCAATGCTCTAAACAACCTGGGTGCAGTGTTCTGAGATAGGAAACACCTAGTAAGGTTGCTCCCATCTCCCTCTCCCCCCCTCTCCCCTTCCCTCGTCTCTTCACCCCTTCTCTCCCCTCCCCCTCCCTCCAGAGGGAGGAGCTCTGCACAGAGGGACCTGGAGGACGGCAGGTTGCCATGAGCCAGCAGTGTGCCCTGGTGGAAACATGGCGTCCTGGGCTGCATTGCACAGAGCGTGGCCAGCAGGTCGAGGGAGGCGATCCTTCCCCTCTGCTCTGCCCTGCTGAGGCCTCATCTGGAGCTCTGCATCCAGTTCTGGGCTCCCCAGCACAAAACAGACAGGGATCTCTTGGGAAGAGTCCAGCGGAGGGCCACAAAGATGGCGAGGGGCCTGGAGCATCTCTGCTATGGAGAAAGGCTGAGTGAACTGGGTCTGTTCAGCCTTGAGAAGATGCAGAGGCAGGAAGGCTTGCAGACACAGATCATCTAGACTGAACTCTCAGCTCTCTTTAATCTGTACACCTCACACCAGCTTTCACTGTGCAAAGCTATCCCTTGTGTCACAAAGCTCTGGGTGCCACTGAGCCCTCAAATCCCAGATCTGTGATCTCACAAGCACGGTTCTGATGGATTGGTCAGTCCAGGAGAAAATGGACTGCTTACCAGCTACCGACACCTCCAAGGAAAAGACTGATCTCAGGACCTGAGAAGCCATCTACCGCGAGTCAGATGAGACAAAGACGAGCAACTCCACGCTCTCCAGCCTCGCATCGCTGAAGAAAGGGCACTGTGACCTGAGCTGCTCATACAGCAAGGAAAGGCCCTCCCAAAACCTCACCTCAGCTCAGACATTTACTGTTGCAGTCCCGCTATGCCTCTTGTCAGCAAGATAAGCGCAACTGCAGTGCAGATGACCTCAGGTGAGGCCAGGGCCGCTCACCCTGATCCACAGCGGTCCTGCTCATACAAAGCATGCTCAGCCCGTACCTGCAACCTTGGACTTCTCTGGCCCAGTGCTCAGCCTGCAGTTCTTCCTTGACAGAGCCGTCCCAGCACCCCGAGAGGTCATTCTTCACAGGCACCAGCTCCAGAGCGGAGGTAGGACAGACACCTAGAACAGAACTTGCGGGGGAGGATGCTGCCACCTGAGGACTTCCCCCTTTCTTGTGGGTTCATGCACCTGGAGTAAACAGCAGGGTTCAGCCAAAGAAGTCAAGGTGCCACCACTAACGCCACCACACAAGAGCCCAAAGCCGGGAACAGCTGCCAATCCTGCTCTCAGATCCACTTGTCCAACTGCCCAAAATCTTCCCAGGATTTCCCCAGTCCTTCCCAAGATACGGATTTGAAGCGTGGACGATTTGGTGGGTGAGGAAGTGGCTGGTTGGCAGCGTTATGTCCAGGTGGGAGCCAGTGACGAGCGGTGTCCCGCGGGGGGTCCGTCTTAGGACCAGTGCTCTTCAACATCATTACCAATGACATATCCAGTGGGATTAGCATGGCTGTGGATTGCACCAACTTGCGTGGGGCAGCTGATACAATGGAAGGAAAGGATCCCATCCAGAGGGACAAACTTGAGAAGCGGGCCCATGTGAACTTAGCAAAGCTCAGTAAGTCCAAGGGCAAGGTGCTGTACTTGGCTTGGGGCAATACCAGATTGTGTCCAGACTGGGAGAACAGCTCTTTCAGAGCAGCCCTAAGAGAACGACATGGGGGTCCTGATGGACAAAAAGCTCTGTAGGAGCCAGCAGCGTGCGCTCGCATCCTGGAAGGCCAACAGCATCCTGGGCTGCATCAGCAGAGGGCGGCAGCAGGCAGGAAGGGGATCGTTCCACCTCTGCTTTGCCCTCATGAGGCCCCAGCTGGAGCACTGCATCCAGGCCTGGAGGCCCCAGTAAAGGAGGGCTGTTGGAGCGGCGCCATAGGAGGCCACGAAGGGCACCTCTCCTATGGAGACAGGCTGAGGGAGATGGGTTGCTCAGCACGGAGAAGAGAAGGCTCCAGGGAGACCTCACTGTGACCTTCCAGTACTTGAGGGGAGCTTACAGGCAGGAGGGAGAGTGACTTCCGACACCGTCTGATAGTAAGAGGACAAGGGGTAACAACTTCAAACTAAAAGAGGGGGGATTTAGGTGAGATATTAGGATGTTCTTTGCTCAGAGGGCAGTGAAGCGCTGGCAGTACTGCCCAGAGCTGTGGGTGCCATCCCTGGAGGTGCCTCAGGCCATGGAGGGGCCACGGGCAGCCCGAGCTGGGGGGCAGCCAGACCACGGCAGGGGTGGGGCTGGGGGGCCATAAGGTCCCTCTCAATCAAGCCATGCTGTGATTCTGCAACGCATCTTATACAGAGCATGTAGCAAGTTGGTCTGAGACAAGTTAGGAACTCGGCAAGTGCCTCGCGGAGTGAGCGGCCAGGGTCCTGAGCTTCTGGATGCCCTCAACAAGTAGGAGGGCGCAGCACCGCTGCCTTGCCACACTGCATATCCCACCGGAGCAGGTCAGAGAGAGGGCAGAGCAGCACACACATCAGCCTCTTCACCGCCCGGATCGGTGATTCGGTGCCTGAAAACAAGCCGGCCCATGCAGCCCCAGCAAACGTGGGCTCTGACTGAGGCCAGGCACTGGACTCCCCACTCTGGGCGGCCACAAGCAGAACCCTTTGTAGAAGAAGCGCAGAACAAACGGCACGAGGGAGGCCAGGTTTTAAATCACAGGATGGGCAGGAGGGCCAGCCAACGCAGCTTTGTCTGGCAGCTGCACTCCACCCTCCATCGCGGCAAGGGCGAGGAGACAAGGCCAGCACCGCCAGCCCGGCGGCATCCCCAGAGCAGCGGCAGCCCTCAGACCCGCGGCACCGCCCGAACGCACGAGGAAAGCCCGGGTCCCGGCCCACCCACGGCCGGCAGCAGCCCCGGCTCTGCCCGCGCGTGCCAAACGCGGCGACGTCCCCAAGGCCAGAAGCGGGCAGCCTCCCACCGAGCCGCCGGCCCCGGCCCGGAAGGACGCGGACGCGGCCTCTCCGCCCCCCCCGGCTGAGGTCGCGCTGCCGGGGGCAGCCCCTGTGCCGGGCCCCGCTCGGCGCCCCGCCGCGCTACGGCGAGCCGCGAGGGCCGCGCGAGCGGGCGGGCGCGTTGCTGGGAGACGGGCGGAGGCGCCGAGCGGACCGCGCTCCGCACCCGCGCCGTGAGTCCGCGCGGGGCGTCCCCGGGTGCGCGGCGGCCAGCGAGAGCCGGAGGGGGAGGGAACGCGCCCAGACGGCCCGGCCGGCGGGGGATGGCGCGGGGACAGCGGCCGGAGAGCGCTGGGTGCGCGGCGGAGTGCGGCCGACGGGCCCGGAGCGGGCGTGGGAAGGAGGGTTTGCAAAGCTGGAATGAGACGAGGCCGCTAACGCGCCGTGTCGCGAGAGCGAAGGGGGCTGCGACCGCGCTCGGGGCTGCAAGACGGCTGTGGCACGGCAGCAAAACGTCACGCGCTGCGCTGGGTGTGTTAGGAGAACACACTGGGTGCAGGGAGAGAGCGGCGGGCTGCTTCTCTGGGCAGTTGGAGCGAGTAAGTAAAGGGTGGCCGTCCCGCTTAGGAGCAGTGGCAGCACTGGTACTGCTCGCACAGGAGGCGTGACGCCGGACTTTGGGGCAGAGGAGAGTGGCTCACGCGCTCGATGGGCTGCGTCACCCCCTGCCTGGCAGCATCCCCAGAGCAGCAGCAGCAGCAGCCCTCAGAGCTGTGGCACTGTGGCGCTGGCCGAATGCGGGAGGAAAGGCCGGGTCCTGGCCCACGCCGCAGCCGGCAGCAGCCCCAGGGCTGCCTGCATGTCCCAAACACAGCGGCGTGCCCAAGACGACGGAAACGCCCCCAGGACGGGGCCGCAGCTGCCAGCCTGGCCTGCGTTGCGTGTTGGAAACGTTGCGCCCCGCCGGAGTCGGGGCCAGAACCCAGCTCAGCCTGAGCCGGGCCGCAGGGAGGAGGGAGTGGGTTGGGTGCTGGGGGGAAGGGCCAGCCTGTACAGCTGCCCACCCCGGGAAAGGCAGAGAAGAACAAAACTGACAGTGGCGTGATGGAACTCTCAGTTTTATTGTGATGGACTGTGATGACTTTGGATACAATTGGAGCTTGCACATGGCTGCTCCCGCGACATCATTGGGGCTGGCTGTTGATGTTCAGGGCCCGACGTGGTACCCGGGAGCGGCTTCACCACTGGGCTGGCCCTCGCCGCCTGGAGCGGCTCCTGCGGCATCTTCGGGGCTGGCTGCGGGTCTCTGCAGCCCGATGTTCAAGAGGGGAGCGGCTTCGAGTCCGGGCCCGCCCTGGCTGTCTGGACCGGCTTCCATCAGCTGCTGTGGAAGCCCTTGAGGGCCGCGGTGCTCCCCGTCTTGTGCGTCTGTTGGTGCCGCTCTCAGCACTTCGGGTCGGTGCCTGCCTGCTCCCACGTGTTTGGCGTCTTCGGGGCTGGCTTGGAGAATCTGGGGCCCGGCGCTGCAACGGAGAGCGGCTTCTTGTCTGAGCTCGCCGCCGCTGTCTGCTCCGGAGGTTGTAGCCAACTGCAGGGGAGTTCCTTGAGGACTCTGATGTCCCCTGGCTGGCAGAGTTTAGGGTGCTGCTCTCGGCAACTGGGGCAGCAGTGTGGCTACTCCCACGGTGTCCTTGGGGCTCATTAAAGCCATTTTCATCCCGGTGTAGATGTGGGCGGATTCTCCTCCGGTCTGTCCTGCGCTGCCTGGACAGGCCGCCGCTCTCAGGCACGTGGGAACAGTCAGCTGGCCCCGATGGTGGCTGGCTGGTGGTGCTGGAGCTGCTCCTCTCTGGTGTCGCAGAGCCTTGGGATGGCTCCATTTCCTGCTGGCTGACGGTGCTGTATTCAGCAAGATCTGAGTTGCTGCTGGAGGCTGTAAGGGGAGGCAGGAAGGTGAGCAGGACGGAATTACAGCCACGGGGTGGAACTGGCTCCCATTTGTCCAGGGCTAGAGGGAGTTGAGCAAGGCCGCTCTGAGCAGCCGCTGCCAGGCCTCGCCTGGCCCCAGCCCAGCAGCACGCGGCCGTTTGCCTCTTACCGGTGCCCTCTCCAGCACAGGCGTTGCACTCCCAGCTGGCTGTGCTCTGACTCAAGTTGGAACAGCGCCGATGAGTGCCTTGCGCAGCACAGGAGCTGCAGAGGAGCAGCTGCCAGGGCCTGGGGAAACCAAGGGGTTGCGGCCATGAGGACAAAGTGATCTGAGCCAGGGAGTGCCCGGCACGGCTCTGGTGCTCAGTCCGTGCTGCCCCAGGCTGTGGCCAGGCCGCGATCCCACGCAGAGCCCCAGAGGGCTGCTGAGGCAACTCACCCCTCTCCCTCTGCCCGCTCCCTGCCGCGTGGGTAACGGCAGTCGCTGGCATCGCATCTCCTGTGCCTCTCCAGTAGAGATGTGTAGGTGTTGTCGTCCTCCCATGTTGGTCTTCTGCCAGAGAAGGGAGGGAATGTGATGAGCACCCGCTGCCCCAGGGCTAAAACTAATCCAAGGAATCCCTCCCCCTCCACCCTGTCTCCAGTTTGAGATTCCCAATGGTGCTGAGGGCCATGTTGGTGGCTGCAAAGGGCCAGGCCTGCTGGGACAGTCCCTGGGCAGGCACAGCTCATGTGCCCTCACATCTCAAGAGCTGTCTGAAAGACACCAACCTGAATGGGATTCGGATCCCCATAAAGAGCATGTCTTTAATAAACTTGACCCGGTCTCTGCAGAGGGGGCACTGGAAGCAAAAAATCCCTGCGCGCAGAGCCTGTTCCTGCAGCAGAAACACAAGCAGTGTGAGTGTGAGCCAGGCCTGGTGCTGCTGAGCAGCTGCGGTGCTTGCAGGGTGAGGGGAGGGCTCCTACCTGGATGCAGGCCCGGTGGAACCAGGCGTGTCGGCAGGCTGGGCACACCATGGTGCTGTATGACCTGCTGTCACCCACGGGCTCCATGCAGACGATGCAGGTCGTGTCCTGCGCAGGTGCTGCCTCCACTGCCTGGTGTGGGCGGTGCTCCCAGCAGAAGGCCCTGGGGGAAGATGGGAGGGATGGGCAAGGAGAGAAGGGCTGTGAGAAGGGGCAGAGGAACAGGAAAGAGCCCCAGGCCTTGGCTGTGGCTCTGTCAGGCTGCTGGGAGGTGTCACAGCGCGTTCCTGTGTTCCTGGCTTCTTTGGCTGGTGCTGACAGCAGGGGGTGGAGGTTCGCAGGTGATAGCTGGCAGCCCTTACCTGAACTCTCCAGTGTGCTTGGTGATGCATTCACCCTCCGAGGCGCAGGGGAGGTGGAAGCTGCGGTCACAGCCCGGATCTGCGCAGGTGATGCTGGCCCCCAGATTGCCACAAACGAAGCAGAGCTGGAAAGAGCAGAGCAGCCCCCATCAGCAGCAGCCCCAGGGCCTATGCAGCGGAGCCCGCACCTGTGGGCAGGGCACAGGATGGGGGCAGGGCTGGGTGGCACTCTGCAGAGCTGCCTGGTGAACTGGGCTGGTCTGCAAGAGCAGGAATTTCTCTTGGAGCTGCTTGGAAGGGCTGGGATTGCTTTCTTTGGGCCAGGCTAAGCTCGCCATGCCTGTCCTGTCACAAAGCTCCCTGTTGTGGTCCGGTGCTCACCGTCTGCTCTGCCTGCTTCATGGTGCGTACCAGATCTTCTGTGCGAAAACTTGTCTTTATATTGCCTTCCACATGTTGATAAAGACCATTGGCAAATAGCTGTACAAGAGGAAAGAGCATGATCTTGTTAGGGCAGGAAGCAGGGAATCCCTGCTCGGAGGAAGGTGTCAGGAGCCACGTGGGAACTCACCGCACAGAAAGTATGGAAATAGAATCCACCGATCTGCACTTTGTGCCCAAGGATGCTCGAATGCTCATCCACTCGGCCACACAGCACGCATGCTGGAGAAGGGAGAGTAACAGCAGTGAGCGCCTTGCGGGGCCAGGTGTCCCCGGGGGCTGCCCCAGGGGCTGCTCCGTGCCGGCCGTGCCAGCTGAGGGGCAGGGCCAGAGGCTGAGGAGAGGAAGGGGCATTGCAGGCCCAGCGGCGCCAGCAGGCAGCCACAGCTCAGCCGCGGCCGCTCGGCCAAGGAGCAGAGCGGCACGGCCTGCCCCCGCCTGCCCTCTCCACCGCAGGCAGACCCCCAGCTCCCCTCTGCCCGGCAATGGGGAGCTGCGAGCTGCGTGCAGGGATTCTTTACTCTCACCTGGCTCCCTAGAGCTGGCGGCCTCCTGTGTCCCTGCGCACACTGTGCGCGGTGACAGCAAGCACTTGCAGAGTCTCTGTCCCATCTGAGCTGGGCTTCGTCCTCTGCGTGCCAACCTATGGGAGAAGCGGGACGAGGCTGAGTTCTCAGCTCAGGCCCCTGAGCGCTGGGGAAGCCTCCTCGTTCGGCAGCCTCAGGCAGCCCCTTCCTCCCTGCTCACCTCACCAGGTTGCACTGAGCTCGGCCTGAGCCCCGCAGCCTCAGCTCTGTTCCGCACCCCGCGTGTCACAATGGCCGTTCCGTGCCACCCTCTGTGACGCCATCACACCTCACAGGGGCTGAGGGCACCCAGGCAGGAGGGCGGCGGCTCTTGCAGCCAGCGCAGGGCGAGGGGCCCGGTGCCGGACGCAGCCCCGGACGCAGGGCCCGGCGTGTTGGTGCTGCTGAAGGCACTGGGCGACACGTCCACCCTCCCGGCCCCACCTGAGTGCTGCCGGGCCTGTGGCTCCATCAGTATCCCAGTCAAGTGTTTGCGTGTTTCCATGACTTTTTGGCTGTTTGCTGCTCATTACCTCTCGTTACAATAAATGACTCGATCCACAGGATCACAGAATCCCTATGGTTGGCAAAGAGCTCTGAGATGACCAAGTCCCACCCCCCACCTGCCCACGTCCCTCAGTGCCACATCCCCACGGTTCCGGGACGCCTCCGCGGACGCTGACTCCCCCAGCTCCCCGGGCAGCTGTGCCAGTGCCCGACCGCTCTTTCAGCAAAGATGTTCTTCCTAAGGTCCAACGGGGATCCCCTGGTGCAACTGGAGGCCGTTCCCCCCCGTCCCATCGCTGTTACCTGGGAGAAGAGGCTGACCCCCCCCTCTCTACAGCCTCCTTCCAGAGAGTCGTACGGAGTGGTGAGGCCTCCCCTGAGCCTCCTCTCCACTGAGCAACCCCAGTTCACTCCGCCGCTCCTCATGGCACCTTTGCTCCAGACCCCTTCCTGCCCCGTTGCCCAGACACACCGCAGGGCCTCCATGTCTCTCTTGTAGTTGGAAGCCCAGAACTGAACACACTACTGTGGGCATGTCATCACCGGTGCTGAGAGTACGTTATGCTAGCTTGAGAGCTTGAAATTGGGTATGAAGAGGAAGAACGCAGGAGCTGTGGGTGTCAGCAATGTCTCGGCTGCAGTGCATCTGCAGCAACGCACACAGCAAGTGCTAGAAGCAGGAGGAGCTGGAAGCCATTGTGCAGCAGGCAAACTATGACTTATGCCATCACTCCCACGCGTGTTTTGCTACAAGGGAGGGCTATAAGCTCTTTGGAGGGGATAGGCAAGGAAGGAGGGGTTGTGGCATGGCTCTCAAAGTTAGAGAGTGTTTCAGTGTTGTTGAGCTTGGGGCTGGGAATGATCAGGTTGAGTCCCTGTGTGTAAGGATCGGGGACGGGGGGGGAACACTGTTGCCATCCTGGTGGGGGTCTCCTGCAGATCGCCTAACCAGAATGGAGAAACAGGTGAGGTGTTCGACGAGCAGCTGGCAGAAATCGTGCAATCGCCAGCCCTTGTTCTCATGGGGGACTTCAACTTCCCTGATACGTGCTGGAGATACGGTACAGTGCCGAAGCAGCAGTCTAGGAGGTTTCTAGAGAAGAAGATGTGTGCCTCCTGACACAGCTGGTAAGAGAGCCCCCAGGAAGGTGCCCCGCTAGAGCTGCTGTTCACAGACAGCGGAGGACTGGTGTGAGATGTGGAGGTCGGGAGCTGTCTAGGGCGGAGTGACCACCAGATGGTAGAGTTTTCTTTTCTTGGTGAAGTCAGGAGGGGGGGGGGGGCAGCAAAAGTGCTGCCCTGGGCTTCTGGAGAGCAGGCTTTGAATTACTCAGGATACTGGTAGGGAGGGTCCCTTGGGATTCAGCCCTGAAGAGCGAGGCGGTCCAGGGAGGCTGGTCGCTCCTCAAGAAGGAAGCCTTATGCAGCATCTGATGCACGCACTCAGATGTGAATGGTCCAAGTCGTTTATTACAAGTTCTCACATCACTTACATACCTTGGCAAACCTACAGGTTTTCTTCTTCTAGCTTTCCCACCCACCCCTCCACATTGACAGAACATTCTACAAAGCACTCTTCAACCGTTCATGCAGGCACTTATCCAGTCAGAGCCGTGAGACGTTCTTTCTTCTTCTAGAGGTGTCCTTGGTTCTCACGCTGTTTATCTTGCTCCACAGCTGCTGCTCTGAACAGGTTTTCTTGTATTCCACAGTCTTAGGGGCACAAGAGCAGGCTGTCCCTCCATGCTGTAAAATGAGCGACAGAGAAGGACAGGGAACTTTTGCTGAGGCTCCAGGAGAGAAGAAGAGTTTACTTCCTGTAGAAGAAGGGGCTGGCAACTCAGGGCGAGCACATAGAAGTGGTCAGGACCATGCAGGGAGAAAATCAGAAACACGAAAACCCAACATGAACTCAACCTGGCCACTGTAGGAAAAGAGAACGAAAAAAACCTTCTTACAAATATGTTAACAGTAAGAGGAGGGCTAAGGAGAATCTTCAGGGGAACATGACCACTGTGGATAAGGAAAAGGTTGAGGTTCTTTACATCTGTCTTTAAAAGTCAGACCAATTATCCTCAGGTACTCCACCCCCTGACTTGGAAGTCTGGGATGGAGAGCAGAATAAGGCCCCCACAATTCAGGTTGGAAACACATAGAGACCAACTTCTTCATCTGGACTGTCACAAGTCCATGGGGCCAGATGGGATCCACCCGAGGGTGCTGAGGGAGCTGCAAGTGGTGATTGCCAAGCTGTTTTCCACCACCAATCAGCCTTTCTGCTCAACTGGAGAGGTCCCAGGTGATTGGAATCTTGCCTGTGTTACTCCCATCCAGAAGAAGGGTTGTGCGAAGGACCTGGGCAACTACGGGCCGGTCAGTATTACCTCGGTGCCAGGGACAGTTAGGTAGCAGATCATCCTGAGTGAGATCATCGAATCACAGAATCACGGAATGTCTCGGGTTGGAAGGGACCTCAAGGATCACCAAGTTCTAGATCCCTTGATGCAGGCAGTTGCCAACCAACCGCTAGACCAAGGACTAGATCTGGCTGCCCAGGGCCCCATACAACCTGGCCTTGACTACCTCCAGAGAAGGGGCTTCCACGGCTCCTCTGGGCAGCCTGTTCCAGCGCCTCACCACCTTGTCAGTGAAAAACTTCCCTCTAACACCGTACCTAAATCTTCCGTCCTTTAGGTCAAAACCATTCCCCCTTGTCTGTCACTATTTACCACGACAGGTCGGCCATGAGCCAGCAGTGTGCCCTCGTGGCCAAGAGGGCCACTGGCATTCTGGGCTGCATTGCACAGAGCGTGGCCAGCAGGTCGAGGGAGGCGATCCTCCCCCTCTGCTCTGCCCTGCTGAGGCCTCATCTGGAGCTCTGCGTCCAGTTCTGGGCTCCCCAGCACAAAGCAGACAGGGATCTCTTGGAAAGAGTCCAGCGGAGGGCCACAAAGATGGCGAGGGGCCTGGAGCATCTCTGCTATGGAGAAAGGCTGAGTGAACTGGGTCTGTTCAGCCTTGGGAAAAGAAGGCTGAGAGGGGAGCTGATCCAGGTCTATCAGTATCTGAGGTGTGGGGGGCAGAATGGCGAGGACAGACTCTTTTCAGTGGTGAGTGGACACAGGACAAGGGGAAACGGCCGGAAACTGCAGCATAGGAAGTTCTGCACCAATGTGCAAAGGAACTTCTGTACAGTGAGGTGACGGAGCGCTGGAACAGGCTGCCCAGGGAGGTGGTGGAGTCTCCTCTGGAGATGTTCAAGTCTCGCCTGGATGCCGACCTGTGCGACCTGCTGTAGGGAACCTGCTTTGGCAGGGGGTTGGACTCGATGAGCTCTGGAGCTCCCTTCCAACCCCTACAATTCTGTGATTTACCCGTTCATGAAGCTGATTTCCTGGGACAGCTGGGGCATCCGGCCTAGCCTGTGGGTTTGTGGAAGGCAGGTCCTGCTCAATCAACCTGATCTCTTTCTATGATCAGGTGATCTGCCTGGTAGCTGAGGCAAAGGCTGTTGACGTAGTCTACCTACACTTCAGCAAAGCCTTTGGCACTGTCTCCTGCTGTGTTCTCCCAGAGAAACTGGCACCCCGTGGCTTGGATGGGTAAAGCAGTGGCTGAAGGGCTGGGTGCAGAGCGGTGGTGAATGGAGTTAAATCCGGCTGGCGACCTGTCACGAGTTGTTCCTGTGAGAGTTAGATGGTGTTTTTGCCACTGTCATGGTTGTATGATTTTTGTTATCAGTATTCCACACCGTAACTGCACGTGAAGCTTTGGTGACTCCTAACAACATCCCCTCCTCTTGCTTAGCCAAGCTCTTCAGTGAGCCGCTGGGCCAGCATAACACTTTCCCACCCTTGCAGCTCCACTCAGAGCTATGAAAGCAATCAGCACGCTCAGTCAACTGTAGTATTAAGCATCCCAACATGTGCCTTCTGCTTCAAAATCCCAGCAAACTTTACAGCGATTTAGGAGCTTGAGCACTTTTCTAACAACTGCTCTCACCTGAACCTAGGAGACTCAAAAGCTCACTTACATGGCTTCTCAACGCAAGGCAGAAAAGCAGAGGCTGGAGCTACTAACGAACTTAAAGGGGAGGAGAAAGAAAGAGGGATCAGCAACCTGCTGAGCAACGAGGAAACATGTAGATTACATGCAGCCATTCACAGAACAGAGAACTGGGCAAAGAGGCTTACAGGCAGAAAGCAGTAGTGCCTCCCTTAAGGTCTATCGGACAGCTGACGATGTCTCCTGCAGCCCACGACTGCATTCAAAGGAGAAAAAAAATTGTTAGACACATTCCCAGCCTGTTCCCACATCAGAATAAGGGTTGTAAGCCCTTTGCTTACAGGTTAAGGCTTTGCTGAAGTGTAGGTAGACTACGTCAGCAGCCTTTGCCTCAGCTACCAGGCAGATCACCTGATCATAGAAAGAGATCAGGTTGATTGAGCAGGACCTGCCTTTCACGAACCCACAGGCTAGGCCGGATGCCCCAGCTGTCCCAGGAAATCAGCTTCATGAACGGGTAAATAGTGACAGACAAGGGGGAATGGTTTTGACCTAAAGGGCAGAAGATTTAGGTAGGGCGTTAGAGGGAAGTTTTCACTGTAAGCTCGTGGTCGGGGGATGAAGGAGTGACAGCTCCTTCTGACAGCAGCTCACATTGCATTTTCAGACACTTCTGGAAGCCTCTGGATGGGATTTTCTTTTTTCCCTTGAGCACTAGGAACATGCACAGACCAGAACACTGCTTATCCCAACACTGCATCATCCTCTGACGCACTACAAAGAACCAGCGCCGTAGAAAATAACCTGGCACAGAAAGGGTATTTGCAACATCCCCAGGACTCCCCTCCCAACTCTTCGCTTGGGCACCACACAATTCTTCACCCTCCTGACTTCCTGGGAAGACAGAGCTCTGCAACTGCAACATATGCCAGATTTCCTGTGCTCGCCAGCTGTGTAACTCTCCATGCGTTCTTCCTGGGATCTTAACCACAGCATCACCCACTTACCTTCTTACCTTTGTACACGCACGTTGTGGCCCTGACAGAGCCAAAGTTACTGTGGCCAATCGCCTGGACCACTAAACAGAAGATATTACAAAGTTAGGCAATAAGGCCTGAAACCCAAAAGTGTAGTGAAGAATATCAGCTAACAGACCAGCAGGAAACTGACAGAGACAAAGGAGAATGGAAAAAGTACAGCAGCTCGTCCTCAGCTTGTCCTCACTGTTAAACAACATAACAAGAAAGGAAGGAAGAGGCAGCCACTGGAAGGAGGGACAGGAAACTTGATTGCCATCCCCTCCTCTTGCTTAGCCAAGCTCTTCTGTGAGCCACTGGGCCAGCATAACACTTCCCCACCCTTGCAGCTCCACTCAGAGCCTGCTAAGACTTGGGGGTACTGCTAGACCTTTTCCCTCCTGGGTGACATCATTTCCTCCAGGACTCCTCAGCTTTTGGAGTAGATTCCATTTAACATACTACAAAGCCAGTGAAAGGGACCTGCCGTGACAAACAAACCGAGAGCTTTTAGTCTCACAAGCCCATTTCCCGCAGCAGCCAGCATCACTCTCACCCCAAGTAAGTCATCATCAACCAGCAGGAGCCCCTCAAAGCCACTCGTGTGGTCCAGCGCCACAGTAGAGGCACCGAGCCGGCCCTCTGGTAACTGATCTGAAACAGAGAGTTGCAGATAACTTGTAAGAAAAAGATGTGCAGGATTTAAAGGTAGCTCTGAAGTGTCGCCAGATAGACTACAATGGCACCTGAATTCTGCTGCAGTGCAGGAACCCTCAAACAGTGTTACACACGTCAGACCTTGAGAACTCCAGAAAAGGAGACACCCATGAGATTTAAAAGGAAGCTTGCACAGCAACACCCGAGGCCTAAGTTATGCAGCAGTCACATCATAAGTGAAGCCTTCATGTCATTTGAAAATTTTACCTCTGCAAAGTTCAAAGGTCAGACCCTGAGCCAAACGTTTGGCCAACATATCACATAACTGAAAGCAAGCTCTGACTGCGGTCTGCAAGAAAAATGCTTTGTAAGAGAAGAGCCAGGATGCATCCCGCCACAGCCTGCCTCATTCAGGGAAACGGATGCTAGAGAGGCACCAGGCTGAGGCCCTAACCAAACATCCAGAGCGGAGACCCATCCACAGGCCTCTGCGATTCCCAGTGAGGACAGCACTCCTCACAGCTGGTCATGGCAAAGGCTCTGCATGTCGTTGTCATTGAAATATATCCAACTACTGCTCCAAAGCTGCTTTTTCAGGCATTGCCACCTGGAAACTCGCCTCCTCCATCATCAAGCAGACCTGCTTGAGGGCTGTCTGACGGACTGCTAGCAGGCAGGATAAACAGGGACAATAAATTAGAGCAGAAGATGGCAGAAAACTGCTTACTCAGGAAACTGTGTTGCATGACATGACTTGTCCCCCCCAGTCAGACAGCACAAACACAGACTGCAGGCATCTTGTGCCTCCTACCTTGGCTGTCTTTGGAGCCATTCTCCTCTGCTAGCAACCGGTCGAGGTGCTCCTGCAGGCTCTGGAACGTCAGGAGCTTTCTAGGGAATAAACACACACAGGAGCACTTCAGAAAGCTCTGCCTTCAAGTTCTAAAGCGTTTCAGTCCGGACACGTGTCAGCATGGGGTTGTGTTGACACATGAACCAGGAAGTTCAGTCGATCTGAGCTTCTTGTCATGGATCTGAGGAATTTGCTGACCGGCATCCCGGTGCGATGGATGAAACAAGAACCAAATACAGCGCGAACAAATGAAGCAGTTAACAGGATCCTTCAGTCTTCAGCCTGCTGAGGAGTATTTTGCCAGCCTGTACTGGCAATAAGTAAAGGCTGGGACATTGCTGAGGCTGGCATCATACAGACACAGCACTGGACAGGATTTAGTTCTTTTCCCAAGTACTTCATAATACAAAACCAGAAAGAAGACCACAGCAGCAGCTGTAGCAGCTCAGACAGAGGTCAAGCTCGCCCAGCATCACCTCCATGAGAACAGCCAAAAACGTTTTGTCTTCACACCTCCTGTAATAAAGCAAAATGCCTCGCCAACACCCTCCAGGCTGCCACTGCAGAGACCTTCCACACAGACCCCCTCAGTTCTCTCGTCTCGAGGTTGGCTCACTTATTCCTGGTACGGGAGACCTTCCAGACTCGTGGAAGGTCTGTTGCTCTTACTCTTCCTCTAAATCTCGGCGGCTCCAAGATAGCCTTTTGGAGCTGGTGCCACCACAGCAAGCTAATCAAGATGAGGCTTGACCGCAAATTCGTTCTGTGGCATAATGATTTTCCTTTTCCAGAATCCCAGGCCCCACTACTTTATGCGTGAAGTTGGGGCTGTTCCCCTTTCACTGCATCATTTTGTAACACAGCAAACTTTGTCATTTCATCCTCTTTTCCTTTTAAAACTTCCCAAGGATTAACAGGACAGCGCTGCTTGTGTGGTGTTTGCGGGACCACCGTGATTTCCCTTTGTTACTGTGAGAGTTGCTGGCTTTTTTCCTATCCTGCTTGCCATTTCCACTCATCTGTGGAACAACCATTCCACTTCTCTGGGACTAGGGGTTTCTCCAAGAAGTGGTGGAGACATTCTGAAAGCCCAGTACATAGCCCACTTTGCCTCCCCACCCACAAGAACCTCAGCTCATCAAGCACGCATAGGACCAAGAGCTTTTTTAGCACCACAGGCTCACGTCTGAGCTGGCACTACTAAGTACAGCCCAGGGAACATGACTCTGCAGTACACCGCTCTGCAGCAGTGCCCACCCAGCAGCAGCCACGCGCCAGCCTCTCTGCAACACCTGGACCTGCTCTGCACCCAGCTGACTTGCCTCTGCCAAAACATTTAAATACAAAGCACCTTCCCCTCATCCAAAGCTACAAGTTGCTGGACTACAGGGTGAAGGAGAAATGAAAGCAAAGAGATGGAAACAGGCATTGTACAGTGTATGGGAACTACTGAGTCATGGCGGATATAAGAAATAATACTTTAGAAACTGAAAATCAGCTTTTGAAAGACCGCATTGAAAAACTGGAGCACGAACTTGGCGTTTTAACAGGGAAGAAGCCAATTCTACAATCCTACATCTTCCCGTAGGCCAAACTCGTAACATTTCAATAAATGATGACCTGTCTCCTGAATCAACAGACTTCGTTGATCAGGAAAACAAGAAATCCAAATCAGACCTTGAATGTCCAATTCTGACCGATCCACTGGAAGTCCGTCCTGTTGTAACCCAGAAAACAACAACAGTGCAGGACAGACCGGCAGGGGTGCCGCCTGATCAGTGCCCCCTGTCCAGACTCATTGACACGTAACGGCCCGGCCATACACAGCAACAGAATTGATGGACTTAGTACAGCGATTTCGGCAGAAGCCTAGAGAAAGTGTGCCGGCTTGGTTATTGAGACTGTGGGATTCTGGGGCAGAAAGTGTCTTGGTGAATGGCCCAGAAATAGCCAAGTTGGCCACCATGACTGTCCATCCTGCTCTCAGACAAAGGTTATATGTGGGTCATCCATATCGTGATGAAAACCATTCTATACTAGAATGGTTAATGGCGGCCTGCCGTGTGGTATGGCCGAATAAATCGGATATAACTCTACATACAGGCATGTGGTCCTCCATGGAGGACCTCCAGAATTACATCCGCGAACTGGGTGTAAGAGAGGCTATCTATGAAGACACATTTGATGGCCCTGATATGGTTAAATTTTCAGTAGGGATGAGAGATTTAATTTTACAGCAAGCTCCCTCCCATCTGTACGGCACCCTAGTCTCCACATTAAATCCCCTTGTAGCCTCAGAAGCCGTAGCCCAGCAGGCTGCCCAGTGAGTGGCCAACCTGGGAGAAACAGAACGCCTGCGGACTAGGCGCAATGTTCGGTTTTTGGAGGAAGCAGAGGTCCTGCCGGTAAGTAAAACCAAAATGCCGGCTACTCGAGCTCCTCCATCGGGACCCTTAAGGGTATCCAGAAAACAAATGTTTAATGATTTAATTCGGGCTGGGGCCCAATTTGCTAAGATCGACCGCCAGCCCAACTGTGTCCTTCTCCAGCTCTGGAGACAACTAAAGGACAATCAACAATTCCAGAGCTACCCTAAGAAATCAAGGGTAAGAGTTATAGAGAGGGTACCAACAACAACATGGAACCTAGAAGATTTTATTGTTCCAAATAGGAAAAAGAAGCCACCTCAGGTGTCTCGGGCCACAATGCCTGAGCCGTCAGAAGCAAAAGAATTGGCCCTAGCACAATTCATGGCGTGACAAGGGATGTTAATCCCCGTAGGGCCTCCAGACGGGACCGGAGGCCCTATGTAGAATGAACGATTTATTGGTCCCGAAAAAATATTCAGAGAGTGATGGCATTGGTGGACACGGGAGCAGAAACATCAATTATCTATGGAGATCCGAGGCAATTTGATGGGGACAGAGCGATGATTGGTGGTTTTGGGGGACAGATTATTCCTGTCACACAAACATGGTTAAAACTGGGGGTTGGGCATCTCCCACCCCGGGAGTACAAGGTGCCTATTGCCCCAGTCCAGGAATACATCCTGGGCATAGATATTCTATGGGGTCTGGCCCTCCAAACAACTGTGGGAGAGTTCAGACTTCGACAAAGATGTATCATATCCGGGCGGTGTGGGCAATATTAAGAGGCCATGGGAAACATGGGCCTGTTTGCCTGCCGAAACCATACCGGATTACTAATGTCAGACAGTATAGACTCCCGGGTGGGCAGGATGAAACATCGAGAACGGTGCAGGAATTAGAAAAAGTGAGCATTATAAGACCTGCACACAGCCCATATAACTCCCCCATATGGCCAGTGCAAAAGTCGGATGGCACATGGAGGATGACAGTAGTTTACAGAGAATTAAATAAGGTCACGCCGCCTATTCATGCGGCCGTACCCAATATTGCCTCCCTAATGGACACATTGAGTAGGGAGATAAAAACCTATCATTGTGTCCTAGATCTAGCAAATGCATTCTTCAGTATCCCAATTGCTGAGGAATCGCAAGATCAGTTTGCGTTTACGTGGGGAGGCAGGCAGTGGACCTTTCAGGTCCTGCCACAGGGGTACGTGCATTCACCAACGTATTGTCCACAATCTAGTGGCGCGTGACCTGGCTGATTGGAGAAAACCTGATGATGTTAACCTGTATCATTATACTGATGATCTCCTGCTGACATCCGACTCACTGGAGGCAGTAGGACAGGCGGCAGATTCATTAACCGCCTATTTACAACAGAGGGGATGGGCTATAAATCCCCAAAAGGTGCAAGGTCCAGGCCTGTCCGTAAAATTCCTGGGGGTGGTTTGGTCAGGAAAGACCAAAGTGCTACCCAGTGCTGTCATAGATAAGGGTCAGGCGTTCCCAGTCCCTACAACATCAAAGCAGCTGCAAGAGTTTCCAGGTATATTGGGTTATTGGCGTTCCTTTATACCTCACCTAGCGCAGCTGCTAAGGCCACTGTACAGACTCACAAAAAAGGGGCAGCTATGGGACTGGGGGAAAACCGAACAGGATGCTTTCCAACAAGCAAAACTGGCAGTTAAACAAGCTCAGGCATTGGGTATATTCGATCCTACCCTCCCAGCCGAGTTGGACGTTCATGTTACTCAAGACGGCTTCTGTTGGGGCCTGTGGCAACGCCAGAGCTCTGTTCGGACCCCCATTGGTTTCTGGTCTCAGGTTTGGCACGGAGCAGAAGAAAGATACAGTATGATTGAAAAACAGTTAATGGCTGCCTATTCGGCATTACAGGCAGTAGAGCCAAGAACTCAAACAGCTGCAGTTATAGTCAAGACCACTCTGCCAATTCAGGGGTGGGTGAAAGATCTGGCCCACCTTCCTAAGACAGGGGTGGCCCAAGCACAAACAGTGACACGATGGGTCGCCTACCTCAGCCAAAGGAGCAGTCTGTCTTCATCACCCTTGAAAGAAGAACTCCAGAAGATCCTAGGCCCAGTTACGTATCACAGCGATGCACCAAAAGAAATACCAGTCGCTCCACCAGAGAAGAGTCCCGTTCAGGAGGGAAAATATCCTATCCCTGAAGATGCCTGGTACACAGATGGGTCCAGCAAGGGCAACCCGAGCAAGTGGAGAGCAATAGCATACCATCCTTCCACTGAGACAATCTGGTTCAATGAGGGGGAAGGTCAGAGCAGCCAATGGGCAGAACTGCGAGCAGTGTGGATGGTTATAACCAAGGAACCCGGTGATGGTATCCTGAACATCTGCACAGATAGTTGGGCTGTGCACCGGGGGCTCACTCTTTGCATTGCACAGTGGGCCACCCAGGAATGGACTATCCATGCCCGACCGATCTGGGGCAAAGACATGTGGTTAGATATATGGAATACAGTCAAACACAGGACTGTACGTGTCTACCATGTTTCTGGTCATCAGCCCCTACAGTCACCGGGAAACGATGAAGCCGACACACTGGCCCGAGTTCGATGGATTGAGAATTCACCATCTGAGAACATCGCCCGCTGGTTACATCAGAAGCTACGGCATGCTGGACAAAAGACAATGTGGGCAGCTGCTAAAGCATGGGGACTGCCCATACAACTATCTGATATCATCCAGGCATGCCAGGATTGTGACGCTTGCTCCAAGATGAGACCGAGATCGTTGCCCGAAACAACAGCCCATCTTGCTAGGAGACACAATCCTCTACAGCGATGGCAGGTCGATTACATCGGGCCCCTTCCTTGTTCCGAAGGGGCAAGATACGCCCTGACCTGTGTCGATACTGCAAGTGGGCTACTGCAGGCCTATCCAGTACCAAAAGCAAACCAGGCATATACCATCAAGGCACTCACTAAACTGATGTCTGCCTACGGGACACCGCAAGTCATCGAGAGCGACCAAGGGACTCATTTTACTGGTGCAACAATACAGCGCTGGGCAGAAGAAAATAACATTGAATGGCGATTCCACCTGCCATATAATCCAACGGGGGCAGGCCTCATCGAACGTTATAATGGTATTCTTAAGGCTGCCCTGAAGACAGACTCCCAGTCCCTGCAGGGGTGGACAAAAAGACTGTATGAAACCCTGCGGGACCTGAATGAAAGACCTCGAGATGGCAGACCCAGTGCCCTGAGAATGTTGCAGACGACATGGGCCACCCCATAGGCTTAGGATCCAAATTACGGGCACTGATCATCAGGTAAGACCCCAGATTGGTAATGAAAATAATCTTCTGCTCCCTGCCCCTGAAAATTTAGATCCAGGTACCCATAAAATAAAATGGCCCTGGACAGTGCAAGTAGGACCCAAGTGGTGTGGCCTACTTGCACCTTGGGGGAGACTATTGGAGGTGGGAGGCTCAGTAGTCCCTCCAGTAATAGGTACATGGCCTACTGATATTGTGGTCAACACTCCGATCTTTATTGCTAAAGGGACCCCCATTGTGTCCCTGTGGCAGATCAGGACACCTCCTTTGGTGCCTGATATTGTTATGCAGCCGCAGACATCCGGCCAAAAGGTGTGGTACAGGCGGCCAGGACGTGCCCCCGTACAAGCGGAAGTGTTGACCCAAGACAGAAATACGGCCTGTATCTTGCCCTGGAGAGCAGACCTTCCCCTCCTGGTACCTGTAAAACATCTGTATGACTCCCCGTGAGTCTGTGAGCCTTCAGGACCACCGGAAGGAACAAAACGCCATCAAGTGTTCCAGTGTTGCTGTCAGATCACGTACAACACCCAGTGATGGTCTGCATGGGACTGATGGAACATAGAACGGACCTGCACCTCAGGACCTCATGCCTCCAGTCACATCATCAAGCACTGGCCCATAGAAGAACATGGACATTCACTAATCATCACTTGTCTTGAACTGTACCAACACACGTCGCGATAAAACTGTATAAGCGTCGTGATATACCGGATCTCTGTATTAGGGAAAGCTCACCCTTTTGTTAACCTGATCAGTGGTTCACGCCGTGAAGGGGTGGAGTGTATGGGAACTGCTGAGTCACGGCCTGAACCTCTGATTAATCACCTGAGGCGAGCCATGAGTCAGCCAGAGGAGCACAGGTGAAGGCAATTCACCTGTGCTGCCGGAAGGGGTGGAGCCTGGCTCCACCCCTCCTAGACCTATTTAAGAGCTGGCTACCAGAGGGGAAGGATCTCTTCTGGAGATCCCCTCTCTTGGTGTCTTCTGGTGAGCTCAGCCGAAGGGTAAGCTCTTCTGCTTATTCTCTTTGTGATCATTGTCTACCTTGCTTGATTCTCTCAATTATATTGTGATTACAACATCTTGATATCTGTTGATTAAACAACTATATTGCAATTATAGCATCTTGATTATACAGGCGGTCTGCAGGAGACCCCCACCAGGATGGCAACAGTGTTGCCCCCCCGTCCCTGATCCTTACACACAGGGACTCAACCTGATCATTCCCAGCCCCAAGCTCAACAACACTGAAACACTCTCTAACTTTGAGAGCCATGCCACAACCCCTCCTTCCTTGCCTATCCCCTCCAAAGAGCTTATAGCCCTCCCTTGTAGCAAAACACGCGTGGGAGTGATGGCATAAGTCATAGTTTGCCTGCTGCACAATGGCTTCCAGCTCCTCCTGCTTCTAGCACTTGCTGTGTGCGTTGCTGCAGATGCACTGCAGCCGAGACATTGCTGACACCCACAGCTCCTGCGTTCTTCCTCTTCATACCCTATTTCAAGCTCTCAAGCTAGCATAACGTACTCTCAGCGCCGGTGATGACATGCCCACAGTAGTGTGTTCAGTTCTGGGCTTCCAACTACAAGAGAGACATGGAGGCCCTGCGGTGTGTCAGGGCAACGGGGCAGGAAGGGGTCTGGAGCAAAGGTGCCATGAGGAGCGGCGGAGTGAACTGGGGTTGCTCAGTGGAGAGGAGGCTCAGGGGAAGCCTCACCACTCCGTACGACTCTCTGGAAGGAGGCTGTAGAGAGGGGGGGGTCAGCCTCTTCTCCCAGGTAACAGCAATGGGACGAGGGGGAACAGCCTCCAATTGCACTGGGGGATCCCCGTTGGACCTTAGGAAGAACATCTTTGCTGAAAGAGCGGTCGGGCACTGGCACAGCTGCCCGGGGAGCTGGGGGAGTCAGCGTCCGCGGAGGCGTCCCGGAACCGTGGGGATGTGGCACTGAGGGACGTGGGCAGGTGGGGGGTGGGACTTGGTCATCTCAGAGCTCTTTGCCAACCATAGGGATTCTGTGATCCTGTGGATCGAGTCATTTATTGTAACGAGAGGTAATGAGCAGCAAACAGCCAAAAAGTCATGGAAACACGCAAACACTTGACTGGGATACTGATGGAGCCACAGGCCCGGCAGCACTCAGGTGGGGCCGGGAGGGTGGACGTGTCGCCCAGTGCCTTCAGCAGCACCAACACGCCGGGCCCTGCGTCCGGGGCTGCGTCCGGCACCGGGCCCCTCGCCCTGCGCTGGCTGCAAGAGCCGCCGCCCTCCTGCCTGGGTGCCCTCAGCCCCTGTGAGGTGTGATGGCGTCACAGAGGGTGGCACGGAACGGCCATTGTGACACGCGGGGTGCGGAACAGAGCTGAGGCTGCGGGGCTCAGGCCGAGCTCAGTGCGACCTGGTGAGGTGAGCAGGGAGGAAGGGGCTGCCTGAGGCTGCCGAACGAGGAGGCTTCCCCAGCGCTCAGGGGCCTGAGCTGAGAACTCAGCCTCGTCCCGCTTCTCCCATAGGTTGGCACGCGGAGGACGAAGCCCAGTACTGCTGGGACAGAGATTCTGTGAGTGCTTGTCATCAACACACACAGTGTCCATGGACACACAGGAGGCCGCCGGCTCGAGGGAGCCAGGTGAGAGTAAAGAATCCCTGCACGCAGCTCGCAGCTCCCCATTGCCGGGCAGAGGGGGGCTGGGGGTCTGCCTGCGGCGGAGAGGGCAGGCGGGGGCAGGCCGTGCCGCTCTGCTCCTTGGCCGAGCGGCCGCGGCTGAGCTGTGGCTGCCTGCTGGCGCCGCTGGGCCTGCAATGCCCCTTCCTCTCCTCAGCCTCTGGCCCTGCCCCTCAGCTGGCACGGCCGGCACGGAGCAGCCCCTGGGGCAGCCCCCGGGGACACCTGGCCCCGCAAGGCGCTCACTGCTGTTACTCTCCCTTCTTCAGCATGCGTGCTGTGTGGCCGAGTGGATGAGCATTCGAGCATCCTTGGGCACAAAGTGCAGATCGGTGGATTCTATTTCCATACTTTCTGTGCGGTGAGTTCCCACGTTGTGGCTGTCCACGTTGTGTCCTGACACCTTTGTCCACGTTGTCCTGACACCTGTGTCCACGTTGGCTCCTGACACCTTCCTCCGAGCAGGGATTCCCTGCTTCCTGCCCTAACAAGATCATGCTCTTTCCTCTTGTACAGCTATTTGCCAATGGTCTTTATCAGCGTGTGGAAGGCAATATAAAGACCGGTTTTCGCACAGAAGATCTGGTACGCACCATGAAGCAGGCAGAGCAGACGGTGAGCACCGGACCACAACAGGGAGCTTTGTGACAGGACAGGCATGGTGAGCTTAGCCTGGCCCAAAGAAAGCAATCCCAGCCCTTCCAAGCAGCTCCAAGAGAAATTCCTGCTCTTGCAGACCAGCCCAGTTCACCAGGCAGCTCTGCAGAGTGCCACCCAGCCCTGCCCCCATCCTGTGCCCTGCCCACAGGTGCGGGCTCCGCTGCATAGGCCCTGGGGCTGCTGCTGATGGGGGCTGCTCTGCTCTTTCCAGCTCTGCTTCGTTTGTGGCAATCTGGGGGCCAGCATCACCTGCGCAGATCCGGGCTGTGACCGCAGCTTCCACCTCCCCTGCGCCTCGGAGGGTGAATGCATCACCAAGCACACTGGAGAGTTCAGGTAAGGGCTGCCAGCTATCACCTGCGAACCTCCACCCCCTGCTGTCAGCACCAGCCAAAGAAGCCAGGAACACAGGAACGCGCTGTGACACCTCCCAGCAGCCTGACAGAGCCACAGCCAAGGCCTGGGGCTCTTTCCTGTTCCTCTGCCCCTTCTCACAGCCCTTCTCTCCTTGCCCATCCCTCCCATCTTCCCCCAGGGCCTTCTGCTGGGAGCACCGCCCACACCAGGCAGTGGAGGCAGCACCTGCGCAGGACACGACCTGCATCGTCTGCATGGAGCCCGTGGGTGACAGCAGGTCATACAGCACCATGGTGTGCCCAGCCTGCCGACACACCTGGTTCCACCGGGCCTGCATCCAGGTAGGAGCCCTCCCCTCACCCTGCAAGCACCGCAGCTGCTCAGCAGCACCAGGCCTGGCTCACACTCACACTGCTTGTGTTTCTGCTGCAGGAACAGGCTCTGCGCGCAGGGATTTTTTGCTTCCAGTGCCCCCTCTGCAGAGACCGGGTCAAGTTTATTAAAGACATGCTCTTTATGGGGATCCGAATCCCATTCAGGTTGGTGTCTTTCAGACAGCTCTTGAGATGTGAGGGCACATGAGCTGTGCCTGCCCAGGGACTGTCCCAGCAGGCCTGGCCCTTTGCAGCCACCAACATGGCCCTCAGCACCATTGGGAATCTCAAACTGGAGACAGGGTGGAGGGGGAGGGATTCCTTGGATTAGTTTTAGCCCTGGGGCAGCGGGTGCTCATCACATTCCCTCCCTTCTCTGGCAGAAGACCAACATGGGAGGACGACAACACCTACACATCTCTACTGGAGAGGCACAGGAGATGCGATGCCAGCGACTGCCGTTACCCACGCGGCAGGGAGCGGGCAGAGGGAGAGGGGTGAGTTGCCTCAGCAGCCCTCTGGGGCTCTGCGTGGGATCGCGGCCTGGCCACAGCCTGGGGCAGCACGGACTGAGCACCAGAGCCGTGCCGGGCACTCCCTGGCTCAGATCACTTTGTCCTCATGGCCGCAACCCCTTGGTTTCCCCAGGCCCTGGCAGCTGCTCCTCTGCAGCTCCTGTGCTGCGCAAGGCACTCATCGGCGCTGTTCCAACTTGAGTCAGAGCACAGCCAGCTGGGAGTGCAACGCCTGTGCTGGAGAGGGCACCGGTAAGAGGCAAACGGCCGCGTGCTGCTGGGCTGGGGCCAGGCGAGGCCTGGCAGCGGCTGCTCAGAGCGGCCTTGCTCAACTCCCTCTAGCCCTGGACAAATGGGAGCCAGTTCCACCCCGTGGCTGTAATTCCGTCCTGCTCACCTTCCTGCCTCCCCTTACAGCCTCCAGCAGCAACTCAGATCTTGCTGAATACAGCACCGTCAGCCAGCAGGAAATGGAGCCATCCCAAGGCTCTGCGACACCAGAGAGGAGCAGCTCCAGCACCACCAGCCAGCCACCATCGGGGCCAGCTGACTGTTCCCACGTGCCTGAGAGCGGCGGCCTGTCCAGGCAGCGCAGGACAGACCGGAGGAGAATCCGCCCACATCTACACCGGGATGAAAATGGCTTTAATGAGCCCCAAGGACACCGTGGGAGTAGCCACACTGCTGCCCCAGTTGCCGAGAGCAGCACCCTAAACTCTGCCAGCCAGGGGACATCAGAGTCCTCAAGGAACTCCCCTGCAGTTGGCTACAACCTCCGGAGCAGACAGCGGCGGCGAGCTCAGACAAGAAGCCGCTCTCCGTTGCAGCGCCGGGCCCCAGATTCTCCAAGCCAGCCCCGAAGACGCCAAACACGTGGGAGCAGGCAGGCACCGACCCGAAGTGCTGAGAGCGGCACCAACAGACGCACAAGACGGGGAGCACCGCGGCCCTCAAGGGCTTCCACAGCAGCTGATGGAAGCCGGTCCAGACAGCCAGGGCGGGCCCGGACTCGAAGCCGCTCCCCTCTTGAACATCGGGCTGCAGAGACCCGCAGCCAGCCCCGAAGATGCCGCAGGAGCCGCTCCAGGCGGCGAGGGCCAGCCCAGTGGTGAAGCCGCTCCCGGGTACCACGTCGGGCCCTGAACATCAACAGCCAGCCCCAATGATGTCGCGGGAGCAGCCATGTGCAAGCTCCAATTGTATCCAAAGTCATCACAGTCCATCACAATAAAACTGAGAGTTCCATCACGCCACTGTCAGTTTTGTTCTTCTCTGCCTTTCCCGGGGTGGGCAGCTGTACAGGCTGGCCCTTCCCCCCAGCACCCAACCCACTCCTCCCTCCTCCCTGCGGCCCGGCTCAGGCTGAGCTGGGTTCTGGCCCCGACTCCGGCGGGGCGCAACGTTTCCAACACGCAACGCAGGCCAGGCTGGCAGCTGCGGCCCCGTCCTGGGGGCGTTTCCGTCGTCTTGGGCACGCCGCTGTGTTTGGGACATGCAGGCAGCCCTGGGGCTGCTGCCGGCTGCGGCGTGGGCCAGGACCCGGCCTTTCCTCCCGCATTCGGCCAGCGCCACAGTGCCACAGCTCTGAGGGCTGCTGCTGCTGCTGCTCTGGGGATGCTGCCAGGCAGGGGGTGACGCAGCCCATCGAGCGCGTGAGCCACTCTCCTCTGCCCCAAAGTCCGGCGTCACGCCTCCTGTGCGAGCAGTACCAGTGCTGCCACTGCTCCTAAGCGGGACGGCCACCCTTTACTTACTCGCTCCAACTGCCCAGAGAAGCAGCCCGCCGCTCTCTCCCTGCACCCAGTGTGTTCTCCTAACACACCCAGCGCAGCGCGTGACGTTTTGCTGCCGTGCCACAGCCGTCTTGCAGCCCCGAGCGCGGTCGCAGCCCCCTTCGCTCTCGCGACACGGCGCGTTAGCGGCCTCGTCTCATTCCAGCTTTGCAAACCCTCCTTCCCACGCCCGCTCCGGGCCCGTCGGCCGCACTCCGCCGCGCACCCAGCGCTCTCCGGCCGCTGTCCCCGCGCCATCCCCCGCCGGCCGGGCCGTCTGGGCGCGTTCCCTCCCCCTCCGGCTCTCGCTGGCCGCCGCGCACCCGGGGACGCCCCGCGCGGACTCACGGCGCGGGTGCGGAGCGCGGTCCGCTCGGCGCCTCCGCCCGTCTCCCAGCAACGCGCCCGCCCGCTCGCGCGGCCCTCGCGGCTCGCCGTAGCGCGGCGGGGCGCCGAGCGGGGCCCGGCACAGGGGCTGCCCCCGGCAGCGCGACCTCAGCCGGGGGGGGCGGAGAGGCCGCGTCCGCGTCCTTCCGGGCCGGGGCCGGCGGCTCGGTGGGAGGCTGCCCGCTTCTGGCCTTGGGGACGTCGCCGCGTTTGGCACGCGCGGGCAGAGCCGGGGCTGCTGCCGGCCGTGGGTGGGCCGGGACCCGGGCTTTCCTCGTGCGTTCGGGCGGTGCCGCGGGTCTGAGGGCTGCCGCTGCTCTGGGGATGCCGCCGGGCTGGCGGTGCTGGCCTTGTCTCCTCGCCCTTGCCGCGATGGAGGGTGGAGTGCAGCTGCCAGACAAAGCTGCGTTGGCTGGCCCTCCTGCCCATCCTGTGATTTAAAACCTGGCCTCCCTCGTGCCGTTTGTTCTGCGCTTCTTCTACAAAGGGTTCTGCTTGTGGCCGCCCAGAGTGGGGAGTCCAGTGCCTGGCCTCAGTCAGAGCCCACGTTTGCTGGGGCTGCATGGGCCGGCTTGTTTTCAGGCACCGAATCACCGATCCGGGCGGTGAAGAGGCTGATGTGTGTGCTGCTCTGCCCTCTCTCTGACCTGCTCCGGTGGGATATGCAGTGTGGCAAGGCAGCGGTGCTGCGCCCTCCTACTTGTTGAGGGCATCCAGAAGCTCAGGACCCTGGCCGCTCACTCCGCGAGGCACTTGCCGAGTTCCTAACTTGTCTCAGACCAACTTGCTACATGCTCTGTATAAGATGCGTTGCAGAATCACAGCATGGCTTGATTGAGAGGGACCTTATGGCCCCCCAGCCCCACCCCTGCCATGGTCTGGCTGCCCCCCAGCTCGGGCTGCCCGTGGCCCCTCCATGGCCTGAGGCACCTCCAGGGATGGCACCCACAGCTCTGGGCAGTACTGCCAGCGCTTCACTGCCCTCTGAGCAAAGAACATCCTAATATCTCACCTAAATCCCCCCTCTTTTAGTTTGAAGTTGTTACCCCTTGTCCTCTTACTATCAGACGGTGTCGGAAGTCACTCTCCCTCCTGCCTGTAAGCTCCCCTCAAGTACTGGAAGGTCACAGTGAGGTCTCCCTGGAGCCTTCTCTTCTCCGTGCTGAGCAACCCATCTCCCTCAGCCTGTCTCCATAGGAGAGGTGCCCTTCGTGGCCTCCTATGGCGCCGCTCCAACAGCCCTCCTTTACTGGGGCCTCCAGGCCTGGATGCAGTGCTCCAGCTGGGGCCTCATGAGGGCAAAGCAGAGGTGGAACGATCCCCTTCCTGCCTGCTGCCGCCCTCTGCTGATGCAGCCCAGGATGCTGTTGGCCTTCCAGGATGCGAGCGCACGCTGCTGGCTCCTACAGAGCTTTTTGTCCATCAGGACCCCCATGTCGTTCTCTTAGGGCTGCTCTGAAAGAGCTGTTCTCCCAGTCTGGACACAATCTGGTATTGCCCCAAGCCAAGTACAGCACCTTGCCCTTGGACTTACTGAGCTTTGCTAAGTTCACATGGGCCCGCTTCTCAAGTTTGTCCCTCTGGATGGGATCCTTTCCTTCCATTGTATCAGCTGCCCCACGCAAGTTGGTGCAATCCACAGCCATGCTAATCCCACTGGATATGTCATTGGTAATGATGTTGAAGAGCACTGGTCCTAAGACGGACCCCCCGCGGGACACCGCTCGTCACTGGCTCCCACCTGGACATAACGCTGCCAACCAGCCACTTCCTCACCCACCAAATCGTCCACGCTTCAAATCCGTATCTTGGGAAGGACTGGGGAAATCCTGGGAAGATTTTGGGCAGTTGGACAAGTGGATCTGAGAGCAGGATTGGCAGCTGTTCCCGGCTTTGGGCTCTTGTGTGGTGGCGTTAGTGGTGGCACCTTGACTTCTTTGGCTGAACCCTGCTGTTTACTCCAGGTGCATGAACCCACAAGAAAGGGGGAAGTCCTCAGGTGGCAGCATCCTCCCCCGCAAGTTCTGTTCTAGGTGTCTGTCCTACCTCCGCTCTGGAGCTGGTGCCTGTGAAGAATGACCTCTCGGGGTGCTGGGACGGCTCTGTCAAGGAAGAACTGCAGGCTGAGCACTGGGCCAGAGAAGTCCAAGGTTGCAGGTACGGGCTGAGCATGCTTTGTATGAGCAGGACCGCTGTGGATCAGGATGAGCGGCCCTGGCCTCACCTGAGGTCATCTGCACTGCAGTTGCGCTTATCTTGCTGACAAGAGGCATAGCGGGACTGCAACAGTAAATGTCTGAGCTGAGGTGAGGTTTTGGGAGGGCCTTTCCTTGCTGTATGAGCAGCTCAGGTCACAGTGCCCAGATGAGGCCTCAGCAGGGCAGAGCAGAGGGGGAAGATCACCTCCCTCGACCTGCTGGTCACGCTCTTTGCAATGCACCCCAGGATGCCATTGGCCCTCTTGGCCACAAGGGCACACTGCTGGCTCATGGCCGACCTGCCGTCCACCAGGACACCCAGCTCCCTCTCCGCAGAGCTCCTCTCCAGCAGCTCATCCCCCAACCTGTACTGGTGCATGCCATTATTCCTCCCCAGATGCAAGACTCTACACTTGCTTCTGTTAAACCTCATCCGGTTTTTTACTGCCCAGCTCTGCAGCCTGTCCAGCTCCCGCTGAATGGCAGCACGGCCTTCAGCCAATCCTCCCAACTTCGTCTCATCAGCAAACTTGCTGAGGCTGGCCACCATCCCCTCATCAAAGTCATTGATGAAGATGTTGAACAAGACCGGACCCAGCACCGACCCCTGAGGAACACCGCTGCTTACAGGCCTCCAGCCAGACTCTGCACCGCCAACGACGACCCTCTGCGCTCTGCCAGCAGCCAGTCCTCAACCCACCTCACTGTCCACTCATCTATCCCACACTTCCTCAGCTTTGTTATAAGGATGTCGTGGGGGACAGCATCAAAAGCCTTGCTGAAATCAAGGTAGACTACATCCACTGCTCTCCCCCCATCCACCCAGCCAGAGACAACATCATAGAAGGCTACCAGGTTGGTCGAGCACGACCTCCCCCTGGTGAACCCATGCTGATTACTCCTGATCACCTCCTTTTCTTCCAGCTGTCTGGAGATGACATCCAGCACAGCTGTTCCATCACCTTTCCAGGGACAGAGGTGAGGCTGACTGGCCTATAATTGCCTGGGTCTTCCTTCTTGCCCTTTTTGAAGACCGCAGTGGCATTGGCTCTGCTCCAGTCTTCAGGCACCTCCCCCGTCCTCCAAGACCTCTCAAAGATGACAGAAAGCAGCTCAGCAATCACCTCTGCCAGCTCCCCCAGCTCCCGTGGATGCATCCCATCGGGTCCCATGGATTGGTGAACATTGGTGTTGCCTGGGCGCTCCCAGACCACCTCTTCCCTGACTGAAGGGAGGTCTTCCATTCCCCAGACCGTCTCACTGGGGGGGAGGGGCAGAGTCCACTTTGGGGGTGGGGGGGGCAAAGGGGGACATTTCCTTCAGCCTCTGTTAGTGATCCACCCCCCCCCCGCCCTTGGGCAAAGAGCACAGAGGGGGTGGGGACAGCGAGAGACAGTCCTGGGGGGCACCATGTGAGTTCTGGGGGAGGGGGGCACATGGTTAAGGGTCCTTTTAGGGGTTGTTACATCCAGGGGTGGGGGGTCCATGGAGGGAGGAGGGTCATGTGAGACCTTTATTTTTGGGAGGGGACATGTGGCAATAGAGATTTGGAGAAACAGGGTTCTGTGGGGTGATCCCAGGATCTGGGTTCCAGGTTTGGGAGGGGGGAATCCCACACCTTTTGCCATATAGATTTCCCACAAGCTCCCTGTACACCCCTGGTGTCATGCAGAAGAATCTGGACGTGTCCAAGAGGGGTCCTGGGGGCGTCCAGGGGGGTCCTGGCAAAGCTGGGGACACCTTTCACGTCACCCTGGTGGTGTTGCATCCCAGAGTTGGGGACTCCCTCCCCCCTCCCCCCCCAGTGTCACACCTGAAAGTTGGGGACTCCCCTCTGGGGACCCCATCTGTGTCCACCCCCACAGACCACACTGTTCCCCTTGGGTGGGGGTGACTTTTGTCATTCAGTTTATTTTTTGTTAACGGGGGATTGGGGGATGCCCCCCCCCACGCCCCCATGTCAATAATGAAGGGCAGAGGAGCAGCTGTGGGACGCCACGTCTCGCGTCGGAGTGGGAACTCTGGGGACAGAGTCACTGCAGCATCCTGGCCCCATAGCCGCTGTGGCCCCATAACCACTACAGCCCCATCTCATAGCCATCCCATCCCATATCCATCAGATCCACCCCATGGCCACCACATAGCCATGTGCCACGACTTTATCCCATCCCATAGCCCATCCCATAGCCATCAGATCCACCCCACAGCCACCTCAAACCCATCCCATATCCACACCCCATCCTGTTGGGTTTGTTATGAGGCGACTAAGCGGGGATTCGGGCTGTCACGGTGCAGGCAGTTGGACTGTTTCATGATAAGAACATATGGGAGTTATTTAGGTGCTTGGAACAGCGCATCCATCGGCCTTGAGGAAGAACTTAAGCGAGGCAGAAGGAGCTGGAGGAACAAGAAGATGGACACCACCTGGAGATGGCCACCATGGCACAATGTAACCATGAAGGGCCAATGGCAGGACTGGTGCTGGGCAGCCTGGGCTGATACCACCAATGAGGTTCTGACAAGTGGACTCTGGAGGGTATAGAAGATACTGTTGCGGCACCGGGTGCCATTTTGCAGCATCCTCCGTGTGGGTGTCTGTGGTGCGATGGTCCCAGCGAGGAGAGATGGCGGGTAGAGCAAGGAGGGATCGCTAGCCCCTGCAGTGAGGGACCTGTAATGGCGGCGTGTCTGCGGCAAGTGGTGCCCGGTGTGAGGAGCGTGTGGCTGCTGTCCCTGCCGTGTGAGGGTCGTCTGACTGCAGTCCCTGCTGTCCCTTGGAATAGCTGAGCAGTGGCCACGGTGGACTCGGTGATCAAGGTACTGTTACAGCTGGGGAGGGACGATGGCGGTAAAGATACGCCTTCTAAGAAGGAAAGAAGCACCGTGGTGTGCCGGTTAGAACGGGAGGGGGTCTGTGCGGACCGCAGGGATGTTTTGAAGCCCCGCAAACGGGACGAGATTTCTCTCGCCCTTGCGCAGCATGCAACGACTGCGCGAAAGGCAAACGAGCTGAAAATACGGGGCTTGCTGCTAGGAATGCTTGGAACAGCTATAGAAGAAGGGGAGGCAAACGGAGCTGCCCGGCAGCCTCTTGGTGCTGCCCCGTCAGACTCATACAGAAGGAGCGCTCTGCAGTCGCGAAGGGCAGGCGGGGCAGGCGGGGGGGAATGTTTCCTGTCGGGATCCAGAGGCTGCGACACAGCCCTCCGCGCCCCCGGGAAGCGTCTGTGCGCTTGAAGGAGTTCTGCCGCCGTACCGCGACCCATCCCCCGCCCGTGGAGCTTCTGCGGTTCAAGGAGCTCTGCCCCCATACCCCGACCCATCGCTGCCGCTGCCACCACGAACGGAGCGTCCTTGTGCCGATGGCAGGGCGTGTGGCGCTGCTCGTGGCCACTGCGGAGATGGCAAGGAGGGCAGAACGAGCAGGGACGGTGATGGTGACGGGGAAAGGAGTTACCAGGGTGGCGGAAAGGGTGGATTAACGGACTGGGGAAAGTGAGATCTGGTCTGGTTGAGGAGGGGTTATCGTTGGATGCTGTCCCGGTCGTAATTGGCGATAGGGGAAGCCGCGAGCGGGTTTCCCTCGATCCAAAAGGAGCGACCCGCTGATTAGATCGTGTGGGCAAACGGGGCTCAATTCGCCCCTCACTCGGGATGCTTTGCAGGCTCTGACATCCGTGGGTCCCCTCCTCCCTCGTGATGTCCCCCAATTGGATGCGTGTGGTGCTGTCCCCTGTGCAATCCACTTCATGATGGTCCACGCAGTGGATGACGAGCCTTCGGGCAGTACTTGCGGCTGCTGAGGGGACCCCCAGCACCCGTTCCATGATTCCTCCTGCTGCGTTTGGCAGGGATGGCCGGGGGATGGGAACTCCCCAGGCCCGAGCAGCTAAGCTCCGAGCGGGGCAGCTTCTAGCAGGCGCCGATGCCGGGATCCAGGCATTGCAGAGGGCGGCTGGGGGGCGGAGTCAGCGGATCGTGGGAGCGAGGGGACTCCAAGTCCGACAGTCAGCGGCATGTGGAGTGGCGGCAGTCAGCTCTCAGCAGCCTCAGAGCAGCGTGACGGCTGTGGGCAGGCAGGCCGCTTGAAGGCAAATGGCCCCGTTGGGCGCGGGGGGAGGGGCCCGGTAAGCGCGGGGATCGGGTTGCAGCGGGCCGTTGGAGCTGCGGGCGGCGCGGACGGAGCGCTCGTCAGTGCCCAGTAGGGGAGGTGCGTGGAGCGAGCGGGCAGAAAGACGGAGCGCAGCAGGGCAACGGGAATGGGGGGGTCCCGCAGGCGCAGGGTCCCTCCCCCTTCTCTCGGAACGGGCCGGTTTCGCCGCTCGGGTTCGTCGCACGCCCGCAGCGGCATTAACGCTCGATGGCCGGGATCGGCCTCTCGTTCGAGCGATGGTCAGCTGTGCCGGCGACTCGCCTCCTGAATAGGCGGGACCGCGAGCCATTGTAGGTACGGCCTTGATAGACTGCGGGGCGGATGTTGCAGTGACTGCAGCGAGGGAATGGCCCGATGGGCGGCCGCGAGTGCCAGCCCGACAGATCCAAGGGGTAGGAGGTTTCCTTTGGACTGAAATGCAGAGACGAGGCTGCAACCATTTCCATGGACAGGGAGGGAGAGATGGAACGAGCGGTGCTGATTGTCCCGCTCAGAGCTCAGGTGCCCGGCACGCTGCTGGGGAGAGATTTTCTGATAGCTCTTAGGGCTCGCATCACAAATTCGTACTAGGGGCCACTGCCTGCCAGTTCTCACTACCTATGCAATTCCTTTGTATTGGAGGCAGGATGCTCATCCTGTCTGGTAGATCAGTGCCCCTCCTGCACCATAAACTCGAAGCGCTTAGACAATTGGTTCCTCTCTGACAATTCAGCTCCTCTCTGGGCCGCCGTCGTGCACGTCTCTCCATCTTTCTTTCAGGTGCCACTGTTGATGCAGAGAGGACGTCCCAGAGTTACGGTGGGAAGAGCTGCTGGCTTTCCCCACTCTTCTCCACCGCCAAGCCTCCCGAGACGCTCCTGCAGGTACGGCAGGACAAACGGTGCCTGTGCGTTCGCTGCCTCGCCTTCTGGCTGCTGTTTCCTTTGGCCCAGCTGCACTGCTCAGCCCACACTGCCCCACATTACTGACACCGTGGGTGATGGATGGCTGACAGAGAGCTGACGGGTGCTGGGAGGGCTGCCTGCCACCTCTGGGCAAGCAGAGAAAGGCGGCTGAGCCCAGAGCTGCCGTCCCCAGCTGTGCCTGTTCCCCTCCTGTCCTGCTGTCCCTGCTCCTTGCCCACCGGCCGGCTCTGGGGCTCTTGGCCTCGCTGCTGACAGACGCGTCTCTCTCATTGCAGGCCGATATTTCTCCTGGCAACTGCTGGGCTTTCCGAGGATCCGAGGGCGACGTGGTCATCCGGCTGCCGCAGAAAATCCGGCCCTCAGCTTTCACCATGTGGCACATCTCCACGGCGGTCTCTCCCTCCGGGGAAGTCAGCAGCGCCCCCAGAGAGTTTATTGTCTTGGTAAGTCTCTGCCCGCTGCTTCTTCTGGGGGGCCCGAGGAAAAGTTTTGTCACAGAGCCCCTATAAGACCTCATAGCGGTGGGAGCTCCCAGAGAGCTGCGTTGGGCTGCTGCAGAGCACGGCATCCTGCCCAAGGGCGTGGAGACCCTCGGGGTGCTCACGCGTCTCTGGAGGTCTCTTCTGCTCTTCGTGGGAGCAATTGCTCCACATGCCCTGATGCAGGTTCACCCTCCTTTGTGCTCCAGTCCTGCCAGAACCGAGGGAGGAGGAGAAGGGCTCCCACCTTCAGCCTCGGCATGTTCTTTTTCGCACGGCCTGTCTTAGTGTGACTGAAATAATCTCTTGTCTTTCAGGGAGTGGATGAGGACGAAGGAGAAACTCTCCTGGGGTTTTTCTTTCATGACATGGACGGAGAGATCTCCCAGACCTTCCACGTGCAGCTATGGCCAGTCCTGGCAAGAAAGGCTTTGCCTGCTCAGCCGGGCCCTGCTCTGCTCTCCTTCCTGCGGGGAACACAGATGAGGCAGCCATCCCATATTTGGAAGCGATGGTTCTTCCTGCTCGAGCACAGCAGCCCCCAGGCTCCCCCAGCATCACCTCTGCCCTTCCGCTCCTCTCCACCATCGCTCAGGAGGTGGGAGCGCCCCCGGCAGGCGGCTTTGGGGGCGGCCATGACAGCCAGAGAGCCGCTGCAGCAGCAGGAAGGCGCTGCGGGAGGCAAACCGTCCCCCTGCGGGTGCGGAGGAACAATGGCTGGCAGGAGGGAGAAGGGCAGCTGCCTTCCTTCAGCAGCGCCATCCCACAGCAGCGGAGCAGAGCTAGGGTTCGGCCAAGGCAGCCGTGCGGCTGCGCCGTGGCTCTTCCCATGTGTAACAAAGCTGCTCCTCTTTGTGTTGGCAGATAAGGCCCCGCAAAGCCTTCGGCCACATCAAGTTCGGGGTGCAGAGCAACTGGGGACACGTGAAACACAGCTGCATATACAGGCTGGAAATGCACGGCCACTTGTGAAACATCTGCGAGAAGGCGGCCATCAAAACAATGACCACCAGCCACATGGCACCACCAGGGCAGCCCCTGCCAGGCCTGCCAATACCACCCACTGTCCCCCCCCAGCATCCATCAGGGGACAGGAGGAACCTGCCTGGCTTGGAAGCTTGCCCTCATCGGCTTTTTCAACTCTCAGAGCGGGGAGATTGAATGGGATGGCAGGAGGAAATTCTTGCCACCCCCAGAAGCCGTGGGTGCCCCGTTGCTGAGACCGGGTTGGACGGGGCCCTGAGCACCCGATGCAAAGGGTGGCAGCCCTGCGAACAGCAGGGAGCTGGGCTGGATGGGCTGTAAGGTCCCTGCAGAGCTCAGCCGTTCCAAAGCTCTGTGAGACAGCGGGCAGAAAGCAGAGCTCGGCAGCTTTGGGGAGCGCCAGGTGCAGAGCTGAGGGCACTGAAGCTGCCTGTCGACGTACCCAGGGTTTGCAGAGCCCAGTTGGGCAGCCAGGCGCCGTTCTCCACCATTTTCTCAATGGCCTCCTGGGTCGACTGCAGGATTTCCTGGCAACAAACAGGGAACGGAGAGACAGCAGTGAGCACAAACGCTGCAGAAGAGATCTGAGCAGGGATGCTACCCAGGAGCTAGGGGAGGGAATCCACAGCGCTGCACAGCACACCCTGATCCCAGCCAGTAGCAGCAGCAGCTCTCAGTGAGGGGAGCAGAGTGGCTCCAAGACACAAGAGGGGCTGAGCTGAGAGCCAGGTGTGGGGCGGGCAGCCGGAGCACAGAGCTGTCTCTGGAAAGGGCTGACACTGGAGGGAGCAGCGCCAATACCTCTCTCTTGGATCCGTGGATCCCATTCTCCTCCAGGACATCAAACAGTGCTTGGAGAATGAGGTCCTTCCTGGCTGACAGCTGAGTGGTTCTCACGTCCAGCTCCTGCCTCTTCTCCTTCATCCCAACCCGTGAGTTCCGGAAGGCAAAGGCAAAGCGAGTCTTCAGCACTGCTCACAGAGCTCAGAGCTGCAGAGGTGAAGGATCCTGGGGGGGAGGGGTTGTGCCCTTTATTCCCCAGCCCCTTTCCTTCCTTTGCCTTTGCCAAGGGCTGCCTTCCGCCCTACAGATAGGAAAGGCTGAGCCCTGGTCACGAGGCGAAGGCGTGCAAAGGCCACGCTGCAGAGCCAGGCGCAGGGCGAGGAAGCGTTCTTACCCAAGGAACGGGAGCTCAGGCACAGGTCCTGCTGACGCCATCTGGAAGAGAAAGGCATTCGATGGGAGGAGGCACAAGGAGCGCAGCCAGGGCTTCTGCAGGAGGAAAGGCTCCAGCTGTGGGGAGATCAGGTGGGAGAGACCATTAGTTTGCTCCGCAGCCCCATTTTCCTCCTGCAGAGCCACGCCGTGTGGGACAGTCCCGCTGCCCAGCCCTGCTGGGATGGCTTTGGGAGGGGAGCACTCACCAGAAAGGACAGAAAGCAGCAGGACCGGAGTCCTCCTTCCCTTCTCTCCAGCAGCACGTTGCCTAAGGGAGAGAGCAGACAGCGGTGATCACGGCCCAGCTGGGATCTCCTGGGATCCTTGGAGCAGTTTTCTCTGCCCAGCAGAGATGCAGGTCCCAGGGCCTTTTAGCAAGAGCCTCTGGTGCCAGGGGAGAGCGCAGGGCTCTGCTGTGCCACAGGGGCAGGGCTGTGCCCACCCGAGAGCATTCAGGGCTTCCTGGCTGCCCAAAGCCCGGCGCCACACGGTGCTCCTGGCTTCCCCTCCCCACGTTCTGGGTCCTGCTGCATCCACCTGCCCCGCCGGGCCGGCATTTTGGCTCCTTCCAACTCAGACACAGGCAAAAGCTGGCTCTCGTGCCAGGACACGAGCACCTCTCCCCTCGCCTGCTCCGCAATCCTCATGGGACTGCAGTGCTGCGCGGCGCTGCTGCTGAGGGTGACGGGGGCTCTGATGTCATATTGGCTGGTGGCTGCCAAGGCGCAGGGCGCCTTCTGTGAGCTCCCAGGGCGCCCAGGAGGGACGGAACCCGGGGCTTTGAGCCCAGCACGAGGCTGAAATTCCACCAGGGTGGGAAGTGGAAGCTGTGTCTGCATGGAACGGTGGGAAGGGCGATTGGTCTGAAGAGTTAAGCCGGGACGTATCCTTAGAAATAGCTGAACGGCTGGTGTGGGAAGTGAGACCACCACACACATATTAGTAACTTATTTCAGACACGTAACGACTGAGTTCCCTAATAAATGCTTTCTCACAAAGCTGCAATAGATTTTGAATGTTCTAGACAATCTGGGTGCAGTGTTCTGAGCTGAGAAACACGCAGTAAGTTTGGTCCCCTCCCCTCCCATCTCTCCTCCCCTCCCCTCTTCTCAGTTGCTCAGCCAGTGAGAAACCAGGGCAGGAAGAGATCAGCGTCGGGCCATGGGGATAAAAGATGGAAGGCTGTTTTCAGGGCTCTCCTCTTGCAGGAAGCTGCCATCACGACTGCAAATAGAATCTGCTTTATCGGAGAAACCGTCCTAGGAAATGATTTGGACATTTCCAGCACCAGAAATGCCTCCGAGCGCAGAGAGGAGCTGCTTTGGGTGCCCGGCGAGGATGGCTGTGCCATTGCAGGCTGCTCCCGGCCTGGGCACGGACAGGCTGAGTGCTTCTGGCAGGGCCTGCGGAAGTCACAGACTCCCAGAACGGCCTGGGTTGCAAAGGACCACAGTGATCATCAATTGCAACCCCCTGCTGCATGCAGGTCGCCAACCTGCAGCCCAGGCTGCCCAGAGCCACATCCAGCCTGGCCTCGAATGCCTGCAGGGTTGGAGCTTCCACAGCCTCCTTGGGCAACCTGTTCCAGTGCCTCACCGCGCTCTGGGGGAAAAACTTCCCCCTAACATCCAACCTCAACCTCCCCTGTCTCACTTTAAAGCCATTCCCCTTGTCCTATCGCCATCCACCCTCACAAACAGCCGTTCCCCCTCCTGTTTATACTCCCTTCAAGTACTGGAAGGCCGCACCGAGGTCTTCCTTCCTCTCCCCTCCTGGATGATGCCCCCAAACTGACACCCGCAAACTGCAATGCTCTCTCCACATTTGCTTCCTCTACACTTACATGCATGGCTCTTTACTTTTCATTCTCTTCCCCCCTACAGCCTTTTATGACCTCCTGTCTCCCACCCGTACCCCTCCACAGACCCATATCGCGCCTGTTCCTCCATATCACACCCACAGCCCTCCCACTGCTCCCTCTAGCCCCACATCCCCTCCCAGCCCACCTATTTGCCCCTTACACACATCCCTACAACCACATTCTCTTATACCCTCCCCCAGCCCCCCATATCCCTCCCCACAGCTCTCCCCAACCCCCCAATGCTCCCTGCAGCACCGTGTCCCCCCATAACCTGCTCACAGCCCTCCATTGCCCCAAATGCCCCCAGACCCACCCCTGGAGCCCCCTACATCCAATCCTCTACCACAGCGCACTCCAGCCCCGTGTGCCTCCCTACACCCGACAGTCTTCCGTAGCCATAGGATGGAATTGGGATGATAATGGCCTGGAATAAATATAGGGAATGGATTTGGGATGGATGTGCGGATATGGATTTGGGGTGGATATGGATATGGGGTAGGGGATGGGGTACACATATGGGATGGGTTTGAGATGGCTGTGGGGTGGATCTGATGGCTATGGGATGGGATAAAGTTGTGGCACATGGCTATGGGATGGCCGTGGGGTGGCTGCGGGGTGGATCTGATGGATATGGGATGGGATGGCTATGAGATGGGGCTGCAGTGGTTATGGGGCCACAGGGGCTATGGGGCCAGGATGCTGCAGTGACTCTGTCCCCAGAGTTCCCACTCCGACGCGAGACGTGGCGTCCCACAGCTGCTCCTCTGCCCTTCATTATTGACATGGGGGCGTGGGGGGGGGCACCCCCCAATCCCCCGTTAACAAAAAATAAACTGAATGACAAAAGTCACCCCCACCCCATGGGAACAGTGTGGTCTGTGGGGGTGGACACAGATGGGGTCCCCAGAGGGGAGTCCCCAATTTTCAGGTGTGACACTCTGCGATGCAGCACCACCACGGTGACGTGAAAGGTGTCCCCAGCTTTGCCAGGACTCCCCTGGACACCCCAAGACACCTCTGGGACATCTCCAGACCCTTCCAGAAGACAACTGTACCCTCTGAACCCACCTGAGGACCCCCTGGGCCCCACAGGATCATTCTGGGACATCTGCAGGCCTCTCTGGATGAATCCAAGGACCCCCAGGATCAACAGGAGTACCTCCTGGACCCTCCAAGTCCTCTCTGGGACATCCCCGGACCCTTCTGGATGACTCCAGGACCACACAGACCCACATGAGGACTCTCTGGACCCTAACAGACTCTACTGGGACACCTCCACATCAGCCCAGTGGCTCCTCAGAGCTCCTGGACCCATCCTGGGAGCTTCCAGATCCTTCAAGGGACCCCCGCAACCAACCTGGGGACCCCCTGAATGCCCCAAACCACTCTAGGACATCTCCAGGTTTTTCTGCATGACGCCAGGGCTGGATAGGGGAGTCGTGGGAGGAAAAAAATAGGTTAGTGAGGCTTCCATGCTGCGGAAAGGGAGTTTGGGGGAGAGCTCAGGGGGACAGGGGCGGGAGAGGAAGAGGGAACGGGGTCTCAATGTTGTTGAAACAGAGTCTGGGGGAGCTGTGGGGTGAGGAGGTGAGGGGAAAGGGGAGGACAGGGGACCCTGGGGGTTAAACAGGGGGGACTGGGGCATGGTAGGAGACTCTAGGGATCAGAATGGGGGAAACGGAGTGGGGGTTCCTGGGGGGAGGAGAGGGGATTCTGGGGCTCAGATAGAGGGGACTGGGAAAGTGGGGGAGGAGAGGGGACAGAATGGAGAGGGGTGGATGACACTAGAGTTCAGAACGGGGAACCAGGAGGGATGAGGGATTGGAGTTGGGGGGGGACAGACAGGGGAACCCTGGGGGTCAGAATGGGGGAGGCACAGAGGGGAGGGGTGGAAGAGGACTACAGGGATCAGAATGGGGGAAATGGAGGTGGGCTGAACGGGGAGAGGGTGTAACCCCGGGAGTGACACAGAGGAACTGGGGCTGTAATAGGAGCCATCTGGTGTTTGTTAATCAAATCATTTGTGAGCTTATCACTAGAAAATTGCAACAACAGCAGGGGCCAGTTTCCTACTACGGACATCCGGAACCACCAACAAACACAGCCCTGTAAGGTATGGAGCCCAGGACTCACACAGCTTTAGAGATGCTGCACAAGGATCACGAACGGATGTATTGCAAAGATGCCAGCCCCCATCTGACAAGACAAAGGACGGCTGCCTCACAGCAGGACCGCGCCTGCGCAAGAGATGTCGTGAAGCCACGAACACCGGATGGTGAGCTGTATAAAGACTGTCAGCTGGAAGGGGAAAGTGCGCGCCGTTGGTGGAGCAGAGACTCCCCAGCCACCCAGCGCTCTGTTGCTTTCTTGCTCGCTTTAATAAAAGACGATTTCCCAAATGCGTGATGGGGTTGTTCAACCTGTTTAGCAAAATATAAAGCAGGGGGGTGTGGGCGATCAGCAGCACGGCACAGAGGGCAGCAAAACGCACGGGGTGGGGGAGGCGGGGAGACACAGGGCGGCCGCCCCCACCGAGCGGAAGCCCCGAGCACCACAGAGACCCCGCGGGGCCAAGGCAGAGCGGCACGCGGCCCCCCCAGCACCTGAACCCCGGCCCCCGCCCCGGTGCCCCCCGAACAGCCACCTCTCGAAGCCGAGGCGCCGCTCGGAGCCCCGAGGCTGCCCCCCGCGCGGCGGCGGAGCGGTGCGGGACACGGCACGACTTCCGCGTGGCCGGCGCCTCGCGTCGCAGCGTGATGACGTCACTCGACGGGGACGTCGCTTAGGCGCCGTCTCTGGAGGCGCCGTCACGCATGCGCCGTGGCCGCAGGGACGGCTGCAAGCGCTGCGGTGCGGGTTTGGGGGGAGGGGCGGTGCGCTGTCGCCATGGCAACGCAGCCCGCACGCACGGCCTGAAGGGCGAGTGGGGCTCGAGGGGCAGCGGGGGGCGAAGAAGCCGGGAGTGGGGGGAACGGAGAGCCCTTAGGGAGCTGCTGGGGAGGCGAGGGAGGGGCCGGGGGGAGGGCAGAGCTCCGGGGATGGCGGCGCCGAGTGGGGCCGTGGGGTGGGAGATGCGCAGGGAGATGCAGCGAAACGGTGGGATGTGGGCAGAACACGGAGCTGTGGGAGAAGGAAGACGGGGATCTGGAGAGCGGCGTGAGAGCCAGGCTGAAAGAAAGAAGGGGAAGAGAAAGGAAAGCGAGGAGAAGGGAGCAGAAAGAAAGAGAGAAAAGAAAGACGAGGAAGGGAGGAGAGGAAGAAGGAAAAGCAGCAGCAGGGGCAGAAAGGAGAATCTCCATCCCCTGTGGGTGCAGAGGGGAACGCAGTGAGCAAGGATCAGGTCAGGCTGAGGAGCTCATTGCCTTCTTGCCTCTGGTCTCTGCTGGCTGTTGCTGGGCACACAGCCCCTGGTGCTGCCAGGCAGGGGTGGGGAGCAGGGTGGGGAGCAGAACAGCCCTGCAGGGCAATTATCGCGTGGCCATTGCACAGCTTGCTTGACTCGCTTTTCTCTTCTCTCTGGAGGCGCCATCAGTTCTCAGCGTTGCTTTCTCATGCTTGTTTTCTTGCTCCACAGCCGCTGCTCTGAATAGTCTGTCTTGTATTTGCCCAGTCAGCATGGGTCTGTGAAGGGGGGGTCCTGTCTGACAGACCCGGCTTCATTCTCTGACCAGGTGCCCCGCTAGTGGGTGAAGGTGAGGCTGTCCATGTGCTCTGCCTGCACCTTTGATGCCGTCCCCCACAGCATCCCCGTGGAGAAGCCGACTGTCCAAGGTTTGGCTGGGCGTACACTGCTGGTGAAGCACTGGCTGGATGGCCGGCCCCAAGAGCTGCGGTCAGTGGAGTTCAGTCCAGCCGGTCACGAGTGCAGACCCCCAGGGCTCGGCACTGGGGCTGCTTCCATTCAACGTGTTGATTAACGCTCTGGATGAGGGGGTTGAGGGCACTCCCAGTAAGTTTGCAGACACCAAGCTGGGAGGGAGTGTTGATGTGCCAGAGGGGAGAAAGGCACTGCAGAGGGACCTGGACAGGCTGGACAGATGGGCCAAGGTTAACGGTATGAATTTCAGTAGGGCCGAGGGTCGGGTCCTACGTTTCGGTGACAACAACCCCAGGCAACCCCACAGGCTGGGGGAGGAGTGGCTGGAAAGCTGCCTGATGGAAAGGGACCTGGGTCTGGCAGCGGGTCAGGAAACGACATGACAACAGGACAGTGTGGACAACTGTGATGGTAATTTATATTTATTGGCACAGCACAGCATGGAAAGCCCCGTTGATGGCAGTGGTGGTTCTCTGGCTGTCAGGTGATGCCCCCAAATCTGCACACCAGGGGCGCTCCCACCTCCTGACTAATGCTGGAGAGGAGTGGGAGGGCAGAGGTGATGCTGGAGGAGTCTGGGGGCTGCTGTGCCTGTCGTCCTTCCCCCAGGCAGTGCTGTTAGAGGTGTTGCACGATGCCCCCCCCGAGGGGGCCACTCCCAACTCCTGAAGGATGGAGAGGAGCGGAAGGGCAGAGGTGGTGCTGTGGGGGGGGGGCTGGGGGGCTTGATATGCTTCCCCAGGCTGTGGTTTTCTGGGTGATGGATGATGCCCCCAAACTGACAACCTGGGTGTCCGCTCCCATCTCCTGAAGGATGGTGGAGGGGAATGGGAGGGTGGTGATGATGCCTGGGGGGGTCGGGGGGCTGCTGGGGCAGTTGGCTTCCCCCAGGCAGCAGATGTCTGTCTGTTGGTTGCCCCCAAGGCTGCACTCTGCTGGGCTCTCTTCCATCTTCTGATGGATGCTGGAAGGGAGAGCGAAGGCAGAGGTGGGGCTGGGGGCTGCCAGGCTCTCAAGCTTCCCCGAGGCCGTGGCTGCCCCCAGGCTGACTCCCTGAGGGACTGCTCCCGACCCCCAAAGGATGGTGGTGGGGTCGGGGGGTGGTGGTGATGCCCAGGGCAGCTGGGGGGCTGGCAGGGGCCGCCCCGGTGGTGCCGTGCAGCCGGGGGGCAGGCAGTTGTGAGGTCGTGGGCATCATCTCCATCTGCCAGGCCCCTTGAGGAGAGCAGGATGTCCAAATGAGGGCAAGTTGTGGCCGCGGACTTCGTGCTGGGCTCCATCAGCTGCAGCCAGGCGCCTGCGGAGAGAGGAACGTGCTGAGGGCGCAGCAGAACCCCTGCTGTCCTTCCTCAGTGGCAGAGCAACCCTTGGCTCTCAGCCTGTCTCAGGCCCAGCACTAAGAATGGGCTGCAGGAATGGCCGCGCCATTCCAACGTCTGACGGCGTAAATCGTCCTCTCTACGCTGCTGGAACTACAAGTGCCTCCTGGCTCACGGCAGCCCCACAGGAAAGACTTGGGCGGGATGGGGGTGGGCTGAACAACAACAAAACTCACTGCTTTCTCTGCCTCCGTCGCCAGATCAGCAGACAGCATGTTATCAGCGCTGCCAGCGTGGAAACCACGAGAGCTGCAGCCAGGAGCGCCAGGCAGTACTTCAGGAGCACCGGATCTTCTGCGGCACGGTCCTCACCTTCCACCCCTGGAGGAACAATGTGGTCTCTGCTGAGTCTTGTGCCCTACTGGCAGTCTCACAGGAGATCTGACACGGCCACAAAATATTGCCGTTCATTTTGTTGGCCTCCAGGAAGACATGAAAATCCTCAGGCTGCAATGCTTCCCTGATCCCAGCAAAGCCAAGGGAACGCCCAAATGCATCAAGGCACTCCAGAGCCTCTTTTTGGCCTCTCAGCTTTCTTTACACTCTGGCTCTGCCACGGTCCGGATATTCCTGGGCCATGGATTTGCCAACCTGGGACGTTCTGTGATTCTGTGATGTGTGACACGGACAAGAACCACCACAGGAGGGATCCAGCTCCAGGCTGCTGTTGTGCCTGGTGCCTCCAGGAAGGCACCTCAAGCTCTGCAGTGCAGGGACTCTGGGCAGGAGGTATGTAGGAGGGCCCTATTTCCTCCCCGCATCTGCTGAATGGGGTTCCCCTGGCCTTGTTCCCAAAAGGGCAAAGTTCCTGGGTGCCTGGGAACTGGGTGCAGCGGGAGGGGAGCAGCCTCCAACCACGGCCGCGGAGCTCTACGAGGGGCTTTACCTGGAGCACCAGTTGTTTGCGTGGCCTCTGTTCCTCCCAGCTGGACAGGCGGCATGAGATGGCTGCCTTGCTGAAATGCAGCCCTGTGCACAGGCTCTCCATCTGCCTCTTTAGAAAGGAGGTGAGAGAGGGGGGCTGTAAGTAACTGCTCTGATCCGTCCTTTCCTCCCTGTCTGTCGCTACAAACTCAGCTGCCCAAGTCTTTCAGGGAACGGACAGAAATACACTCACCACGTGCCGCCTTCGCCATGATTTTCATTAGCAAGTTGGACAGTCTCTTGGAATATTTTCCGTCTTCCCATGCCACTTTCCATCCCCCAAGACCTGAACAGAAAGCAGTAAGAGAAATCTCAGAGAAACAAAGGCTTGAACTGAGCGCTGAAGTCAATAAAGACAAGAGCCGCCCTGCGGGGCTCGGGCCCAGGAGGCGGCCGAGGATTTGGCACAGCCTTCCCTGCAGGCAATTCTGCACCCGAAGTTCTCTGAGCAGAACTTCCCAGCATGCACCACAACCTCCAGAACGGCACGAGAGCAGCACTGAATAGCAGACGGCACCGGGGGGTCGCGTGAGGACGGGGCAGCACACGCAGCTGCGTTTCTCACTCACAGCTGCAGGCGTGCCTGGCTGACGTGAGGAAAGCGAGCTGCCATCTCTCAAAGGAAGCAAAAACTCACCCATGCGAGCTGCTGGGGCTTCTGTCCTGGAGCTCGGCTGGGAAGCTGGAGTCGATTCCGCTCCACCCGCACCTGTACACAAACACGGAGCAGCTCCTGTCACACATGGCCAGGGACTCGTGTACACTGCAGTGCCAGCACTGCTCCGCAGCACTCTTCTCTCCCTGCTCCATAGCAGCATCTGGCAAACAGCTGCCAGGTGCCTGTAGCAGCACCGTGCCGGTCCAAGAGGGAACGGTGTGCGGAACTGCCTGCAGAAGGGAAGGGGCTGGCAGGGGAGGGAAGATCTAAAGCCCTTTTCCTTGGGAAAGCCCCATAGGAGGCTTATGGAGCAGATTTCGCCGAGCCTTTGGCAAGATGCTGCTGATAGGCACAGCTGTAATGAGAAACATTCCCACTGCATGTCGTCATCTCTCTTCCTTAGGGACCTGCAGTGACTGGGAGGGGCTCAGCTGGCAACGTGGCACCCAGACCTGGGTGGAAAGCTGCAAAGCTGGAGAGGTGAGCAGTTGGCCGGCACCCAGGCTGCTCGCGGAGTAGAAATCACCAAGCAGAGAGAAGTTGAACCGTGCCTGAACTCCCACAGCCATATACGAGCACAGAGCAGTGAGCAGCGAGACGAAGGCTGGTGACTCACCTCCGGCATCCAGCCCAGGCTCGGGAACAGGTCTCCGCTTCGGTAATTCACCGAGAGGACCTGCGGGCACAGATGTGATCACACGGTGAGGAGAGCTTCCGCTGCACCGACTTCTCTGCCCGCAAGGAAGCAGACGCTCCAACTCACCTCCGGGTTTCCCCCGAGGCACAACAGCCGTCTTCACCCAACCGTCCGCAGAAGGAGCGCCGTCATCTGGAAGGAAGAACACGAGAGGGACGTTGGCACGGCACGCTGCGATTCCTCCTTCAGCGACGGGGCAGGGCTCGGCCCACGGGACGCAGACTGGGGCCGAAGCTACGGCCGCATCTCTGCTCACCCACCCGGCGCTCGCCACGGAGCAGCGCGAGTCTCCTGGGAACACGCGGCCGCCAGCAGGAGGAGGAGAGCGAGGCGGGCGGGGGCTGTGGCCCCCCACACTCGTGCCATGCTGCCACCACCGGCGCCGCAGCCGAGTGAGTGCCGCCGGGCGGCACGGGGCGCCTGGGGCGCGGGCTGAGCATTGTGAGCTCACGGCACGACGCGGGGCTTTGTGAGCTCGGCACGACGCGGGGCTTTGTGAGCTCGGCACGACGCGCATCTGCGCCGCCACCGGGGCCGGCTGCCCCTGGGCTCGCTGGGTGCGCCGCCGTGTTGGGGGAGGATTCCCAGCCATCCGGAGCAGCGGGAGGCAGGGAAATGTGGAGCGGTGGAACGGCTGGGCTGGGAAGGGACGTGGAATGGACATTAAAGGGACAGAGACGCTGTCAAAGGAGAAACAAAATCACTGCGGCGTTGTTTGTACTTCGTGCAAATCAAGAGATTTCACTTTGCTCTTTTCACGCCTGTTGGAAATGTCCAAATCATTTCCTAGGACGGTTTCTCCGATAAAGCAGATTCTATTCGCAGTCGCGATGGCGGCCTCCTGCAGGAGGAGAGCCCCAAAAACAGCCTTCCATCTTTTATCCCCATGGCCCGACGCTGATCTCTTCCTGCCCCGGTTCCTCCCTGGCTGAGCACTGCAGGTTCGCACTCCTTCGCGACGCTTCACCAACCACACAAACACCGAGCAGACACAAATCTTCGCTTCTCAAACACACACGTCTTCATGGGATAATTGCCTTCTAACAACTGCTTTCTTCACAAACGTTTGGTCTTAACTTTTCGGATGTCAGTTTTACAACATAAGCATAGACAGAGCCTCTTAATTGTTTAATTACCCCCCTAACTTTGCTCTTTCAGTGCCAAAACTGAAGCCGGTCCTGCAGTGACATTTCCCCTTCAACCCTCCCCACCCCACCCCATATCCCCTCCCCTCACCCCTACCTCTCATTTTCTCCTTTCTCCCCTCCTTCACTTTGCTTCCCTCCCCCCCCTTCCCCCTCTTTTCTCCCCTTCCATCCCCTTCTCCATCTTTTCTCCCTTCCCCTCCCCTTCCCCCTTGCCTTATGCCCAATTTACCCCTCCTGCTCTTCACTGAATTCTTCTGCATTATCCTGCCTTTTGCTGCTACTCTTGCCTTGCTTTCCTTTGCAGTGCTATGCAGTGCTCTCTCCACATTTGCTTTCTCTACACTTACATGCATTGCTTTCTACTTTTCATTCTCTTTTTCTCCTCTTTCCATTTTCCTTACAACCCTCCCCAATTCTTGTTTTTGCTGACGCTTGTTTGCTTCTTGGCTGCTTTTTCTTTTTTCATCTTTTTATCCTTTCTTTTCTCTTTTTTTTTTTCTTCCAGCCCCCTGCAGTCGCTTTATATCCATCTGTTGACCCCTTTTTCCCCCTTACTGTTACTAGATCTGGGCCTTTCCCTCCTCTCCCCACATTACCCCATGCCCCTCGGTTTTGTTTTTTTCTTGATACCTTGAAGGTGGGCACTGTGCATTACACATAGCATTTTATCTTCAGCCCAAGACAACGACTCTTCAGCTGATGCCACCCAGGCAAGCCAGACGATTGGTGATGCTGAAAAGGCTCAGCAACATTCTTTAGGGAGTACTGTATTTGCGTTCATATTCAATTAGTAATCCAAACTTCAAAAATTATCTTTTATCCTTCTACAGTCACATATCCTCAAAGGGCACTGCTTTACCCTGCCTGGGCTAACTCTTGCTTTTAACTGAACTTCTGTTCAGGGCTGCATTTTTTGGGTCTGCTAGGTATCCCTGATACCCACACTCCTAAGCACATTTTATTCAAGATTTCTGAAACTTCTGGGGCTATAACCTTGTTTTTCCCTGTTTGTGTTAAAGGCAGATTTACAATTCTCAATCACTTAATATTGTTTGTATATTACAGTCTCCCAGTGGGAAGAAAATCATTGGAGGGAAACTACTGGATGAAACTTGGATTCAAGGATTGCTTGGATAGGGATAGCCAAGGGATGCTTGGATAGCTACTGTCTTATCTGTATTATGAGTTCCCAGCAAATTAATGGGTTATTATGATTAAGAGCAATCTACATCGTTATTCTGTTAACTGGCACACCTTACTGATATCTGCAGGGTTCCACACTGGATGTGTGATGATTCATCAGTGGTTGCTCAACAAAGGGCCTTTGGGATGGTGAGAGTTTTTTGCCTTGCACTGTTCGCAGGGCCCAGAGATGAGTGAACTTTGTTTCACCTTTTCTCGGGTCCTTTGTGTCTCATGGTACAGCCATCATCTTTTCTAAAACGAAAAGCAGAGAAAAGTGAATATTTAGGAATTCTTACAGATACTGCACAGTCAGCTGGTTTAGTGACAGCTGTTACAAGAGAGTTTGAGCCACCAGTTCTATGCCACGTTGTCATTTTCTCAATTCCTTGAACACTGACAAAATAGTAAAGATGAAAAAGAAAAATATTAATCATTAGGATTAAAAGAGAATCTTCACAACTGGTTTATACGATGGAGAGGAGAAAGCCTTGTAGGGTATAAGGCAGGAGAAGCCCATGGCATCATACATCCATGTTACGTATGGATTACATAAATCCATTGACAATATGATAAAACATGGCTTAAACTGAAGTAGGAAGAATCCAAGCAGACATGAGGAAAAATAAAGCAGAGCTACTTAAACAGTGAGATGTACTGTTGGTTCAACAGACAGGATCTACATCATCTGAGAGTTTCAATAACAAGTCAGACAGTGGTACACAATGATACATCTGTGGTTGATCACGTCTTGCCAGGCACTGACGGAGAGGTCGGTATCTTAAGGCATCTCCTGACATTTCACACGTCATAATATGCATCTTCAGCTCTAAGTACTGAAAGCATCTGAGCTCTTCTTAACAGATGGGCTCCTCTTGAACATTTGTGAGCTGATGAAAAATACTTTATGACCTCTTTCCCCGAGACAAGTTATTTAATTCATGTTGCATTACTGCATATTGTTATTTTGCTTTATTTTAACCAACATTTTGGTTTTCAAGGGCCGGGTTCTTTCTAAGTGAAAACTCATCTTGCAGTAAGCAGTAAAGCTTTCTGTGTAAAACCCTAACAGTAAAAAGAGCAACCTGATGTAGGAACCTGCGTGAATGTTTATATCTGAGATGTCACTGATAAGAAAGATTCAGAGACCTTGGAAGTCATATTTTTCGCCCCAAAGATTTCAGCAAGAAAAATTTTTCAGTGGGAAAATAAGTTACTACCATATCATCCAGATGATTAAATGCCATTTGTTTTAAGGACAAGGAATAGTTCTGCTGCTTTATCTATTCTGTTCGTTATGTTTCTCCTTAGTTCGAAAAGCAATAGGACAACAATTTCATTTGTATGACGGTGATAACTGTGCAGCAGGAACAAGCCTGGGAGCATCAATTCATTTCCCAAAAGCCATCCATTACTTAATCACAGCAAGTTTAACACTGGGATTCAGCTGAGTCACAGACATTAACCATGTTATGCTTTCCTAATTGGAGTCTTTAGTAGATACTGTTTATGTTAAAGGTACATAAAATTCTGTTAATGGGTTTCTGATTCTTCCTCATGTATGATACTTATATAAACACTTAAATTTGGGCAAATATTACACAATGATATCTGTATATCTGCAAATTCTCCTTCAATAAATTGTTCGTGTTCTTTTCATGTAAATTTGAAAGCGCGCTCTATGGCAGTTTGTAAGCAGTTTGTAAAAATTTAAGATAGGACAACTTCTATTCTCCGAACATAAATTTGTGAACAGAAAGTTATATCAACGTATTCACATTTATATTGAAAGCCATTTGTGGGATTAATGAACCTTTGAACCAAGGGAAAGATATCACACAGGTGATTTGGATTATTACACGTTACAAATTAATAGAAAGGCCGATAGTCATAGTAATTAATTCAGAAGCAACTCAGAGATTAGCATACACTGTGGCAAAGCCCACTTCCAGATGATTCGTTAATGGAAGAGAGCTAACTGATCGATGAATGTCCTGTGCAAAAAGTCTGCCAAACTCTCTTATTGTTCTTTCCAGCTCCATCATTGCCTTGCATCTCTGTTCCCCTTTTTTCACAGCAAGGACCTCCATTATCTCCAGTGCATGGACCTGCAAGGAGCTACTGTTGGCTGTAACTTAAATGCAGCTTATCTATGATAGATGAGAAAGAGTAAAGCTAAAAAGAAGCTTAAAGCTTGGGGTTATATTAACTATTATGAGAACAGAGTATGGATGAACGGTTTGTGAAGGTCAGCAATTTCTGCAAAAGGAAAAGACAAAAACCATGAAAGACAGCACAGCAGTATTGAGAAATCAGTCATACAGAGTGATCAAAGGGAATGAGAGGAAGTTGAGCATGAGACATATTTGTGATATGCATTATCGCATATTGCAACTGCAATCTCATTGCAATACAACCAATAGAATGTATTACAATTTAAAAAGTCATTAATTTGAATCAAAGATAGAAATTGACAATCATACAGTAAGAGAAGCACAAGAGCTCTCAAAAAATCACATATGTAAAGCAGTTTCTGTAAAACTTAACTGAAAAGATGTAGAAGAAAAGAATACTGCAGTAAAACATCTGTTTGTCTTTTAAAGAATGTACAATGGTCACATTAACATCTTCTACACTGAAAAAGACAGCATGGCTAAGGACTGAATCCTTTATTCATGTGAACAATACCACTTTAATACATGGAAACACTTATGAGAGTAAAACTCTCAGCAAATGTTTTAGGAGAACTTTGTGTCTTCTAACTTCACATTTTCTCTTACATCTCTTCATTTACCTCCATCAGCATTAGCAGCAGTACTAATATTGGTTGGTGTGCTGTAGTATCATTCACTCACAATTTTCATGTACTTCTATGGATAGCAGAGGAGTTACTGAACTCATGCAGTCCCTACAGTGAATGCTCAGATCTTTCAGGAAGGCCTGGTTGTGGATGCCCCATCCCTGGAGGTGTCCAAGGCCAGGCTGGATGGGGCCCTGGGCAGCCTGGGCTGCTATGAAACGTGGAGGTTGGTGGTCCTGCCTGTGGTGGGGGGTTGGAGCTTCGTGATCCTTGAGGCCCCTTCCAACCCGGGCCATTCTATGATTCCATGATTCTGTGACTCCGGGCCATGGTAGCATAAGCTGCTTTTAGGGACAACTGGAAGGCCATATTCTCTAAAGGCCAGCTGTCTCCTCAGTCCCATCCTTCTTCCCACAGAAATTGCATACCCAAACTGACTGCCAGCAGACATCATGTATTCGCCATTGAAATAGAGGTTCAATGTGATGCCTGTTGAGCAGACAGCCAAGTGGGCTTTCTGACTGCCTCTCACCACTCGTACCGTGAAGCAGAGCTACACAAAGAAAACACTGCTGCCAACATCCAACACAAAATACACCTGCAGTTTGGGGCATCACCACATCCACTCTCATAGACAACACTGCCCAATTCCTTTTCACCTTTTCCCAGCAGATTCTCTGAGTACTTTCGCCCCAGTTTTTCCCTTGTTGAGGATTCTTACCCCACTAGCCTGGACAGAGAGTGGAAAAAAAGTGATGAAGCAAGCATACCTACAGTGTTTGGTGGAAATTCATGGTGCTTCCTCTCACTTCTCCCATTAGACTCTAGGGGTAAAAATCAATGATACTTTTTCACTTGGCAGAAGCACCTCACACATGATATATGGAAATTTTTGGCTCAGTGTATGTGATCTGAACACTCAACTCTTCATTTCTTTCCCCTTTTCTTCACTGCATTACATTTAATTTTTTCTTAACTGAGCAACACTGTGCAGCTGCAGTCATTCACAGAATCACAGAATTGTAGGGGTTGGAAGGGAGCTCCAGAGCTCATCGAGTCCAACCCCCTGCCCAAGCAGGTTCCCTACAGCAGGTCGCATAGGTCGGCATCCAGACGAGACTTGAACATCTCCAGAGAAGGAGACTCCACCACCTCCCTGGGCAGCCTGTTCCAGTGCTCCGTCACCTCACCTAAACAAGTTCTTGCGCACATTCATGCGGAACGTCCTATGCTGCAGCTTATGTCTGTTTCCCCTTGTCCCGTCTCCACGTACCACTGGAAAGAGAGTGGCCTCACCACTGTGGCCCCCACACCTCAGGCATTTATAAACCTTACAATAAACCAGATATTTATAAACATTACAACTGTTCTCAGTCTGCATTTACCTTTGAAGGTCAATATTAATTATTCTGCCATACATCCCCCATTTCAAAACTGCAAGCAGCTTTCGTGTCTTCTCTATGTGAGAAGTTAGTCCAGAAAAAGATATTAACTCACCCTACGAATCCTGCCATGGGGCTGTTCTGTCATTCATACAAAGAAAATTGTCTTTCTTCTCTGCAGAGTACAATGAATTTTTCATCTTCTCACTTAACAGTTGTATCTTTTAAAGAATAAAAGTAAATGTAAAATTAGCGAGGATTCAGTAACAGTAGGTCAGCTATAAATACTTGTAAATGGGAAACATACAGTGAGCATCTTTGGAATTATGACATTACAGCATTCTGATTTTAGGAAAGTTACAATTAAGCTCCGTTTCAATACAACCAACTCTATATTACAAACTCAACAAAAACGTACGGAAATACGCAGAAGTCCTACTCAGTGCACTTAGTGCCTTTTACACGGTTAATCAGATACAGCATGGTCACAGCTCTGGCCTGGTTCGACCTGGATCCTTGACTAAATGGCACAGGGGGACCCATGGACCCACGCCCTGTGGTGGGTCTAAAAACAAAACAGCGGCAACGAGCTAAGGGAGAAAATTAATTTACTAGAAATTATAGCACAATGTGAGAGAATGCAATATAGCACAATACAATTGGAATTGTAGCTAATAAATCAAATAAACAGGAGAGAGATTGTCCAAAACTGAAGGCCTTACTCTAATGTTGAAGGTGGGACAGCTAGGGAGCATACACTACAGAGCCAAGCAGAAATAGAAGTCTCATGACTCCCACTTTTCTCTTTCCTTCTAAACAGAAAATGGAAATGGAACAGTGAAGTATTCACAGAATCAGTGATTCTGTGATTCCAATTGAGATTCTCTGAAATTACTCCTTTTGTACCTTTGGATGCTCCCAGATCAAATCACTAGGAATCACACAATTTCTTTCCCCAATAGGACATAAGAATCTAACACCTAGAGAGCTGTATTTTTCAAGACTGTTGTGTTGTAAGCAATTACGCATCTTCATTTTTTATGTGAAGCTATATTCATTCAACCTGGAGTTTATTTTTAAGTAGTTTAGACCACACTTCAGAACTGAATCACATGAGCGGCTCCACCCTCACCTAAAGGTAATGCTGCTTTTCCTGAATACTATCTGATTTGGCCCTGAGAGCTCACAAGCTACAACTGCTCACTAACTGAAGATAAAGTAGCAAAAATTATTTCCTGAGTGGTTCAGAGTTGTTCACTTGCATCAGCCCAAGACATTGCCAAACCAAACCCTCCAAGTGGGTTGAGAGGGTATGGTCTGTCTCCTCTGGTTCCTGACTATTGAGTCCCACCATGTCAGAATGTACAGCACGTCAAAAAGTCTGTGCAATGCTCAAAAGTGAGATGGGGAGAAGCTAGGTTGGCACGATGAGATATTCTGCACAGCCCTTACTAAGCTGATGCTCAGATACACTGCTGTCCAGTGTAAACTCCTTTACCTTCTACCTCCAATTACCTCGTCTAATGATCCTCCAGCAAGATGAGCTATATCCACTATGCCCTATCCCATATTCTTCAGGTGTCCTCTGTGCTCTGTCTGAAGCCAGCTCTGCAGGTGGCACTTTGTCCTGCCTGTTGGTAAGTTCACATGTTCTCCTTTCGCTACCATGACATTGCTACCCAAAGCTTGCACAGTTCCTAAAAGAAAAACAAAAGAACAGAAATGTTCTCCAGAAAATAAGACCACTTCTGTTAGCCTAGGCTACTGTAAGGGCCAGTCACTGAAGAAAGCTGTTGTAGTTTGGCCAGGTTTGGTGACAGGGAGCTAAGGGATCTACGTACTGAGAAGAGAAAAGGGTTGGGGAAGTTAGGCCTAGGCAAGAAAACCAGCAGCAGTGAACTAAGGGAAAAACTTAATTTACAAAATATAATAGCGGAATGTACGATAATAGAATATGATGGGATTTGAAGCTCATCAATAAAATAGGAGAGAGTTTACAAAACTGCATTCCTTACTCTAATGCTACAGGTGAGACAGCCAGGAGCACAGACAGCAAAGAGAGGCAGTCTTGAGACTCTGCCATTTTATCTGTTTGTTCGAATGGAAATGGAACAACGAAGTCCTCTGGGAGTTGTAGTTCACTCTTGTCTTCTGAGACCAGGAAACCAGAAATGTTGACAAGCCACAGAACGGCAGTACTAACCCTTTAACTCCAGTGCACTGCGAGATGTGATGGTGTGGAATACTGACCAAAAAACATAAAACCAGGACAAGAGAGTGTCTCTTGAACCGAGGCTGCTTCCTGTGACGGAGTGCTGTGTAGCCATAGAGCCCCTTCACTAGTTGGGTGAGCACAATTTTTCTTTCTATGATTACTGGTCTACCTGTGAATACTTTGCCTGCTATCTCCAAGAATCTGTCAGAAGCAGTTTTGCTTCTTTGTGAGCAGGGCACCTACATTAACTTTATGTTATGAGTTCAAAGTACTACAGTGCTAGTCTGCAGCCATATGCAAAGCACTACGAAATCATGAGGGAAAACTTGTGCCAAGACATCTGAAGGCACTTCTCCAGAAAATACAGGTGGGCAAAGCACTCTGCATGTTATCTCTGCCTTTCATCTCTTACCCAATTCCCTGAGAAGGAAACAAAGGTGCAGAGGCTGAAAGGGAAGCACAGGGCACTCTGGCAGTCCACCAGTAGGGATGCATGAGGGACCGTGGCTGGGCAACATGCCCACAGAGCCACTTGTCTTGAACTCTGAAAACTACCTGCAAGTCTTTGACTGCAGTGACTCTGAATAGAGTGCTCACCCTTACTACTGAGACACTAACAAGCATTTCACATAGTTACATTTAGTACAGTTGGAGCAAAGGTTCACTCTAGCTTGAATACATGGAAAACAGAATTTGCTCACACGTTCTCCTAGGGTAGCCATAATGGCTGCAATAAAATAAATCAGCGATCTATACTTGCTGCTGTCTTCCATCCCAAACATTTCACTGTGGGAGGATAATCAGCTAAGACTACAGATGAGCCTTGAAGAAATTAGCTTAGGAGTTACTGTGCTGTGATCAAGTTACAAAACAAGATTCTTGGATTCAGAGTGCATGAAATTGCTATTCAGTGTGAAGAATGATCATTTAATATACCAACCTACTTGCCTTTCATCTGTCTTCACCACTTTCACCACAAGGCGTACAGAAATGCCATTAGAAATTGAGAGATTTCTCAGTTCATACTCAACCTCCTTTTGTAGGATAACAAATACTTAATTGCCACCTCTAGGTTAAGGTATATCGGGGTAGGAAGGAAAATGCTTGGGTATTTCTGAAACTATGAAACTTCAAATAGATGGGATTTCATTCACCTTCATAATTTGAAAACTTTTAGCAGAGTGAATAATTTTATCATGCTTTTTTCCTGACCAGGTTTTACTGGTAAGATTTTCTCGAAACCAAGGTTTAAATAAAATGACTAAAAATTAATGTGTTTAAGGTTGAAGAAAATAAACAGAGAAAACTTCTGAGTTTACCACTGAGTCTTCTGTCAAGACTCACTGCGCTACGTGAGGTTATGAGCACTACACTATGGGTTATGAGCAAGCCCTTCCATGAGGCAAATACTGGGAGGAGGACTGTACCTCTCACACAAAGGAGTTACACCAAATTCCAGTATCTTCATTTTTCAAGGCAAGGGGGACTAAGAACTGACATTTCAAGACCAAGTCAGGGAACCTACTGATTAAACACTAATGCAAACTGTCCCTTCTCTGCTATCATCAAGGAGGGACAGCTACATTAAAAGGAGAGCATAATTCTGTTGATTGATTTGTTGAGTCCTCATTTGTTTCTCAAGGTTCTGACATTACAGTTAGCAGTGAAATACTGAACTCTACTTGCAGTTGGTCCTGATGTGAGAACAGAAAATACTAGATACAACAATTCAGCTATACTTAACTTTGTACATGTGGAATTTTAATATATTCTTCGTATCCTTAAAAGATTTCTGTGTTCATGTGGATCTCCCATGCACACATCTACTCAAAGAAACCTTGAAGAGCATCTGTTTAATCACTGATATTCTGGTTAAACAAGCCAGCTTAATATACATTCTTTTCTTATAGGTAGCATACAACCCACCTCTGACAGAAGAGCAGCTTCCAGCTGATGAGCTGAATCACCTGGTTGCCTCATTGGTACTAGTACAGATCTGTAATTATTATCGTTGGCATTCTAGTAACATTAGTCTAGAGACTAATTACGCAAATGTTAAACTTGGAGAATTGGATGTCATGGGGCTCTCTGACTTCACATCCACAATATACACCTTTTAAACATTTCTGAAGTGCTTTCTTTTATGAGCATTTGTCTGTTTCATCTTACAGGTGAGAAGTCCAGATTTACCGTCAAATAGGTTCTCCTGCAGTGCACAGCTGTTCCTTGCACTGCCTTTTGGCCAGGATCTTGCGTTCGCTGGGGACTCGGAGCAAAGTAATTTGTGTAAAACTAAGCAGATTAACATTTAACTCTCTTTCAGGCAAAGCCCCTGACCATGAGGCTTTCAGCTTTGCTCCTGTTGATGTTTCCTCACTATGAGCATGAGACAACTCTACGCTGAGCAGTTCATCAGCAGGATCTGCCTGGGATGGAAGACCCTTTCCCAGTTCTGGGCTTATTTGAAGCTGACTTTTATTTCTTCTCTCCAAAGTCTCAAGACAAGACTGAATCCCGTGTTCCTGTATTGTCCTATACTGGTCAAGTGCTCTCATCACCTTATCCAACAGCACGGTCTTAAAAGTGCACAGAACTGTGCAGCAGTTCAGGACATACAGGACTGCTGAATGGGACAGGCAGCTCCAGAGACACCCAGACTTGTCTGTACCAGCAGCAGGAAGCAAGGAGCACCCTGCAGCACCTCAACTTTCATCAGGTGCCTTTATGTGGGGACCTGAGTCAAGTTCCTAGCTCCCATGTGGACACCGACAGAAGGACACCTATGTTCAGGAAAGTAGTTGACTGGAAATAGAATCTCACTCTTCCTCTTCAATATTGCAGTCTTCTGTACAACGTTTTTATGAGAACAGGAAAAAAATCTGTAAAGATATGATTGAATTGAAATTTGTCACCTTCACCTGATATTGAAGAGCACTTTCCAATTTGATACATGAAGAAGGAAAGACAATTCAATCACTACAATCTCCACTAGGTCTTTTTTATCTCAATCCATCAAATATTTCAAATCCCTTTTTACATCCTTGGTATTCACCTAATAGCTGATATTAAAATCCACCCCATCTTCATTCTCATTTTCATCTTTACAGATCAAAAGTATCTAAGATAATCGGTGTTCCTGAGCAGATCCCAAGCAGCAGCCCAAATACAAAGTGACATAGAATAGAAAAAAGTATATGCAATAACTGCTTCTCCTGCTGTCAGAGATTCACCGAGGTTGAAAAAGTCCTGCAAGATCATCACCAACAGTTCTCACTAAACCACGTCCCTCAAGACAAAATCCAAACATTCCTTGAATGCCTCCAGGGCCGGTGACTCCACCACCTCCTGGGAAGCCCATTCCAGTGCCTGACCACTCTTTCAGAGCAGCAGTATTTCCTAACGTCCAATGTGAATCTCCCCTGGTGCAGCTTGAGGCCATTTCCTCTGGTCGTCTCACTGCTTACATGGGAGAAGAGGCCGAGTCCAGCTCACTGCAACTTCCCTTCAGGTAGTTAGAGAGAGCTGTAAGGTCTCCCCTGAGCCTCCTCTTCAGCAGATCAAACAATCCCAGCTCCCTCAGCCAAGCTGATAACAGCCTACACCACTCTGTCAAAGGGAGGAGCTGCACAATATCATAGCAGGTTTAAATTACTCAAGTTCCCCGATAGGCAGGAAGGTAAATATTAAAACTAAAGTCCAGCTGGATCAAAATAACCAAACATATGATTTTCAATAACACAAATTTTAATTTCACTGTTAGGGAGTCACAAACTTCATGGAAATCAGAAACTAGGAGGATTCATCTCTTAAATAGATTTTACTAACGGTGTTTTATCATAAAGTTCTGCACTGACATCTCAGGTCTTCTATAAAGCTGCAAGTAAATCTGCCCCTCCAGCAAGTCTGCTACCTTGAACACATCCCATATCACAGTGCATTTGGGAAGAGTGACAACTGCTAACTCTTCTTGTACACCTGTTTGTGCATTTACCCTGGAGGTCTCCCTTTAGCAGTAAGCAAACGCTGTCATTGCTTCAGTTGTGTGATGAGATCAATGTCTGAAGCAGCCTGTCTGACAGTGAATCTCTGCTCTGAGGAAGAAGGTCAGATATTACACGGACTTCTTCATCATTCACATCTGTCACTTTTATCTCAATCTGTGCGTAACTGTCTTATTTTGTAGGCTTTTTCCCAGCTGCAAAGTTCAAGTCTTTCGCTTCTGCCTTGCCACACATTCCACTGGAGCCACAGATAGGTACAAGATGGGCCCCTTATCAGATGTTCCCCCGGACAACAGAGGAGAAGCAGCCAGCACAGCTGCTTCTTCCACGTGGCATTTCTTATCCCCCTTACAGTTCAATAAAACAGGAACAACTTCAGCTGTAGGTGAACTGCTTTCTGAAAAGGCATGCTGCTTTGGAAAGAGTACAGCCATACTGCCACATTACAGAGTACAGCATGAACCAAAGATAGCATACACTACAATTCACACTGAGATGTACACACATACTAAATAGAGAATTTTTTGGATGGCTTTCTTAAAGTGACTTTCAGCTTGAGGCAAGGCAAAAATAAGAGATACATGAAATGAATACATAACAAGCATTTCAAGTTAAAAAAGAAAAAAGAGCATGGCTCAGATAAGGTCATTTGCAATAGCTTAACAGCTTTTGGAATAATATTCCATGGTGATGATGAAAGACAGATGGAATCTGTGACTGTGATAAATCTTCAGTACTTAGAGATGAGCAAGGACTACATGAAAATCTTTCAAAATGGAAAGATTCACTGGTATGCCCTTACCTTTGTCAGCTGCTCCCTTTTAACTATATGCTGATGATCATAAAGACAATTGCCACAGTCTAGTTCAGGCAATGAGTAAATCCATGGAGAATACTCAGTTCTGCAGCGCTGCCTGTCTTGTTACTTTTTTGGCAAAAAAGGCCCGTGGCTGAATGGTGCCTTCAGAAAGACCTGACATTTCCCATGTGAGCCTTGAAAGGAACACGTTCTATCATCTTCTTCTCCCTACATGGAACATTCCTTCTTAGCCCAGGTTTTTGATTCAACAGAAGAGGAATGCAAGCTCATCAAATATGCCTGTATTATGTGCGGGTACAGCTCTCCTGAGTTTTGAAAAACCACATCTTTCTTCTGCTAAAGGTGGATTTGGCACGCAAATTTGCCCAGAGAATACCAGCTTCTGTATTTTCCTTCATCATTCTATTCCATTCAGTCAGAGTTGCAACCAAACAGAGAACGCCACGACCATTGCTACAAACACCTCAAATGAACTATAACAAGGCAGAAAGAAGATCTGAACTTTAGACTAAGGATGACAGCCCTATCATTCCTGCCTGAGTTGGTAGCCCCATTATCTGGAAGCAGTTGTGAAGTGAGAACACACATGCACACACAGCTCCAGAAATTAGATTTCCTGCACCATGAACGGACCCCTTTAAACAGTCATTGTTTTCTCAGAACTTGCAACTTTCCACCCTGCAACAAAACATCATCCTTCAACCCAGCAGAGATCTGGGTTGCTTCCTTTATTTTTTGAAAGTGACAGTTTTTATGAGATAAGCAGAGGCCAAGGGGGGAAATTGGACATAGTGCTCATTTTCTGCTGAGCCATACCTGTAACACACTCTGGGATCCTGTTACTTTCTGCAGCAGGTCATTTTTAATTGCCTTATCATAAAATAGTTTTTAAAGCACTGAACATTAAGGGATTTAAACCTCTTTAATGCTCCTGGATGGCAGTCTCTCAAGACACAGTGGTCCCTGCATGGCCCCATGGTGCAGTGTGGGCTGCACCCCAATGATGTAGCACATGATGCCACACTCCTCAACTGTGCGCACGGTGCTGCTGTGGGTGGCATCGCAGTCAGTGACGATGATGAGGGTGCAGCGTGTCTCAGGATGGGAATCATTCTCTGCCCTGAAGATGTACTCCCTGCCAGACCCCCCTGCCCTTGAGGGGTGGGGGTGGGCAGGGGGCAATGGGGACAGGAAGGGGGGTGTGGGGACATTGGGAACACAAAGAGGACCATGGGGATATTGGGAGTGGACATGGGGATAGTGTGGACGGGGGGGCACTAGGGATGGCGAGGAAGGCGTGGGGACATTGGGGGCACAGAAAGGACCATGGGGATGTGGGGGGTGGGTGGATAACACTGGGAGGAGGGCATGAGGTCACGGTGTGGGTTTGGGGACACTGGGGAGGTGACTGTAGGGGCACTGGGGATGGGATGGAGGGAAAGGGGACACAGAGGTGGGCATGGGGACGTGGGGGTGGGAGTGGAGATGGAGCACTAGTGAGGAAGACCATCTCCATCTCCCTGTTTGTGAGGTGTTTTTTTTTTTTTGTTCGTTTGTTTTTTGAGGAGGGGGAGATCCTGACCATGTTGAAGGGCATGGAGGGGTGAAAACAACCTGGAGGCTGTTTTCTTTGGAGCGTGAGTGAGTATTGGTCCTTGGAATGGGGTGAGGGATTACTTCCTTATCTCAGGGCAGCAATGCACTTTTTTGGGAGGGATATCCTGTCCACGTTGAAGGGCTAGCAGTCGTAAGGGCAACATCTTTACTTGAAGACTGCTTCCTTAGGAGTGTGGGATGAGCTCTAGTCCTTGGAATTGGGGTGAGTGATTTTTTTAATGTATTTTGGGGCTGTGATCTCTCTCCTTTTTGGGGGGGATTCTGACCACATTTAAGGTTTTAAGGTCTGGCAGCCATGAGGGCAGCATCTGTACCTGGTGGTTATTTTCTTTATTGTGTGGGGTGAGTGTTTGTCTTTGAAATGGAATGAGTGGTCCCTTCTTTATTTCAGGGCTGTGAACTCTTTTTTTTGTTTTGGGGGGCGGGGGGGGGGTCCTGGCCACGTTTAAGGGCTGGCAGCCACCTCTACCTGCAGAATGCCTTCCAGAGAGTGTGGGTGAGTATTGGCCCTCAGGAAGGGGTGAGTGATTTCTTCTTAATTTAAGGGCTGTGAGCTCTGCCATTTTTTGCATATCCTGAACTGGATTAGAGCAGTATCTGTTATGTGTGTCAGGGCATGACAGTCAGCAGTATGCTAGGGCTGCATGTAAATTGGAGAAGTATGAAAAGGCAACTGCAAATTGCACTATTTGTTACTAAAAGTTGTAAGGAGCAAGATTATCTGTTTTGTACCTTCCTCAAGGCAGTCTAATTTTTCTATAGAGGAAGGTAGGGAAGGAGGTGGTTTCTTTCACTATTTCTGCTATTTTAATGTCCTTCTCTGATTGAACTGTATCTCATTCTTTTCCTGTTCACAGTATGTTGTGCATTTCTGTATCACAAGGCTTTTAACTTTTTATAACTACCATAAACATAACATAACAAATTGTTCTTTTCTTTTGTTTGGTTTGGTTTTTATTTGGTAAGGCTAAAAACCAGTTCTACTAAGATTCTAGGCTTGTCCTACCTGAAACCCACAGGACACACGCAGCCCAGCTCAGCTCACACTTCCACCTGCTCACCCTGCCACATCATCTGCCTCCTGGAGCAGCCCAGCCTGGCCAAGGGGCACAGGGAGGGTGTAGTGCAGTGCAGACAAATAGCATGGCCCCATGCTTAATGCTTTGCAAGAAAATGGTGTCAGCTTTTGAAGATTACAATTTGAAAATATATGAATTTGGAAAGAGTCTAAAGGCCCAACAGGAGAATGATCCTGGGATGGAACAAAGTATTCTGACAGTTTTAAAGGCTGTAGATGCAAATATATGTTCCTTTCATCTTATTTTATTGATTTTTTTAATTAGGGAGAAACCTTGCTAACGTATCTTGTTTTACAAGGATTTGTTTTGCAAGCAGGTGTTCCACTTGGGCTCTGTACCATGTGTTGGCCGCACGGATACAGCACGCAGGTAGAAAAAAATGCTGCAGACTCTGAAGAGAGTAGAAGCAGGAGGGAGGCTGCAGTGGAGGAGAGAGGAAAGATGCACTTTGAAGCAGGGAATGCCCTGCTGATATGTTTTGAAAGCACTGCAGGCAGACTCCTTCCCAGAATTTCATCCCTCTCTCAAGGTCAGTAAGTAATATTGTGCTTGCTTAGAGAGATTCTGGTTTAGCTTACTAGTGCTCCTATTGCACTTGCTTAGGGAGTTTCTGCTTGCCATCTTCTGGGGCTATCAAAAATGGATACCTGTGTGTATGCATATGCCATTTGTCTCTCCATCATGTTGATGTCTGAGTCGCTAATGGCCCTAGTCATTCATTAGTCCTAAGGCAGCCTGACCCTTCAGAATGGGGGCTGCAACAACTTTCCCAAGATCAAAACAGCACTGTGGGGAAAGGAAAGATCACACAACAAGCTTAACAGCCGCTCAAATGGTGCTGGCATTACCATCCCTGCTTTTCCATCAGGAAACAAATGTCCTACCACATACAGTCCCTTTTCTGACACAGCGAAGGACGTTGAACCTGGGAGTTCAGGGAAGAGGAAAGGATGGAGAGGGATGACAAGCCTAGAATCAAATCTTTGATGTGCGTTTATAATGCTGTACAGAAACTGCATTTCAGGACAGAATGATTACTGATTTCTTAATGCTGCCCATCTTTACAGTCCCCTCAGAGACATCAATCTTAGGATGATAATTATAAACCTGTCAGACCATGGAACATTGTGACTGAGTGGAAACTTATCGCTATCTGCTGGGAAATGACCAGTGCTCTGTTTCTCCCGCTTCAACCACATCACAGCGTGGCAAGCAGCTACTGAAAAGTACGTGCTATTATAAAGCAAAGTTTGCCATAGCCACAGGACACACCTCCAGCCAACTTTTGTTAGATGGACTCCAACTGCTCCCCTTAAGACAACACTTAACTAATGAACTTGTTCGTTAATAGACTATTACAATCCTTTATATTATTTTTTATCATGGTATTGAAGCAGTCACAGCACAGAGAGAGGCTCCTTAACGGGCAAGGTGCTTCCACAAACCCCTCTGCACACACTTGTTCTGCCTGCTGGCCTACAGTCAAATGTTTCCACAGCTAAATACTTTTATTTAGGGAAGGTTCTCGTGGAGCAGTTATAACCAAATAACCAAATAACCAAACTACCAGGAAGACTCCCACTGACTTAAGAGTGGTCAGACCGAACCACTGGAGACTGGACACTGCAGAAGTTTGAACTCACTCTAAAACAAATAAACTCCAGTTCCCACAGCCTGTACAAGGCACAGGAACGTCGAAGATTGTCGGTTTAGTGGTTCCCACCCAGTAACATCACCTGCCTCCAGCCCCCTGCTTAACCCGAGGCATGATGCAAGGCTGCAGCCCAACGCAAGTCATGGTGATCTGCAGGAGGGCTGGCTGTGAAGCCGTTGTCTCCCAGCTGCTGGCCCCAGCTCTCTGCAAGGCCTGACCCCTCAGCACAGCCATTTACAGACCTGCTAGCTCCAGCCAGGAGCACAAGTCAGCATGCACCTTGCCCTCTTAAGGAGCTCCAGAAGTCCCCAGCCTTGCTCAGCCATCACCTTCTCAGTATGAGACCACGCACTGCACCGCATTAGGGAACTGATCCAAGCTAAAAATGCCCGATTTATTTTTTGTCTCTTCACTTAAAAAACAAACCTGACAGAGAACAAGGCATGTATAACTCCACCTATACATATGCCTTGAGAATAGTCATCGCTGACAGAAGGGCATGCAGGCCACCTGGCAGTCCTAACATCTTTAAACAGTCTTACAGAAGCTTCCCAAGGTAACGAGTGGCAGCCCACAAGTCCCGTACCATTAAAGCATGTCCAGTTTAAAACCTAGCACGCACCAGATGTTCCAGCTCCTGTGATACTGCTGGGGTGCAGTTTGCTCCAGTGCAGAGCTGCAGTTACACCTCGCTAAGCACCAGGTCCCCCAAACCCAGTGCTGAGTCTCACTGCAAGCAGTGGGTAACAGTGCTCACAGAAACCAGGTGCAAGAATTTAAGAGGAAAGGCAAACCATTCCTCAGCTGTAAACTGGCTGTTCCCTTCCATGCCTGAACATTTCATATACTAACGTGGCCAGTCAACATCCCCTGAGCTTTTCACTGCCCAGATCTTGCCTCCAAGATACAGGTCTGCTCCAATATGGGAGAAACAGATGGAGAAGCTCAAACTGGGAACTGGGGATCAGGTCCCATATTATTCATGAGGAAGTTCTCTAGCTACACAGCGCAGTATCAGCACCTTAACTTCCATCTGTCTAAAAGGGCTACAATTCAATTAGTGCAGCAAATCCTTCCCTTTTCTGGTAACCTCCCCTGGTCCAGCACCTACATACAGCCACCACAGGAAAGCAAGAACATCCCTAAGAAATCTTATCTACCGAAAAGGTGACTAGCAAACAAACGAAAAAAAAAAAGTGAAAGAAAGCAGCCTCCAAGGTACACAGGCCACAGAAACTAAAAGCAAAGGGCCCAAAGCACAGCACTTGCCATCAGCCTCAATTAGCAGCAAAGCAGGGTTTGGGAAAACAAGGGCCTCTTCAGAGCTGCTAATAGGGCAAGGATGAAATCACAGAATTAAAAACAAAATCCTCCCGCACACATTGATATTCAGTGGCAATTACGTTTCAGCTTAAAGTCAGCCAATACGCATTGTACTGCAGCAGCTCTTTGAGCAATCTTGTTCACAACTGGAAATGGATTACATCATCACAGCTCCACCATCCACATCATGCAGAGCAAACTGTCAAACAAAATCACAAAATGGTTCTTGTAAGGTACCCCCTTCAGCGTAAGGATTTGACCTATTTTATTACTGAATTATTGCTCCCACACAAGTTTCCATCACAGATATCCATCAGTGCTGACATTTTTACACCATGAGGTATTCTCAGATATGTATACTCTTCTTCCCCATTTCAAAGATGTATTGGACAGATCTGCCCCTCCGGGTACCTCCTGATGGCTGCATCCCTCACCCAGGAAGACCAAACAGAGGCCCACAAGCAAGGCTGGCCAGTGGAGCAATGTGCCAGCCCCACGGCCCTGGCACAGCCCCTCTGGGGTGTCCCGGCACTTGCTGTGCCCACACTGAAGCCTGCAAATGCCTCTTTTCCAGCTTTTACTCCAAAGGCAACCATCCCATCACCTCTCTGCTGGCCAAGAAGAAGTTGATGGCCCAGGTGAGTGAGGCAGAGTCCTGCCACTAACAGCACTGCCTGGAGGGCAATGGGGCGGCGAGCAGCACTCACCCCAACCCAGAGCCCAGCCGGCTGGCAGCCAACCCCCCTGGGAGGCAGGACCCATCGCAGTGCTCCCCTGGGAAGACAGTCAGACAGCCTTACCCAAGAGCTGAGGCTGCACCCGCTGTCTTCACTGGCTTCTTTCATACATACTGCAATAAGGTGCTGAAACACATCAGCTGCCACCCCTTTGGGGGATACTTCTCCAACTTGAAGGATTTCATGGAACCACAACCGGAGAACAATGGAGGACAACTGGGAGCAGCCCAAGACCTGCGAACCAAAGTGTGGAGCAGAGAGAGCCTGCAGCCAGCCACCTCTGCTGCTGCCAAAGCCTGCTGGGTGCTCCCTGGAGCCAGCTTCAGCCCACTGACACAGAGCCCCACACGACCCACAGCCAAGTGGAACCAGGATAAGGCAGCCTTGGGCCTGCAGGCTGTTTCCCCCTTTGTCTGTGAAACTGAAGGCAGGGGCAAGGGCATTGGCTCACCCAGGGGCCACCAAGGATTGGCCAAACACAAAGCCATCATTTCCAGACCCAGCTATGCCATTCCACTCTCACCCCAGTGCCTCAGCCCCAAACATTTACAAGGGAGAGATGCTACATTTCCTGATTAACTTCAGCAACCCTCCAGAGCACCTAAAAAACCAGGCAGCCCCACCAAAGCCATCTCTCTCCATTATCCCCTTTGTTATCCCTGTTTTCCCCAGCCCTGTAATAGCCAGCTTGCGCAGCCCTCCAACCGCAGGCACCACCAACATCCCACAAGGGCTCACTGCAGCACCAGCTCTACCCCACAGCGACGTGGCACAGCCAGCACACCTACAGCACTCCACACACCTCCGCTTCCCACTGCAGCACCAAGCTGCTGCCTTGCTCTGGATCAGCCCTGGCCCCTCAGAGAGGCAGGCAGCGGGATGCCGCAGCACTGGGATGCTGTCAGAGCTGCTGTGTCCCATGGCCAAAATGAGCTGGACCATGTCATGTTTTAAAAAGATAAGGGAGCAGAATGAGCTGCAGAGGTTTTCTTGCTAGAGATGCTGTGTCCCCGTGCAGTTTTGTGGAGCCAATGCAAATACACAGTGGATGTTCCCATCTTGCCATGCTGTGCCCAGGATGTCCTGCAGCTCCCTGGTACAAAGCCCCTGCTCCCTCCTACAAAACCATGCCATTTTAGTTCTGAAGTATACTGCCTTACAGCAGGGGCTACTGAGGTTACAAAGGGCTCAGGACAGCAGCGAGCATCCATGGGAAGCACACTGGCTGCTTTGAAATGGGTGCTGGAGAGCAGCACCCAAAACAAACCTCACTGGATGGTCCCAGCTGGTGGTGTGTGGGGTATGCTTGATTCCTGGAGTTAGGGCTAGGTTGCAGGGGAAAAACAGCTTCACCTTAGCAGGTGTGTTTCCTAAGAGTTCCCTGCACAAACTGAGACTTACGTCTGTTTTTTTTTCTACATTGTTTTTGGCATCTTTATTCCAGCCCCAGAGTTCACAGCTGTTTCCTGGAGCATCCATGTGTCCCAGTGTGGGTGCCACAGGCTGAAATCAATGTGCAGCGATGGCACGGAGAGGCCTCCTTGCTCTGGAATCTACCACAGACAGACAGACAGCACCTGGGATGTGATCTGTGGAGAGAAGAGGAGCACTTTTGGTGGAAGCCAGATGACCCAGGACCACTCCTGAGGAATCTGCAAACCAGCACAGAATTGCAGAGCACATCTCCAGCTGCTTTTTGCCTCTGCAAGCTCCCACTGAGCCACTGCAAATGACCCAAAATTTTTGCTGCAGCCTCAGGACTTACTTCTCTTGTACCAGCTGCTCCCCACAACTGTGGGGTGTCCTGGGCACCCTGCTATGAGCTGTAAAATGGAAGGAGCAAAGAGATGCTCATCTCTAAAGGGACACTTGCTCATCCACAAATAGTGAAAAGAAACACAGCAGGCGCAGGGGGTAAATCAGCTCTGAAGGACCATTTCTGCTGTTCCTTGCCCACTGCACAGTCAGCCCTTCAGTGAGGTCTAGGAGAGGTGCAGCCAGGCTCCCCTCATTTCATCATGCAACTGAACTGCCCTCACCTGTGCTCCCAGGGCTGACTGGGTCCTTTCCCCAGATGCTCCATCAGTGGTTCAGGCCCTGACTCAACACTCACCAGGCAGCATTTCTCAACAAATAACAGCCAAAGGGGGAAATGGTTATTCCCCTGCTGTTTTCCAGCTGCCCATAACAATCCCACCTCTGCTGTGCTGGTTGACAGAGCTGACAACAGGATCTTCTCACGAGCCAGCAGGATGAGGAAGTGAGCAGAGTTTTTGGAAACATGCCTGCTGTCAGGGTGGGAGTTTGGGCCCGCCCCAGCACCATGCATTTCCACCACACGACACGGGAGGTGGCAAAGGTGTTGGAGTCAGTGGAGAGCTGGTGGAGGAGAAGCTTGGATGCCTGGCAGTTTGAAGGGACATGAGGTAGCTGCACCCATCACAGCCATGGGTAGCGCAGACAGATGGCCATCAGACATGATGTACAGGGTCTTCATGACTGGAGCTTCAGGGGATGGCCGTGGACACTGTGGAGAAGGGAAGAGTGTGGTCAGCAATTGTGGATACAGGGCACCTACCCTGGGCTGCAGCCCCTACGGCAGAGTTGCAGGGTTTCAGGCTGCACAAAAAACCCTGTCTGATTTTGTCTTCAGAGTGACTCAAAAACAAATCCCAGCACTGTCACAGCCTGTGCAGAGCACGGCAAAGGAACCCTAAACCTGTCAGCTCCCTTCCTAGACCCCTCAGATCACTCAAAGATCTCTCTCTCCCTTCAGCAATCCCACCCTCTCCCAAGGGGGCAAGGACCAAAGGGCTCTTCCTTAGTCAAGAACTCTCCATCTCAAAGCTCTCAAACACCTCAGGCATCTTCAGCTTTGTCATACCAGCAGTGAAGCGCATGCACCCACCTGCCACAGCTTCGCAAGAAGACACCACTCCCTGCTGAATTACCTGATGGGCCAGATATGTCACACTAACAGGGAGAAAAGAAGAAGGAAAAAACAACTGAGAGATGGAGAAAAAAGGCCCTAATTAAACTAAGGACCTTGGGGCTCTCTCTCATCCACTGGGACGGGCAGACCCTTGGGAAGGAAGAGCACTCAATTTGTGCCGGGAGAGATTCGGGCCGGATGTTCGGAAATACTGCTGTTCCAGAAGAGTGGTCGGTGCTGCAAAGGGCTGCCCAGGGAGGTGGTGCAGTCACTGACCCTGGAGGTGCTCGAGGGACGTTCAGATGCTGTGTCGAGGGGCATGGATTAGTGAGAACTATTGCTGATCGGTGCATGGGTGGACTGATGATCTCAGAGGTCTTTTCCAACCTTGCGGATTCTAGGATTCTAACATCTTGCTCACTGGCCTACCGTGCCTGTTACCATCTTCCGGTCCTGCTTCTTCACACTGGCAGATGAATTTCTTTGCTACTTTCCTCCCTGCCCTAATGGCAGGAAAGTCATCACCTCCACTTGACAGGCTGGAGCAGTAGCAAGTTGTACTTGTGAGTTTTTCAAGTCCCTTTTAATCCGCAGAGGGAATAAAAACGCCCAAACAAAAAGGCTGCAGCGGGGCTCTCTCTAGGACACTGGTTGTCTCAGCACAGTTCAGTTACTTACAATGCACACAGCACCTACAAAAGCTTTGCGCTCCAACAAGAAAACAAATCCAGCATGCTCTGCAGGGCTCCCAGCTCGCAGTAGATGACGCCTGCTCCATGCACAGAGCATGCACACAAATGGCACCTCATCTCTTCCCCATTTATCCCCCCACCATTGCTAGAGGCATTTAGAGGCACTAAATGTCTCTAAATGGAAAGCTCATGGAGAACACTGGATGCATAGGAGATTTCTCGCTTTTTTGGTGCGAAAGCACTGCTTGTCTAGACTACAAGTATTTTTCAAACAAGCACCAACCAACCGTCACAACTAACGACTGAAATGGCATTTCCCTGCAAAAAACAACTAACCAACCAAAGAGCAGCCTGTCCAAAGACCCCTCCTCACACACTTGCCAAGAAGGCCACAACCATTATTCCATTTGCCAGGCTTGCTCACAGAACTGCAGGCTTCTCCTCACCATGCATCACGTGGACACAAACAGGCTGCTGGTGCAGGGAAGGCAATTTCACCTGAGCATCTCACCACAGACGCTCCCTTTCCTGCAAAGATACAAGGAGAAAGGCCTCAGCTCCTCCGAGCAACAACTGGAAACAACTCCAGAAAATTTCCCACTCAAAAGCAGTTCCTGGAGAGGTACAAAGCAGCCCTTCAAGGTTCACATGTGCTTACGCTGCGGCCTTCACAGAAACATGCTGCCTTTGTGCTCCTGGCTCCTCAGGGCTCTTTTTCATCACCTCCTGGGCACAGCACAATAGCTTTTCGTGCACAAATCTAGGCCCTACGTGCCTTCCTCCACCCCAAAATAAAGTCCGACACAGAGTTGGGGGGCAATGACCGAATGCTGACAAGAGCTCTAAAAGAGCAGAAGAGGGGAAGAGCACATACAGTCAAGGCAGAAATAAAGAAGAGCAGAAGAGAAGAAAAAGAAAGGATACAGGTAAGAAACAAGTGCAGGAGATGAAAAGTGCAACAGAGAAAACTGTTGGATACAGGCAAGACAGCAAAGCAATGAGGAGATGAGCAGAAGAGGAGGAGAGCAGAAGCATAAAAGAGAGGATGAAGGTAAGAACGACGTGCAGACGAGGAAAAGAGCAGAAAGGGAGGTAAGCCAACACAGGTAAGACAGAAAAGCAGAAGTGGAGAGCAGCTGAAGAGAAGAAGAGAGATCACGGGTATGGCAGAAGTACAGAAGATGGGCAGAGAGGACACAGGCCAGGGAGAACTGCAGAAATGAAAAAGAAAGCACAGGAGAGCAGAGAAGGAAAAGACCAGCAAAGTAGAAGAGCACATAGCGGTCAGAACAGAAGAACAGGAGAGCATAAGATGTGCAAGGAGGACACAGCTAAGTCAGAAGAGTGGATGAGGAGAGCAACAGGAGAAGAAAGGATACGGGTAAGAAAGAAAAGCTGAGGAGGAGCACAGATGCAGGAGAGGAGTCGGGATACAAGGAAGAAAGAACTGCAGATGAGCAGAAAGAAAGAGAAAAATGGAGAAGAGCTGAAGAGCAGGTAAGGAAGACAGCAGAAAAGGGAAGCTCAGAAGAGGGAAGAGCAGAAAAGACAACGCTGTCTGCTCTGTCCTTGCTAGCAATGCCCCAAAACATAGCCAGAACGAGGAGAAAAAGTCCACGATTCGAAGTTAGTGACGTTCTGGAGGCACACAGGACCAGTTCACAGTAACGGCATACGCTGCACGGGCCTTGATCATTCCTGCACTGTTCTCAGCTCAATCAGGGCTGTCCCACCGAAATCACTCCTTTTCATTGCCACCTGTCTAACTGGCCCACCACGGCTGCATCCGCTTTCCAGAACTGGTAATTAATGCAGGCTGTTTAAGTCCTTAGCCACAGGCTGGATAAACACGGTTTTGGGTGGTGACGACTGGCAATCGCTTGGACGGATATCCTGACGGAGGGGAAACCATCTCTGAGGTGAGAATGCACTGCAGGGATGGCAAATCCCCACTGGGACGGGCAGACCCTTGGGAAGGAAGGGCACTTGGCTGCAAAATGCCCATCCATACGGTCACTGATCGGTGGGATGGGAAACCACTGGCATGGGAAGGATATCTGGGTACGAAAAGGCAAAGCATGGCAAGCCGGGGGGAAAGGGGCTGAGCCCAACGGTCACGGAACCCCCGTGGGGGGAGGGGCTCCCCCAGCGGCCACTCTCCAGCTGTCATGGCAGGTAAGGCAGCAGCTCCCCCTGCTCTGATGCTCCAGCTGACCCCAGCGCCCCACATCTCACCTCTGTGATCCCACATCTCAGCCCAGAGCCGCAGAAAACACCCCTGTGATCCGGATCTCACCCCACTGCCCCAGATTTCAGCCCAGGAAACCAAGGAAAAAGAATGCACCGTCAGGGCAAAGCACAGACACCCACCGAGTCTGGAGCAGGCCAGAATCTTAGCATCCGTGCCTGGGAGGAGGAAAGGGGAGCTACTGGGCATGCTGCTTCCTCCAGCACAGATGCAACTGCAGGGTTGCCAGCCCAGAAGGAGCCTGCGGCTGCCAGTCAGAGCAAAGCATCTCTCTGGAGGAAGCCAAAGCACTTGCTTCACGTAGTGGTAAAATAGTGGAAATGCAATAATACAACTATCTTTAACTGTAAATCCCAGTGTTTACGACCTTAATCAACATGCAAAGAGAACATACAGAAAACCTGAACTGAAAAGCTCTGCATCCAATCCTGTTGTCTATCTCTACCTCTCACTTGGCTCATTTTTCAGACTGTTTTCTTCCCCTGCATTTCAGCAGTTCTGTTCTTCAGTGGAAGGCCAATTGCATCATCTTCATACTGTAAGAAAGTAGTACTCCATGAGCAGCTCTTGGGAGATGCTTAGTTGAGACAACCATGATCTTATTGGAAATAGGCACCTAAGGTTGATACAGGGACACACGTCTCCAGGTCACGCCAGAGACAGGACTATCATAGTGCTGAAACATTACTGCAGAGGATCCTTTATCAGTAAAGGAAAGAATTTGAGGGCATATTCACAAAGTCTGCACTAGCTGTAGCTAATTAATATATTTTGCTTTCTCATCATTCAGTTGGAGAAGACAGGCACACTCAAACATTAGTCTGGGGGAGCTGAACTAATACACGGTGCAAAGCACTTGGATTCTTCAGAGGGAAACGTTGTCTTTAACTGCCTTAGTTATACCTATCCCATATTATCTTGAGGTTCTCAATTCATAACCACTCTTTCCTTCCCCACACTTCAAAACTACAAGCAGCCAGAACAACGTTCTCTGCAGAAATCCAGGACAGAAGAGTCCTGGTGGATCAGTATCAAGCCCAGCTCACAGGAGGCCAACACCCACTATTTCCTGTCTGATCAACACACATCTCTGGCAGCATTCACTTGTCTTCCCTGTCATCAAAACCATATCTTTTCAAAGCAAATGAATCTAGCCTTAAAAGCACACTTAGCCTCCTACAGCAATTCAGTGGATTTGTGGATTGAGAACACATCTGTAAGCAAACACACCAATTTCCATGTGTCTGAACATGCAGCCTCTCCTGACGCAGCGATCCTCCTTCCACAGCTGCAGAACCTTTCATTCCACAGGGGCAGAAGGGACAGCTGTCTCCCTGCAACAAGAAGGAAACAAAAAAGAAAAATAAAGGAGCACAGCCCCATGTCCAAGAACTCCACGTATTCCAGTGACTGGAAGTCATCTGCAGTATCAGCCTTCACCCTGGCATCACAGGCCCTTGTTGGCCTATGACAGCAGTGCTGGTACAGGACTCACTGTGTTACACAGTTACAAAGACATGATACCTGTGAGTGGGTAACACAGCAATGAGGTGAAGCCTGAGTCAGCACTTTTCCTCACTGTCTCATTATCTTCCTGAAAAACAGATAAGCTCATTGCACCTACTGCAAAAAGACATTTGGACACAAGCTTCCATACTGTGTTTGCAAGGATCTTATCAAGGAAAAAAATGGTTTCTTCTACAGTTAGCCAGAATAGTGCAGACACTATCTGCAAGCCCCCTGGCATCCTTCCTATGCAGCACCTGCAGCAAGCAGGCACTGACTGCACAGCTTGCGAGGGCTACCACTGCTCAGATAACAACCGAGGTGTGAGAAAACACGTCAGCAGGAGCAGTTCACTCATAACGCAGCAACAAAGACCGAAGCACCGTGAGACAGGTAGCAGAGCGCTTTCACCAGCGGTCAATGCTAACCCCATCCAGTCAGTGCTGAGCAGAATGGGGACAAAGGACAGACTCACAAACTGAAGGTAACGTTCCCTCCTGGCTCAGCTATAATCATTCCTTCAGGCTTTTTTTTTTCCCTGTTCCTTGGTTTTGGTAAGATGCTAATAATTTATGCAAACTCCCATACACTGCCAATGTCCATCCGATGCCAATATGAAGGCTGAGATCAGCCCTTCTTCTAGCCATACAATTTTAGAAACAAAATCTGTTAGAGGTTTGGTGATGCAGATAGGTATGGACAATAAAAGCAGAGGCAGAGAAAAGAAGAGCTGCCTTGCATGGCAGCAGGTAACCCATGTACCCAGAAAAACACTTGTCTGTAACATTCACACCCGTATCTCATCCCACATAAGACCCACAACACTACAGCTTTGAAGTAAAACTCTACTGCTCTGTACTGTGGTCTGTGGTGAGCCTCTGAGCTTCTTTGCTTCTCTGCTTCTGCAATCTAAGCTCACTTTGTCTTTCTGCTTAACAGGCAAACCTCACCATAAGACGACAATATGCAAACTATGGGTGGACACGTACGTAGCCAAAGTATTAGAAAAATTTTTTACTACGAGACAACAAACGTATGCGAGGCGATGCTATCTGAACTGGAACCACACTGACTTTAACACATATACCAAAACACCGGAAATCAAGATTTTACCATATTTCAGAATTTCCTGTTATGTGTTTTAAGCTGTGTAGGAAAATCTGGGATGCCACCTGAACCAGCAGGACCTCCAACCCCATCCCTTTGCATTACGCACAGGAAAAGGAAAAGAAATGTCACAAGATGACAAGTTACCACTTATTTCACTTAAAGAAAAGCAAGAAAATCCTGCATTACTGAAAATCACCAAGCTTGATCTTACAAATCAGCATGTAACATAGCAACTCTTCTCTCCAGCAACCAGAAAAGAGAGATAGCAGAGAAATAATTGATTCACAGGTCTGGAAGAGAAATACTGACATATTAAGAGCATGAGACAAATCCACTCGAGTTCAGACACAGCTGAAAGCTGTTGTCAGCCAAAGCCTCAGCAGTTACCAAAACGTAAACAAAGCTACGCTTAAGGTGTTCATTTTTTAAGTTGAACACAATGCCTGGCATTACGAAAAATAAAAATAATCATAAGTTCCTCATGTTTGAATCAAAAAATGGGAGAAAAATCACTTGGAAGCAGAACATTCACGATTTCTAAAATCACTCTGCCTTTTAGTCTTTGCATCCACCTGCCTTACGAAGAGAAGTACAAAAGCCTGTCTGCTAACCAGCAACCGGCCAGCAAAAACTACTGAAATTATCCGTCAGCAATGAAGAGGCAAGAGTACAAGGAAAAGTACATCAGCTGAGTTATTCACGCTTCAGAAGACCAAAAGGTACCAAGATCTGAACTACCTGAGCTCCAGGGTCAGCCTTTCTCAAGCTACACGATCATCTACTGCAGCTGAGACTTATTCTGTGTTCCTAAGCCTACTGCTTCGGTAGATCGGAAAGTCTGGTTGTATCAGCTGTAAAATACCAAGAGCTCAGGGTTCTGCCTTACATGCAGCAAAACTTCATCTTAGCAGAGACAATTCTAACTATTTTTGAAGCCACCCACTGTTTCCTGTGGATAGCAAAGATAAAATGGAATCCCACAAGCTCGTACTCTTAGCCTGTACTCCCACAGGTAGTGACAGAGCGCTCTAGAGTGGGATGTGACAATGACACGAGTCCTACAGCAGACAGAAACATTTAAAGGTAACAACACTGCTCTGAGGCAGTACCAGCAAGCGCAATGCGCTCTCCCCCCACACCCCTGCTCTCACCAGTAACCTGCTGCTGCTCGGGGTCCTGCCAGCAGGAAGCTGCCTTAAGTGCTGCCCCACACCCACCCCAAGCAGCCTCACCAGCACAGGGCAGCACTGAGCCCAGCAGCAGGCAGGGCACCCTGCACGGCCGATGCCAGGCTGTGGCCGGCTCAGCTCCCACCCTGCTGTGCCTGCAGGCCCACTGACCCCACGTACAGCAGGTGCTGTGCCATCACAGCACAGTGGCAACAGAGGCATATTCTCTGCGGGTTCTGTCCTGTAAATGCCACCACACAACCTGGCACTCTGAAGTTTACGTGGATTAACACCTCGGGAGCCCCTCTCTTCAAGGAGCTCATTCTACAAGTCTGAGTCCCACAAAGGCTGTGGGGCGATAACAGTTGGCACTGCGGCAGATACCCTTCCTAAGCAAGATCATGCTCCTAAGACTCTTGAATTAGTGTGGCAGAAACCTACCTTATTTTCTGTTTAATCTCTGAATCAATCTCACGTGGATCAAAATAACAGATTCAGCACCTGCAACGAGTCTACATTGAGCAAAGCCTTCGACAGAGGGACCAAAGAGATCAAGACACGATGATGCAATGTGATGGAGTCAAAGCAGCTGGCCAAGCACACACCACGTGCATGCATTTCCAAGCTGAGTGTGCGCCTGGTGTTGGGATTGCATCATTCACTATCAAAAGAATTCCTGAGTACCCTCATGAAGAAAGCTATACGCCAACATCACTGGAGTCAGTTTTCATCAGTTAGTCCTCTTTAAGATTTCTAGATGCTTTTGTTCTTAATACGCACTGTTTACTTCTCCAAAGCTCCATTTCCTTTAGCCTTTCCATTTGAAGAGCTTTGAAAAACTCTTTGAAATAGCAATTCCATGATTGCTGTAATATACTTGGGTAGGTTTTTGGACTTCAATCCAAATCATTTACGTGCTTTAGTGCCTGTGGTGGCAATGGTGATGGGAGGACGGGTGGACCAGATGGTCTTGTAGGTCGTTTCCTACCTTATGATTCTATGACATACCAATGCAAACAGTAATGAATTCCTTCCTTCTTCACAGATCTTAACAACTTGGCTTCCTCTTCCTCTCAACACTCTCTCTCCATCCACATGCCAGCAAGTCCTCTCTGATGCTTTCAACTGCTCAGCAAAATGAAAAAAATCACAGAAACTGTTCTCTACTCTGGGAGAGTTCCAAAGCTTTTTGACCTGCGGTAAAACTTGGGTACCTCACATTATTTTTCCCAACTGTTAGAACTATCTTTTTTTTTTTTATGTGTACATCACGTATTTTCACATTTATCAACAGTTCTTGGAGATCCTAGAGAAAAGAAACAAAGGACATTCTTCCTTATTTCTCCTATCGCTTGGCTACTACTTTGTGCTCCTCCATGACAGCGACACTACTAGCATATTCATTATTGTTTCTGTTTTTAAGAATTTTTTTTCCCCCCATGAACTTCATTTGAAAATTAGTGATGGACAAACCTCAAGCTTTTGAGAGGTCTGAACTGGTCATGAAAAGCACTCAGAAGCTCAGAGGCTTATCAAAGCTAATCTGAGAATTTCCAAACGTCTGCTCTAGACAGAGGCACACAAACCCGTTGGCTCAGGACTGCCATCACTGACTGGGCTCCTCTCTCTCCCTGCTCCTCACACAACATCCAGGACTGCTTTTTACCATGCCCTTGCTGAAGAGCACACAAGGTACGCAAGCACACCGCTCTCCCTAGGAAAAACATGGCTCCTAGGCACCTACACTGCAAACCTGTAAACAGACGTTCAAGTCTCATAGGAATCAGAAAAACTTAAAACATACCCGAGGCCCCTGTTTAGCAATAATGTTTGCTGAATTTGGGCTCACACTATGATTCTAACTCGTCACCTTCCTGCCTTCCAACTGCCTTCACTGTGCTTGAAGCTAAGGTCCAATGCCTTAATGCCCTTACGTAACAGCATCTGCTTCATCAACACAGAGGAAGGAACGTCTCAGTAATTACATCACACACCAGCAAGGCTACTAAGGATCGGTAACTCTTCTGGGACAGCTTCATCAAACCTTTCTGGATTAGCCTTGGTATCACACAGAACTTGTTCCATTACTGCTTTGAGGGCTCAGAGCCTGAACTCGACTAAAAGGCCACCTGTCATCATGAAATCAGGCACACCTGATACAACCACACCACTAAGGCTCCTCTGCTCAACTTCACTGCTTCCCAATGCTCGCTTAAAACATAAAATCCACCGAGAGCATCAAACGCCAACACGTTTCAGTGGCACAGTCCAGCGCAGAGCTACGATCCCAAAGCGATTATAAGGTTTGATTTAACAGTGCTGTGTGGGACGATTCAACTGCTTCAAGCTCAAACACGATGCAAATAATTGATTAATCCGTACATCTCAGTGACCTCAAACCTGATGTCTTGAAAAAAATAAACAGAACATACCATCTCAAATAGCAGACAATCAATCTACAGAGCTTAATCCAGCAGGCAGTCCTGTGGAAAAATTCTGTGCTGGCAGCAGAGTCTTTTTATGACCATTGGGAACATTCCCAGTTCAGAGCTACCACAACTTGGGCACTAAACACACAGACCCACCTGGGAGAACAGCAAGTAAAGAAGCAACTTACCCTCCCCTTATCCAACTCCGCTCTCACATTTAGAAGTGAAACTATAAGTTTAAATGCCATGAAAACATGAGGGGATAAAAACATGAGGGGATAAAAAACATGGTATTTTCCAGGCAAACCACCAAGATAATATAATCACAGAATGTCCCAAGTTGTAAGGGATCCACAAGGATCACCAAGTCCAACTTAATGCTCCAGGAAGGACAACCCAAACACAGATGGTCTTTAAGCAGCAGCAGTTCAGGACCAGGCCCACAGCCCTGGGGAGCCTGGCCACATCCACTGGTATCAGATGCAGCAAGCACAGGGAGCAGGCAGGTAGCCACAGCAAGCAGCAAAAACCAATCTGAGAGGGGGCCTGCTTATAGAAATAAACCCGGGGCCTGCCTACACAAAGCCCACACCTTTCACTCCAGGAAAGCTCCACCATTTTGACAGCCAAAACAGAAACTGCCATTTCACTTCTCATGGCTTTTCCCTGAACTCCCAAACAAACAGTTACTTCACGTCCCCTATCGCACTGCAACAGCTCATAATCAGTAATCTAGATTATATCTTTCACAACATAAGCAGCTCACTTCTGCTTGGTGGCAATGACGTCCATTCCCATTGTGTCCCTTCATGTGAGGAAAATCACAGCTGGCTTTCTGACAGCCTCCTGCATGATTCCCCCAAAAGCACTCAGCACTTCTTCTGAAGTGTGAAAGAAAGGAAGGTTCATGGAAACACGCACACAAGCCTTGCAAGAGATGCAGTGCTCCAGATCAGAGACAGGACCATCACAGTGCCAAAACACAGCTTATCACTAAAGGAAACATTTCAGAGCATTTTCACAACTTCTGCATGAGCTGTAATGGTTCAGCATATCCAGCTTTCTTATTGTTCAGTTGGAGAAGGCAGATGCTCTCACACATCAATCAGCAAGCACTTGGATGAGCCAGCCCTCTGCTTTTCACAAGGACAAACATGGTTACTGCCGGCTCTGACACCTTACCAGGAGATGCTTCAGCTCGTTAACGTGGACTTCATTCCTTCCATCAGCAGCTACTCCTGAACTGACCTTCATTCATACAGTGACACCACCAACTTCCAGCGTGAGCTGACCTGCAAAACAGAGAAAAGAGAGCAGGATGACAACCAACACAGAGATAACACGTTTTAATATTCACGAACAAAAAAAGCAATAACAATACAGAAGGGCAGCTGCAGCAACACAGCAGTACATAAAGAAATGAAAACCTGGCCCGGCCCTGGTGCGGAGCGGCCCGGCCCCAGAGCCCCCACCTCCAGATGCCTCATTCAGCAGAGATCCATCATCTCAGCAACCACCCACTACCCAACCCGCCAGCATTCCTGTGACCTGCCATCAGCTGACGAGACAGAAGTAAGATCACCATGATCTTCCAAGCCACGAGATGGGCCAGGACACCACAAGAGGATTCACAGTACTTTAGTTGGGGCCTCATGAAGGCAGAGTAGAGAAGGACGACCGCCTCCCTTGCCCTGCTGCCCACTGCTCTTTTGTTGCAGTCCACAATACTGTTGGCTTTCTGGGCTACCAGCACACACTGCTGACATAGGTAAAGCTTTTTGTCTCCCAGGGAAGCCCAAGACCTTCTTGGCAGGGATGCTGTCGAGGAGTTCTCCCACCATTTGGTAGTTGTGCTCTGGAATCCTGCCTTCAGGCATGAAAGCCAGGGAAGCGTTGCTGGTGAAAACAGAGGCAAAGAAGCCGTGAGATACATCAGCCCTCTCTGCTCCTGTGCTTATTAACACAACAGTAGGCCCGCGCCACCCCTGTCTACTCCTTTACTTGTAAGGAAACTCTATCAGCTGGAGCCTTCACTCTGCCCTACTCTGTGAGTATCAGGTCCATGTCAGGTGAAAGCAGCCAAAGTTGCCCTGACTATCACAGCCCTGACCAGCTCCCTGTTGGCCAGTGTGAGACCCAGCTGAGCATCACTTGTGTTTCCCCCCAGCAGCTGTTGAAGAAGTTGGCTGAACTCGGTGGCCTGTTGTTCTGCTCGGCCAGAGAATGCCAGGGCAATTGCAGCTCCCATAGGCAGCTGCTCATTGATCTGCAGACACCTCAGATTGCTGACAAAAGACTTCACAGAATCACAGAATCACCCGGGTTGGAAGGGACCTCAAGGATCATGTAGTTCCAACCCCCCTGCCTAGCAGGGCCACCAAACATACACATTTAGATCAGGTTGCCCAGGACCTCGTCCAACCTGGCCTTGAACACGTCCAAGGACGGGGCATCCACAACCTCCCTGGACAGCCCATTCCAGGGCCTAACCACTCTCCTTGTAAAGAACTTCCCCCTAACATCCAACCTAAATCTTCCCTCCTTCAACTTGGATCCATTTCCCCTAGTCCTGCTATTGTCAGCCCTTTTGAAGAGTTTACTCCCCTCCTGGGTGTAGGTTCCCTTCAGGTATTGATAGGCTGCAACGAGGTCACCCCGCAACCTTCTCTTCTCCAAGCTGAACAAGCCCAACTCCCTCAGCCTGTCCTCATAGGGGAGGTGCTCCAGCCCCCTGATCATCTTAGTCGCCCTCCTCTGGACCCTTTCCAAAATCTCTGTCTTTCTTGTACTGAAGGCTCCACACCTGGACACAGTACTCCAGATGGGGCCTCACAAGAGCTGAGTAGAGAGGGACAATCACCTCCCTGTCCCTGCTGACCACCCCTCTCCTGATGGAGCCCAGGATCCCATTTGCCTTTCAAGCTGCCAAAGCTGACTTCTGATTTGCCAGAGCTGACTTCTGCCTGCTCTCCTTGATCAAGCAGTTGGTAAGCAGCCTGATCAAAGACCACGCAACAGTTAATGATGTTATCCTGTAATAGCTCAAGTGACCAAAATTAGAGAATCTTTTCCATGGTGTACTGCATGTGAGTCGTAGGCTCATTCACTTCTGGACACTTAAGGATACAGTTTGCAAAGGAATCCCTCATTTTATCTCCATCTATCACTAGCTGTATCCAATAAAGTCCTGCAAGAAGACACAAAAGCTGGGACAAACTTGCTGATAACAGCTGAGGACACGCAGGAATGTCCATGACACAACAGCCACTTCAGTCAAGGAAGATCTAGAAAATACAGGTGATAAAGCAGAAGAGAAAGAAATAAGCTTAACCATGCTCCTGTGGCACACGACTCCATTTGTTCGGCTAAATCCCTTTATAGGCTGCCCTCATAATGAACAGCAGGGACAGCTTCAGCTGTCCCAGATGTGGGCATCTATTGTCAGTACAGGTGTTGTTGGACAATGGAATGTCCTTCCACGCTCTGGGAGTAACAGCCCCCATTTCACCAGATATTTGCATCTGAACAGCTCCTTCCTATCCTTAATCTCCACATGTGAGCATTAGTGGCTCACTAATTAGCAGCAGTGAGGTACCTCACAGGGAGGTGTCTATGTTGTGGACATCTGATCTGACGCAAGAGGAACTGAGGGGGGTATTGGGAGGGGGGAAGAGGATCAGAATGGGGGAATAAGGAGGGAAGGAATGAGGTGAGGGTGGGGAAGGAACCCTGGGGGTAAAAATGGAGAACTGGTGGAGAGACGGGGGGGGTCGAAAAGGAATGGGGGAACTGGAGTTGGGGGGTCTCTAAAGATCAGGGTTAGGAGGGATCGGGGGGAGAGTGTGACCCTGGGGGACAGAAAGAGGGACTGGGGGAGTTTATGGCCGAACCGTGGAGGGGACCGAGGCAGCGATGTACCCTGGATTGGGGGCAGGACGACACAGCGCACCTCCCCATACCGAGCAGAGACCCTGAGCACCACAGAGGCCCAACGGGGCCAACGCAGAGCGGCCCCCACCCCAGTGCCCCTCCGAACACCCATCTGTAGAAGCTGAAGTGGAGCCCGGAGCTGCCCTGCGGCGTTGGAGCAGCGCGCGACCCCGCACCACTTCCGCAAGGCCGCCTCTTTTCTTGCGGCTCAGGGTGATGACGTCACAGCGCGGCGCCGCACCACTTCCGCACGGCCGCTTCCGTCTCGTGGCGCAGTGTGATGATGTCGCACGGCCCCGCGCATCTCTCTCCAGTCGGCCCCGCAGCTCCACTCTCGCCCGGCCCCAATGCGCCGCTCCAGTAACCGCCCTCAGCGTGGGTAGAAAGTAACCGACCTTTTATTCTCATTATTGCTACTAAAAATCTCTGCTGTCTTTTACGAATTGCCGTGAATTTCCACTCGGCACACGCAGGTGCGTTCTACGTTTCCCCAGTTGCTCCGCGCCTCCAATCTGACGCGGCCGAGGGCTTTGCGGGGCTCCTGCTGATACAAAGTGGGAAGCGCCGCGGCACATCCGCATGGCCCCCCTCTGCCAGCCGCAGACTGGCAGAGTTGCTCCGTGCCCGTGGGCAGGATGCCGTGCTCCGCAGCAGCCCACCACAGCTCTCTGCGAGCTCCCACCACTATGGGGCTCTATGAGGTCTTATGGGGCTCTGTGGCAAAACTTTTCCTCAGGGCTTTCTTCCAGAAGAAGCAGTGGGCAGAGACTTACTGAGACAGCAAACTCTTTGGAGGCACTGCTGACTTGCCCAGAGGGAGAAACTGCCTTGGAGATGTGCCAGGTGGTGAAAGCCATGGGCTGGAGATGCTGATTCTGAAGGTGCTTGTGCTGGAGCTTGAATTTCAGCCTGCAGATAGCTGGCTGTGGTGGTTGGTGACACTCACAGCACAGGGTGTGAGGGTCTTGCATAGGAGCTGAGGAGGCATGAGACGGTCGGCACCCTCCAGTTCCTGGGAGGTCCCAAATATCCTTGGGCAACGGAGGGGGAGACAGTGGATGTGGGGGGCTGGGACAGCAGACTTTGCCTGAGCTCAGGATTGGAGTAGCTCAGTTCCCGATGAGAGCACATCACATCCATTCCTACTGTCCTGCTTTCTTTCTAAAGGAACTGACCAAGAAACTGAGCAGGATGCAGAAGGCACTAGGGTGCTCTGAGATGTCTCTTGGTCCCCCTGCAGCACGCATGATTGCTCTGGGGCGTCTGGATATCCGCAGAGCAAACTGTGGGGCCCTGAGAAACCTCTGTGGCACATCAGGGGGCACTGGAAGCCGGAGGTCAACAGGGGAGTCCTTGGAGACACCTTGGTGAGACTCCATGGGCCCTGGAGTGTAGGAGCAGCTCGGGCTGGTCACACCTGCTTGGCTGGGAGCTGATTGGCTGGCAGCTGATTCCCTTGGTTTGATTAATTTAATTACCAGATGATAATTAAATAACACTATTCAACATTCGTTAAAGATTATTTTTTTCCCAAAGTTCTGTCACGCAGCTGTTGCAGCTTTGCTAAAATATGCTGAGTTTATTCAAAATTCCACTGATGCTCCTACAGCACTCAAAGTGCGTTTGGGGGGAAGTGATAAAACGGCTCTGACAGATTCGTCATTAACGTGCGTTATGCGGCAATCCAGGCCTCTTTAGGCTGCGGAAATTCAGTTTCACCACCGCGTTCCATCTCCCTTCGGCGCGGCAGTGGACCGGAGACCCACTCAACATGGCGCCGCTGTGGCACCGCACTGCATCCCGTTCCTACCTTCCTCCCATCATGCACTGCGCGACAACAGCCGTTCCGGTTTCGGCGCTGCGGTGATTGGTCTATCCTCTCCTCTGACCGGAAGTGAGCGTTCCGACAGCGAAGTTCGAACGCGAGCTGCCGGTCGGGCCGCGCTCTGTGCAGCTGCCGGCTGCCCCGCTCTCTTTCGGCCCGTCGGAGCGCGGTTCCGGTATGCGGCGGAGGCCGGGTCGCCCTGGAAAGGAGGTTAGGGGGCTGGGAGTAGCGCTCCGTGTGTCTGCGCTGAGGCGGCGGGGCTCATCGGGTGGAGCGGCCCGTCCTGGGGCGGCCTGCAGAAAGGCCGGGCTGCGCTGTGCCGGAGCGGCGCGCGGGGTGGGATCGAAGCTGAGACGGCCCTGCTAACGGACAGAGCGCTACTGGGCCGCTTAGCCCTATGGGGAGAGGCTCCCGCTGCTTCCTAACGAGGTTCAGCAAGGCCGAGTGCCGGGTCCTGCACGTTGGCCACAATAACCCCCATGCAGCGTTACAGGCTTGGGGCTGAGTGTCTGGATGACTGTGAAGAGGAAAGGGACCTGGGGGTGCTTGGCTGAACACGAGCCAGCAGCGTGCCCAGGTGGCCAAGAGGGCCAGCGGCCTCCTGGCCTGCATTAGAAATAGTGTGGCCAGCAGGAGCAGGGAGGTGATCATCCCCCTGTACTCAGCTGTGGTGAGGCCGCACCTCGAGTATTGTGTTTGGTTTTAGGCCCCTCCTTACAAGAAAGACATTGAGGCCCTGGAACGTGTCCAGAGAAGGGCAACGAAACTGGTGAGGGTTCTGGAGCACAAGTCTTATGAACAGTGGCTGAGGGAGCTGGGATTGTTCAGTCTGCAGAAGAGGGGGCTCAGGGGAGGCCTCATAGCACTCTACAACTTCCTGAAGCTCCTTGTGATGAGGAGAGGTTTGGCCTCTTCTCCCAGGCAACAAACAGGACTCGAGGAGATGGCCCCAAGTTGTACCAGAAGAGGTTTAGGTTAGACATAAGGAAGAACTTTTTCTCTCAGGGAGAGAAACAGAATTAGGATAGGCTACTGGCTGCCCAGAGAGGTGGCGGGGTCGCCGTCCCTGGCAGTGTCCAAGAGGCGTCTGGATGAGAAGCTGCGAGATCTGGTTTAGTGCTTGTGGGAGCAGTGGTGATGGGAGGGTGGTTGGAACTAGATGATCTTGCAGGTGGCTTTCAACCTTGTGATTCTATGATTCTAAAGCTGTAGTCCAGCCCTGCTGCTGCTCTGTGGCACGAAGCTCTGAGCAGTGCCCTGTACTGTTAGCAATAGGGAAGTCCGAGCCATGCAGTGTGATTTGTTACTGCCAGGTGAGACAGGATGTGCTTTGGTGAGGAGATGGGCAGTGCTGGAGCTGCCCCTTCTGCTTCTAAGAGTGTGTCCTAAGTAGGATGTAAACCCTGCTGGCTCTTCCTCACTGCAGGTGCTTGGAGGATCTCAAGGTCTTGTGGAATTCAGGATGTCTGCCATCGACTACCAGGAAATTCTCAAGTACTATGAATTACATGAAACAACTGGAACGGGTAAGCATGATCTTTGTACAAAAACAGCGTGCCTAACAGTCTGACTCAGCACTCTCTTTATCTGAGAATAGATGAACTGCTCTTATAAGATCCCTACATCAGGTTTCACGTGTATAAACTTGAAATTGAATTTTGAAACCAGATGGGAATTGATTACGCTGATCACCTCTTCCTCTAATTAAAACATTACACACAATGTATGCTAGGTACTCTGCTTTCCCTGTGCCATTATATTAGAGAAGAATTCACACTCAACTTTAAGCATTTTTGTTTTGAATTTTAGGTGGTTTTGCAAAGGTGAAACTCGGACGGCATTTTCTTACTGATGAAAAAGTTGCAACAAAAATCATGGACCAAGTTGCTTTAGGGGTAAGCCGAAAGATATTTAAATATGATAACACCTTCTGTTGGAGTTGTGGAGTTCACAAGAACACAGGGAGGTGGTATATAGAAATGCAGCATACTAGTGCCATTGCCTTTTGAAGGATGCTGTAGGATTGGAAAAAGATGAGCAGAACACCACAAATCTTGTTCCTCGTTCTTCAGAGGGCAATACTCTCTGGCTGTAGAATGGAGGAAGTTCAACATTATTGCAGCAACTTTAACAAAGTGCTAATGAAAATACTGGATATTTTACCTTTCAGCTTTCTTTGATCTGTGTTTTAGAATTCCTGTGGGAGTAATGTCAGCCATTGCTGAGTTGATGCTGAATTGTGTATTGTCACATACAGGCTTTGACATCTTATGTTACACAGTAGTCAGATGTGGTACCTGGTGTGCCAAATTAATTAGCAATTTCATAGCTTGCTTTTATGGTCTCTTAAGGATGACTTGCCTCGTGTTGGAACAGAAATTGATGCCATGAAGAACTTAAGTCATCAAGATGTTTGCCAATTGCATCATGTAACAGAGACATCAAAGAAAATGTTCATGGTCTTGGAGGTAAGAAATAGTGTTTGTGCCACACTTAAGGCTACTGTTTTTATCTTTAGCAGTAGACAATAATATAAAAATGAAGCTGAAATGAAATGATTCTTAAATATCTCAATGGTGAATGGGTTCAAGATTCATTGGTTTTAAAATTAAGAATACAATGTTCTATATTCTGTCTTTCTGTAAAAGACACTAATCAGCATTCACAGTAAGGGAACTGGCTTTAATTCCTAACTCACACTAAGTTTTTAAAGTAGCATCAGCAAGGTCTGCAGGACACCAGAGCCCCCACGTTGTTGCCATCTCCTGAGTGATTTATGCCACCCACGACATTGAGTGCAGTGCCTCAGTTACCAGATTGGAGGCAAGGGTCAGATTTCTTAGCTTGTGTGGTGTGCCACAGTGCTGGCCCATGGCATAACTGGAGCACTCTGTACTGCTCTGACTGAGCACGGGGAATGGTGTCCTGTGCTTGCTGTGCTCTCACTGCTGCTTATTTTTCTCTGATGCACTCTAAATACGTTGTCAGATACCTTTACCTTTGTCATTAAAGCATTGTCCTGGAGGGAAGCTGTTTGATTATATTGTTTCTAAGGACCACCTTTCAGAAGAGGAAGCTCGAGTCTTTTTTCGACAGACTGTTTCAGCAATCTCTTATGTTCCCAGTTAGGGTCATGCCCACAGAGACCTCAAACCAGTAAGTTTGAACTGTATTCAGTCTTTCATAATTAATAATGAACGTGTTTTTCCATTGGGAGAGAAAGTTGTTCCTTTGTGGTTGTGGTTTATTTAACCTGACAGGTGCCTGAGCATCACGCAGTACTTCACTCAATCCACTCCTTTCCAGTGAATTGCAGGAGATAATGGAAGGGGGGAGAAAACAACACAAAGTAGAACTTTTTCAATACTTGAAAAGTTTTTGTTTCCTTCTATCCAGTCTGCTGTTTCAATGAATGACTTTTCTGTCACTCTCCCACCATGACCTGCTTTACAGATTCTCAGTCTGTCTTCATGCCTCCCTTGTGGGCGTTTAGAAGTTGCCATGAGGTTCCTCTGCACTCTGAACAAACCTCTTTCTCCCCAGTTTCTTTTCACAGAGTGGGAGCTTTAGCTCCCTGCACTGACTGGAGGCCATCCACAAAACTTGCTTCAGGTTGTTATCTTTCCTGGCCAAAAACTAAATACAGTATTGTAAATGTGGTCCAATGAGTGTGAAACAGGGGTGACTTGTCTTGGTCTGGTTGTGCTGCTTTTTAATGCAGCCAATTATATTGTTGTGCTTTTTTTTCCTGTCAGAACACACTGCTGGCTTGCATTCATCTTGTGGTCTTTCACCCCTTGTCCTCCTAGTCCCCGGGCCCTTTCTAACAGATACAAACCAGTATTTCCCACCTGGGATATGGGAACTTGTTAGCAGTCACTGAAAATCTCTAAGAGAAAGAGAGAGGACTTTTAGTAGACTGCTAACCACTGACCACAACAAGAAATAACAGAAGAGAAAATATGTTTCCTTGAGCGTTCAGGAGAAAATAATTCCTGACTGCTTTTTCATTCACCAGGAAGATCCGCTGATTGTTGAGAAACGTGTTTCTCATAATTTGAAGCTGACAGACTTTGGACTCTGTGCAAAGCCAAAGGTAAGAGTATCTTAAATCAAATATAATGTGCCCCCACGTAATGCATGTTTTTCTACAGTATGCAACAGGGACTTGCCCAAACACCCTACATTCAAGCTGTCTCTATGGTTGACATGCAGTTGCATCTTGCTTGGAAGGGCCTTAGCTGTGTGAGAGTGAACGGGTTGCTCAGAAGCACACTCAGATTCTTCTCTCTACCCAGACTTCCTATTTTCATAGTGTAAGCTGTAGATAATCTTGTACGTGTATCACCTGTCTTATGCAAGGGCCTGTCATAGGAGCACTGGGCTGGCATGCCATTATCTCTTCGAAGGAATTGTGTGTAGATTGAGATTATGGATAAAACCAAATGAGTTTTGCAGGTGACAAACAGATCCTGTGGTTGTTTATGCTTGAACTGAATTGTTTCTTGATCTTAAAACTGCTTTCTAGGAACCTTTACTTAACATGCCAGATGGGTGCTGGTAAGAAAGAATTCAATGGGAAGAGTGCCTTCCTGATTCAAAGAGAATTACTTATCCTCAAATCGCTTTTCCTGGCCAAATTTAGAGCCTCTCGCAGGTAACCAAGACCAACAGGCTGTTGTCCCAGTGGTATAATGTCATCTTGCTCTGACCTCTTTAGCACAAAATCCAAGTAGAGTAAGAAGATACTCTGAATAAGGAAGTATTCTATCAGTTGTTCTTTGTAAAGTTTGTAAAGTGATTGCATTAAATTGTTCTAAATGACCAGCGAGCCTCAAACACAACAGCTCTTGCATGACTTCTTTCTCAGTTTGGTGTTTGCACAGGCAGTTCATCTTAGTAGGTGATCAGCTAAGGGAAATAATGCATCATGGATCATGGATGCATCAGATAAGTGAGCAGCTTGGGATCTGTACAGTTGTACAGTGCTTATGGTCTTAGACAATATTTGCTTAGTGAGGTCACTATTGAATGAAAACCAAATATATAATGAATGAAAGTATGCCCAGGAGAAGAAGCCTCTGAGGCTTCTGAAGTGTCATTGCATGAACTCTGTTAAAGCAAACTCTTCTGTTTTCTGTGTTATTCCAGGGAGGCCTTGATGACCGCCTGAACACATGCTGTGGAAGCCCAGCATGTGCAGCACCAGAGCTAATCCAGGGCAAAGCCTGTATTGGCTCAGAGGTATGCAGACCAGAGTTTGTTTGTTTTGCACCTCTCCCCTCTTTCCCTCCCCAGAGAGCGTTTAAAGGCAGTGGAGCTCAGATACGCTCACTTGGTTCCCCTCCTGAATTCTGCTGGGTTGCGTTGCTCAGTGGCTCTCAGAAGCTGTCAATGGCCACAGACTGAAAAGTACAATGGGCCGCAGTTCACACAGCTGGCTGGTTTGTCTCTGGCTGATCCTCATCTGTCTCCACCAATTGTTCCCTACTTTGGGGCTCTATAAAACAGCAACTTCAGAGATCTCCTTCTATTAGTAAGTTTTTGAAAGAGCGATTTGCTCTGCTAATTGTCCATCATTGGTCAAACTTTTGTGCGGTCTCAGGATCTTACTTGTTTTGTTAGACTTGTCTTTAGCTTCCAAGTTGTGTGTGAAGACTTGCTTCCACTGTAATGCACAATGTACTAAAAATTGAGAGATGAAAACATGAAGAGTTTTTCCAGCTTTGATTTCATGTCTAGAATTTTGGAACCCACTACCTGCAGTTGTTCATCTGTCCCAACTGGTCTGGTTTGAAATGCCCTCATGCTTGTTGAATTGCTCTGCTGTTAAAGATGGAGCAATTCTTTTGGGTACCATTGCACCGCTGTTGATGGCTTCTAATTCTTGCTTTCTTTGTTTTCCACAGACTGCTTTTCAAGCCTCGTTTTTCTTTACACCCAAAGTGAGAATTGCATTGTGAGGTGTAGAGCCCCGTTGTGCCTGTACATAAAGAGAACAGCAGCAGCGCCTCACAGCTGACTGCTGACAGCTCTCATAGCCAGTAACACTTAACTGTGCCAAATCCTTTGTGATGGGTTTGATTTCATTTTTGCCAGTGAAATCGTTGTAGGTATAAGGTACTGCGAAGAGTGATGAGCTAAGATGAAGATACTGGTTTTCGTAGTGCTTTAAGTTGAGCGGAAGAGCAATTGAATTAGGGTCATATGCTTTGTCTGGAGCCATAAGGCTTTTTTCCTGAGGGAAAGAGCCAGCTTTTCGTAGGCTGCATGTGGCCTTTGGCAAGGGCAGACAGTGCAGTCTGTCAGTAAGCCATTTTAAGTGCTTCAGGTTTGTAAACTTGTCCTTTTATTTTTTAGGCAGATTTTTGGAGCATGGGTGCACTGCGGTACGCTCCGCTGTGTGGGTTTCTTCCTTTTGACGATGGCAATGTGATGGCACTCTACAGGAGGATAACAGGAGGTATCGATGGTGCTAGAATACACTGAGAAGGGAAATAGCTGAGCATGACAAGAGGCCTTGCTTTTCTGATGGCAGAACATGCTGAGCTGTGCTGTGTGTGGAAAGGCCTGTCTGCTGAATACTGTCCCCTTTTTTGCTGCTTTGTCTACCAGTATTTTGTGGGTTTGGTTCTACACTTGTGTTGGCCTATGTGGCGCTGTAGCCTGATTATATAACATGGTAGCATGCAGAGTTTAAGGAGAAGTATTTACTTGCCAATGGACTAATTTCTGTATCTGGCTCTTCAACTGGCTGCTCCCTGTACTACCTGTAGTAAAAATAGAAATACAGCGTTTGATTTACCAGAAATGAATGTTATTGAATGCCAGCTCTTCTCCTGTCTAGGAAGAGCAAAGTTCTGCAGCTGCTATCAGAATTTCCTCTTCCAGAATCAGGAGGAAATGTAGGACCCCACTGATTGCCTTCAAATTCAGCAGTTCGTTCTGTTTCCTTTCAGAGCGCACAACAACCTGAGCGTGTGAATCAAGTGACACGGCTTTTCAGTCTGGTGTGAACTGTGTTGTGCACTGAGCCTTTGTCCCTTTGTAATTAGGACGTTGTCCATTTCTGCAGGACTGCAGAAAATCCTTTGTGCTAATCACTACTCCAATTTGCAGAACGTGGCAAATGGAAAATGATCCAACTGCTTCAGGTGTACATTTCCTTAAAATTGTGAATAGTTTTGGACTGAGAGCTTGTAAGCAGAATGGAGCTCTTAAAGCTGTCCAAGATTGTTTCTGCACCATTTAGTTCTATCTGTCTGATGCACACAGGAGCTGAGGGCTGCAGTGCTTGAACTGGTGGAACTTGTTTAAGTGAACTGGGATGGGCAAGTTTCAGAACTGAGTCAGAATGCAGTAAAAAATGGATGCTCTCACAAGTATTAAGATACTGGCTTGCTATTTCTGCGCTGAATTTGTTTTAATTTTATGTGGCTGTGATCTGAAAAGTGCTTGAAATGCAGACACCGAGGCATTGTTGTGTAATTGACTGTCACACGTTACAGATCCTGAGATATCCTGGAATCTAAAATTCAGAATTGGTTTAATTCTACTGCTTGAATCCAAACACAGTTCAGTGTTCTTTTCCCTGTAATGCTCCACATCACTTCATTTTGGAAATACTTAAGGAAATTGACTATGTACCATAACTGCTGTTAGAACAAAGTATTTCTGGTGTGCTGTTGGGCATTTTGTAGCTCTTGTGAGCAGTTTCCCTTCCAGCATTGCCCTCAGCCAAGCACGTGTGAATTTTTTCCATTAAATTTATTCAAGCTGTTCTTAAAGCAGAGTTTGTAATCTCTGTTCCTACGCTTTGAAAGAAAAGAGATGTCAATATCATCTAAATAATTTAGTAGTTCCTTTTGAGCTAGTTGTTCAAGGTTCATTCTCAATCCTCTCTTATTTTAGTGAAGAAAATAACTTTTTTATTGCAGAGAGGAAAAGACACTGTTCCAAAATGGCTTTTCCCTAGCAGCATGCTGCTACTTGACCAACTGCTACAGGTAAAAGAGCTGCTTCTATTCAGAGTGATGTACAAAATGCTGTTGCATCAGCTCAAAGCATTGATGGAGTGCTTAGAAAATATGCAGTGTTTAAACAAGTTAAACTGCTCCACGCCTGATGTCCTTGAAGAAAAGGTTAGCATTACCTTGTGCTGAAAATTCTCCAATAATAACGTAGTACTAGTACTACTAGTACTTAATGGTTATAGAAATGATTACAGTTTTAATAATTACACAGTCTTCAAGCAGCTTACATTTGGATGTTCTTAATTGTGCTGTGTAATTAAAAGTGATCTGTACACAAAAGCTGTTTCTCAAAGGAAGCTGAACGTACTGAGTGTGCCTTTGGGCTGTATCTACGCAGTCTCACATACAAAATGCTCGTGGAACATTTACTGTAACCACAGGTGCTGTAACTGTTCTTCACAGCTCAGGTGTTTGACCTTCCTTCTGGTGAAGTGAATAAATACTGCTGGTCTCTATTTGTGCTTCCAGGCACCTTGAAGTTCTTAGAAAAAGAATAACTGTCTGCAGTTCTTCTGCACCTTCAGAAAGTTTGCAGGCAGCCCCGTGCTGAGAGGTGCGGTGGATCAAACAGGAGGTAGGGATGTCTCATCCTGGTGGTATTCAGGGCCAGGTTGGATGAGGCCCCGGACAGTTTGATCTGGTGAGTTGCAGCTTTGCAACTTGGAGCTTGATGGTCTTTAAGGTCCCTTCCAACTCAAGCCGTTCTATGATTCTCTGGAACTGTGCTTGTGCTCCTTATCTCTCAATTGTCTGACATGTGTGAGAGGTTGGGGTAGCGGGGTTGGGGTGGGGATGGGAATTGGGGGTGTGAGGGAGATTCTTGCTGTGGATACTGAAGTTGCTGTGTATTTGCAGCCAATGGCTGCTGCTGGCCTCTGGGTGCCACTGTTTCTCTGAAGAACAGCTGTGCTGATCGTACACCACTGTGCTGTGCATGCCGTGCAACTGAATAATTAAGAGGGGATAGAGGTGTAACTTCTGCTCTAGTGAAAATCTCATCTGCTGACAGGCTTTTGTACTTGAATGCAGAACCTGTTGCCACAGAGGGACCAGTTGCTGAAGTTTGGTGACTCTGTTTACTCCTTGCAGTATTTCGCCCTGATGCAAACTATTTAAAATAGAAAATCTGAAATGGTGGCTAACTATTGACTTGATTGGTGCATATCAGAAGACTATCATGGTGATATTGGCTCTGTGAGATGACTCGGAAGCTGTTTCTTCAGTACAGGTCTTGTTCTTGCAGCTGGGGCACCTTGATGAAGACTGTGTAACAGAACTTGCTGTGTTTCACAACCAGAGCAGAGAGAGTATATCAGCATTAATATCAGAGGTAATAAATGTATGTAACTCATTGTATTTAAGCTCACTACTACAGTAAATAACCTTTCTGTATTAACAGACTCTAATGCTTGCTTCTTCTCAAACATGAAATCTTTCATACCTTTCAGAGCTAAGGTACCCCTGCTGAACTCCATAGTCTATCTGTAGCTAATAACTACATTTCTGAAGTTCACATTTATTCTATTTTTCTCCTTTAGTTTTGTTTCCTAAGCCTTTCTGTTATTTTCTACCATGTTAAAATCCTGATGAATCTCTGGAAGTCCAGATAGACTCAAAACAGAAACTTATGGATGCACAGCAGGTGTCACGTGCTGGCTGAACTCACTGCTCTGAAATGTTTCATTAATAAGTGGAAAATATCAACTCCTCACTCAGACAACCAAACAAGTTTTGGGAATTACAACTCACAAACTCTTAAAGAAATGAATCCATTCCAGTAACTTTTGAAAATGAATGAGAAAAGCTAAACTGAGTGCTTCTAGAGATATTGTATCAATGTCACTAGTGACATTCCAAGCTGCAGAAGAGATTTAAAACACGATGAGTACTCTGGCTTTAACCTGAATCTGAAAACTGTTTCTTGAAATTGAACTGTCTTTCTATTAAATAGAAAGTGGTAGAATTTGGAAGGATTGTTAAGATTTCCAGGTAACTTTAGTAGGAATAGATATAAAATGTAAGTTTTACCTAGGAGAGACATGTCTACTTTTTTTCAGGTACAGAAAATAATGAGAACAATCTACCTACAAGGGGAAGAAGTTCTTCCATGTTAGTCTGTGATATTTTCACAGTCCTTTATCAGAGGACTTCTAATGCCTTATAAGTAATTCAAGCTGATTGTACTGCACTGTGAGTCTATCAAGCATTTTACCCATGGTTCTCATAGTAGTCAAAAAGCTGCTGAAAATCAAGTTGAATGTTGATGCTCCTTGGAGCTGGGCTGAAACATGACCCCCAAAAATGGGAGTTCAGATGGAATATTTGTGCAAAATGCATTAATAGGAGCTTTGCCATTCACTTCAGTAGAGACATTCTGGCACCAGCTTTACTTTTCTCTTTCAGCAATTGTACTGCTCTCAAGCAAAAACAAGAGCAGTCTGCTTCTTTATCTTAAACTTGTTGTGTGAGCAGCTAAGGTCTGAAACTAGCCTGATGTGATCAGATGTGAAGGTTGCACATCAAGGGGAAAATATTCCAGACATGCAGAAACGTTTAGAATGCTAAGCTTTGTTTGTACTGACAACTTCTCTGAAGAGATCTAAATACTCTTGTTTTCAGGTGGAATTGTGACCAGATGTCACAACCTATCTCTTGCTTCAATCCAGGAAGGTTCGTGGCAAGCGCATCCACTTAAGAATTCCATCACAAATGACGTGCAGTACAACACAGCCAGCAAGCCAGGGGTAAGTGTTAGAGTTCAGCACAACAGTAAAAACGCTTCTGTGTGCCAAAGCTCTGCCTGGGTAAACAGCCTGGTGGCCTCAACATCTGTAAGAGAGATGTGTGCAACCAGTCTTGGTCGTCAAATCTTGTTCTATGATAAGGCCACTCACTTTGTGTATGAAAGCAGAGGATGTGATCTTTCTAGATTTCAGAGAGGCCTTTGATCCTGTCCCTCATGGCATCCTTCCAGACAAGTCATCCAAATGTGAGATGGACAGGTACAGGCTATACTGAGTGGCTCAGCGGCAGAGCTCAAAGAGTCACAGTGAATGGGGCTCCCATTGACTTGGACGCAGGAGAGGCGTGCATCCTCTGCAGCTATTGATATTTGATATATGATATATATGATATATATGATATATTTAACTGGGAAGTGCTGGAGGCTCCCTGGAGGGATGGGAGACCTTGCAGAAGAATCTAGATAGATCAGAGCGTTAGGCAGTCAGCAGAGGAAAATGCCAGACACTGTACCAGCAATGGAATAAGAACAAACATACAGATGAGGAGACAAGTGTCTGGAGAGCAGTACTAGGACAGGGTCTAGAGGTGGTGGGGACAGCAAGTTTAACATGAGCCAGTGGTGTGCCCTGGCAGCCAGGAGGAGGGGAACAAAGCTGCTAACAGGACTGGAAGGTGTGTGCTCTGGGGAGAGGCTGAGGGCACTTGCATTGCCTAGTCCAGAGAAGAAAAGGCCAGGAAATGACCTCTTTGCTCTCTGCAACTCCCTGAGGAGGGGAGAGCAGAGGAAGGTGCTGTGTTTACCTGGGAACCAATGACAGGACGATCAGGAATGGCCCAGAGCTGCATCAGGGGAAGTTCAGACCAGAAAATAGGAAACATTTATTTACTGTTAGTGTGGTCAGCTGCTGATACAGGCTTCTTAGGCTGGTGGTTGATTCCCCACCAAAAAAAATAAAAGCCATACAGAGTTGAAGTTACACGAAAAACTCGAGGTGATTGCTCTTGAAGAAGGACCTTGCACAGAGAAATGCCCTTTTGCTGCATGTTCCCCATCGGCCGTGAAGACCGATAGTACTGTTGAGGTTGGAGATCTTCCTGCTCTGGATTGGTTCCTTTCATTGTCTCTTGGTGGATTGTTTTCTCCAATCTTCAGGACTGTGAGATCTGCCAATGCTTGCAGAGTCTCAATTTAGTCTTTCTTACTTCCTTATCTTGCAGTTTGTTTTCTTCTGGGCTGCTGTGTTGAGTGAAAGAAAAGGGTAAATGCTTTTACTTAACTGTGCTCTTATTGCATCTTGCTTCTAAATGAAATGTAACCTGTACTTTCACATATCTGCTTGGTGTGGCATTGAAAATACTGAGGCTAGCAATGTTAACACCTGCATTTACGTGATGGACCAGAAACGTGTCCATGCTGTATCAGCTCCTATGGGTTACAGAGATGTTTGTCCTCATCCTTAGTGTTGATACTGCACGTGTTCACTCTGCCCTTTAAAGTATTAAGCACTCCTTACAGTTGAAGATTCTTCTGTTCCAAGTGCTAGGGAATATTGTTCAGAAATGCTCCATCTCTGCAGGCTAATATGTTACTAAGAGTTACTGAACATATCACTTTCCTTTGCTAAGTGTTCAACGAAGCGCATTACGAAGGCTGGTTGTTCACACAGGTTTTATTTTTGTCTTAAGACTGCATGTGGTAACTTCTGATGTTGGTCAGTTTAAAAAGTAAAAGTAGGTATTTCTTACATGAGAAGTGCAGAAGTGTGATTTCAGCTCATTTTTGTTAGATATTCCTGAGAGTTAAGCAATTAAAATACTGTTGTTGTTCTATTGGAAGTTCTTACATTCAGGACACTTAAAGCAGTGCTTAGAGATATAACAATAAATGGTGGGAATATCTCTTGGAAGTGTTGAGAACATCGCTGTCTGGGGCCAACTGCTGCTGTGGAAAGCTGAATCTTCAAGCTGTATTGAGTTGTCTCCACAAATGCAAAGCTGCTCCACAGAGTTCTTTTCCAACACGTGGGCAGTAGAACGTTTTAGGCCGTTACTCAACATGTAGTATTAACTGTGGTGATGCAATTCACACCTTTCACCTGAAGGAAAATGCTTGATGTGGAATGCAACCTTTTGACATAGTAAATTCCTCAGTGTTTGTCCTGAGACCAGTGGCAGAACAAGAAACCAGTTCTGGTCCTCATCCCTTCCAAACCTGCAGTACTGCACTGCGCCGGCCCCTCAAAGACTTGAATACAGAGCTCGGGGGGGATCAGTCTCAGTTTTCTGTTTAGTCTTGTTGTTCTAGTTAAAACCTATTTTATCACGCTGAAGATGTGGACTAGAGATAGATAGGAGGCTGGCTTTAAAAAAGTAATTGCTAATCGTGAGAAATCCTGACTGAAGAAAAGTAAATCCTCTACTGCAGAAATGTACCTGCTTTGGTTTGGATACTTTCTTTCAGAGAGCCAGTGCACGACAGTCATCGCAGTTAAGAAGCCCAAAACACCAACAAATACGTATGCACTGACAGCAACAGAGATTCTTCCTGAGAGGAGGTAGGTGTACAGTTATCTGTATATGTTTTTGGTTTAGAGCAGTGCTACCTTAATCAGTGAACAGCCTAGGAAGCATTGTTCACAACAGCAAGCTGTATTTCCTTTCTCTTGGTTAAAATTTTCCTAAAACCTCTTGCTGTATTCCCTGGGAAACACTGAAAGCAGAAAAAAAAATTAAAACTAGAAGTCACTCATCTTCAGAATGCATTCCTGTTTTCCATAACATAAATCCCATCTTGTCCCATTTTCCCTGAGTGCTGCAGTTTTAAAAAGCATCTCTGAGCTTAAAGCTCAACTGACATGTAAGCAGAAACTCTCATAATACACGACACTTCCTTTAGTTTTCTTCGTTCTATCTGATCATATTCTAATAGTGCATATGAAATAACTACAGCCTGATTGCTGAGGAAAAGTAACTAATTAATTTGGTTTTGTAACAGGTGTCATTCTGTGGATTTAGATCTCAACCTAGCTCATGTGGAGAGCAGCCAAAAGAAGAGAAAGGCCAAACTACTTGGAAGTCTTGAAAGAGGCCTGGATAAAGTGATTACAGTGCTTACAGCAGGCACAAAGAAGTGATTCAGCTGACAGGGGCCAAGAAAGCTTAAGGTATGTTTGCTAGAGAAATATTTTATGGGAGTGATAGCTCCTGAAAACATTTAATACTATTAGGAATGGCCTTGTGACAAATTCTGTGATCTGAGTTGCCTGCGCTCTGTAGAAAATTGCACTTGCTCGTCCTGTTTTTCTATTGATATAATGGCCCTGTTATTGCCCAGGGATTTAGTGCTGCCTTCAGCTCAGGTGAGTCACCAGCACGTCATGGGAGAGGGCTGACCATTGCTTTTTGCATGCCATCTCTCCAAACTGGAGGAGGATGCAGGATGGGTTTAAAGGAGTCCTAGCTGAAAATACTGAATGATGTTATTTCTGTAGAGGTACTGCTAGCTTTCCCTCTGCTTTGGGGGAGCTTTGATAACATTACTTGCTGGCTGTTTTCCTTAGTTCAGGAACTAAGTTTTAGACTTTTAGAATCTACATACATTGACTTTTCCATGAAGTGAACAGAATCGTATAAATCACTTGAGAGGAATTTAAATTTGAATCAGTAGATGACATGTTCAAAAAAATTGTGATTCCTGTGAAAACAAGGCTGTTAGGAAGGCATAAACAGTTCCATAAAAGAAATTGACGCATCTCTCCAGCTAGCTGTCTGCTGGAGCTGTAGCTTTTAGGGACATCTCCAGGACAGTCACAGGATCAAGGAGTCTGGAAGGGAGACCTCTGGAGATCAGCTAGTCCGGCCTATGCTAAAACAAGTTCTCTACATTAACTAGTGCTGGAAAACATCCAGGGGCATTTTGAATATCTCCAGAGAAGGAGACTTCACAGTCTTTTTGGGTAGCTTGCTCCAGGGCTCCGACACCCTCAAAGTAAAGAAGTTATTTCTTGTGCTTGCATGGAACTTCCTGTGTTCCAGTTTGTACTCATTGCCTCTTGTCCTGATGCTGATCACCATTGAAAATCATCTGACCCCATCCACTGGACACCTATGATTCAGGTATTTGCAAACACTGATCCCCTCTCAACCTTCTCTTTCCCAGGCTGAACAGCCCCAGGTCTCTCAGCCTTTCCTCATAAGGGAGGCACCGCTAGACTGTGCCACTGATCACAGCCCTCTGAGCTCTGCTTGTCAGCCAGTTCTCAATCCACCTCGCTATCCAGTGTTTATCCCACACTTTCTAAGCTTACCTATGAGGATGTTGTGGGAGACAGTGTCAATTAGTGTCTTGCTGAATTCAAGGTACACAGCATCCGCTGCTCTTTCCTCATCTACCCAGCTGGTCATGACATCATAAAATCCTTAGAGGTGGAAACGGACCTCTGAATGCCATCTAGTCCAAGTCCCGTGCAAGGAGCAGCGACATGCACAGCTAGATCAGGTTGGCCAGGGCCTGATCCAACCTCTCCTTGAGAGTCTTCAGGGATGGGACATCCACCACATGATGAGACAGCCTGTTCCAGTGCCTCGCCACCCTCACCATAGAAGAGTTTTTCCTTATCTAAAAAATACCCTCTTTGAGCTTGAAACCATTTCCCCTTGTCCTTTCAGACTCAGCTGAAGATTCCTTCCCCTTTTTTGTCCACAGTCCACCCATCAAATCCATATCTTTCCAATTTGGAGAGAAGTATGTTGTGAGGTACCATATCAAAGGCCTTACTGAAATTGAGGTCGGTGATATCAGTGGCTCTTCCCTTGTCCATTGATACAGTGACACCATCATAGAAGGCCGCTAGTTGGTCAAGCAGGATTTGCCCTTGGTGAAGTCATGCTGATTCTCCTGTATCACCTCTTTGCCTTCTATGTGCCTTAGTATGGAATCACAGAATGTCAGGGATTGGAAGGGACCTCTAAAGATCCATCTATTCCAGCCCCCTGCCAGAGCAGGAGCTCCTGTATTAGGTCACTCAGAAACTTCCAGGTGGGTTTTGAATGTCTCCAGAGAAGAAAACCCAACAACCTATCTGAGCAGCCCATTCCAGTGTTCTGTTACGCTCACCTAAATAATTTTTTTCTCATATTTACGTGGAACCTCCTGCGTTCCAGCCTGCGCCCACTGCCCTTTGTCCTATCGCTGGGTGTCACTGAGAAGAACCTGGCTCCATTCTCGTGACACTCACCCTTTACATATTTATGAACATTAATGAGGTCACCCTCGGTCTTCTCCAAGCTGAAGAGACCCAGCTCCCTCATTCTTTCCTTGTGAGGGAGATGTTTTGCTCCTTCCATCATCTCTGTGGCTCTGTCCTGCACTCTCTCAAGCAGTTCCCTGTCCTTGAATGAAGGGGCCCAGAGCTGGACATAATATTCCAGATGCGGTCTCACCAGGGCAGAGTGGTGGGAGAGGAGAACCTCTCTCTCCTACTGACCACAGCCCTTCTATTACACCCCAGGATGCCTTTTGCCTTCTTGTCCACAAGGGCACAGTGCTGGCCCATGGTCATCCTGCTGTCCACCAGGACTCCAGGTCCCTTTCCCCTGCTCTCCTCTCCAACAGGTCTGTCCCAACCTACCCTGGTACCTGGGGTTGTTTTTGTCCAGATGCAGGACTCTACACTCGCCCATGTTATGTCGCATTAAATTCCTCCCTTCCCAACTCTGCAGCCTGTCTAGATGTAGCTTCCAGGAGGATCTGTTGCGTGATTTTTCCTGGCACAGAGGTGAGACTGACAGGTCGGTAGTTCTCCGGGTCATCCTTTTTAAATGATGTGACCTTTTTTCCAGTCTCCAGGGACTTTACCTGATTGCCACAACTTACATCATCGAGAATGGCTTGAAGATTGTATCAGCCAATGCCATTAGGACTGGGATGCATCTCATTAGACTTGTGGATGTGTAAAATAAACAGGGTGGATAAATAAATGTGGATGTATAAAATAAATTGGTACCAGATCAGTCAAACATGACTTCCCATCGGTGAGCCCATGTTGACCAGTCCTGATAACCATCTTTTCTTCCACTGCTTGGAGATGACATCTAGAATAAATTGCTCCATCATCTTCCCAGTGACAGAGGTGAGGCTTCCTGGCCCACGGTTTCTTGGCTTCTTCTTGCCCTTTTTGAAGAGTGACCTGACATGACTATCCTCCAGTCCTCAGGCACCTATCCTGTTCTCTCTGGCCTTTTAAAAATGAAAGAGAGTTGTTCAGCAGTCAGTTCTTCTAGCTCCCTCACTGCTTGTGGGTGCGTGCCATCAAAGCCATGGATCTGTGTGCCTTGAGTTTGCCTAGCCTATCTCTAATCAGATCCTTCTTGACCATCAGGAAATCTTCCTTTCTCCAGACTCATTCTCTTACCTTCAGAGTCTGGGTTTCTGCAGGGCAGTCTTATCAGTAAAGACTAAAGCAAAAGCAGCATTCAGTAACTCCACCTTCTCACTGTCCTTTGTTGCCAGGACACCCAGTGCATTCGGCAGTGGGACTCACTTTCCCTCACCTTCCTTTTGCTATTGATTTACTTAAAGATGCCTTTCTTGTTGTCCTTGACCTCCCTCACCAGATATAATTCCAAAAGTGTCCTAGCCTTCCTTGCTGTAACCCCGCATCCTGAAAACATTTCTATATTTCTACGAAGTGGACAGACCCTTTTTCACATTTCATAGACTTTCCTTTTTCCATTTGAGATTTCTCTTGAGCTCATCCTTGTAGGTTTCCTGCCACCTGCGCTTGATTTCTTACCCATAAGGATTCCCCAATTGTGAGCTTGGAAGAAGTGGTGCTTGAATGTCTACCAGCTCTATTGGACTCCCTTACATTCCAGTGCTCTAGCTCATGGGATGTTAGGCTCTTGAAGTGGTCAAAGTTGGATCTCCTGAAGTCCAGGACCGCTGTCCTAATTATTGCTGTGTTTCTTCCATGCAAGATCCTGTTATCAGCTGTCTCATGGTCAATGCATGCAAGCGTGTCTATAATAAGAGGATTACTTTGTGTTCTGCAGTTTGGTTAAATGCAGTTTAGCTTCTGTATTCTGATCTGGAAGCTTATCCAATTAGCGCTTTGTTAAATATAAGATGGCACTGTTACAAGTTCAAGACACTTGGGACTACAAACCTACCCAGCTAATTTGACAAGCGTCCAGGCTGCACCAATAATTCAGGATGTCGAGTAATTGGAAACAAACCTAAGTGAGATTTTTTACCTCTAAAAGCTTTTATCATTCTGCATCAGTTTCCCTTGCCCACAGCATTATGCAAGATCACTGATGCACTTCTGTGGGCACTAGATTACAACAGTGGAAGATGAAGCCTTATGCAATTTTTGCTGCAGATGTTACAGAAAGGAGTCCTGCATGTTCGAGGTTGAACGGGAAATTGAAGAACTTTCTTTTTCTTTTTTTTCTCTCTCTGCCTTTTACATCCACAACCTACATTCATTTCTCAAGCTGTTTTACCTTCCTGCCTTCTCTGATCTGTCTTTGTGACAGTTGCAGTATTAGTGTTTTTGTGACATGACGATTGGTGTACTCTGTCTCTTTTTACACGTGGCTGTCTGAAGGTTGCAGAAGTTACTTAGTGGACAAATCTGTTGCATGTAGTATTAGACACGATACAAACAAACAAAACTGCAACCACTAACTTAAGGTTGGAAAGTACCTTGTTGTTTTGTTGTGGTTTTTTTTTGCACTTCAGGGCTAGAAAAGCCTCATGGAACCTTGTGTGTTCCTTGACATCTGAAGCGCTCAGTCTCAGCAGAGCAGCACAGCACAGGCAATTCCCCAGCTGTGTGGTAGAGGCAGTGCCATAGGATACTTGAAACATGGGTTCAAGCCTGTCTTCTGCCATCCTGTCAAGGGAGCACTTCTGGCTACATGCCTGTCTCCGTGCTTCCCTGGCCCATCTCTGCTGCTTTGGGTTCTATGCTGATTTTAGAACTTGCAGTGCTTTGATATTAGTTGTGGAGAAGTTGTTGGTTGGCATTCCTGCTGTTATTCCAGAGTCGTACGATGATCACACTGGGGAGCTGAAGCATTTGTCTGCATGGCTGGATGTTCTGCAGCTTTCAGCGTGGAAAGGTTCCGTAATATCTTCAGTTTTAGGAAAAAGATATTTCTATGATTCTGATTTTTTTGAAGGAGCTGACTTCTTTGAGGCACACTGTGATGTTACCATGACTCAACTGCTGGATCCAGACCAAGTGCTGAATGAAATAATCTCTGTCCTTTCAAAGGGGTCAGTGGAAAACAGAAAGGCTTCACCTTGTATGTGCCTAAATAGTCAGTTCCACAGCCCTTGAAGCAAACATTTTAATTTGCTTTCTCTGCCCCACTCCGTAAAATACAAACATTTTAGAAAAAGCATAGGGAACGTAAATGGATATGTGCATGAAAAATTGTCCACGATGCAAAACAGTGTTAAGTGAGTTAAACGAGCTCCCGTAGAGCTCTGTGACGAACATGAAGCAGTAATGATGATGTGGCACTTAGAGGCCGATGTGAGTGTTGTCTGCCCCTGTAAAACTGTAATACAAAAGGTGAGCTGTACAACTGGGAGAGAGACTGTGTGTAACTGTAATGCCCATTCTTGTAGTTAAAACACACAAATATTTGGCCAAGAGATCACAGAATTACAGAATCCTCAGAGTTGGAAGGGACCTCAGAAAGTTATCGCTGCTGGATTTGGGTGTCGCAGCTCTCAGCTGACTTCATCCTGGGCTGTTTTCTCAGTAATATGAATGCCAGTGGAGTACTGCAATGAAGTGCTTTTATTCATTTGAAATTGTCCAACACCAGCTTTGAAACATGATTAAATGATTATTCTGCTTCTCTGTTGTTTTGTACAGCTACACCCTGAAATGCCAAACAAAGCCAGATTTTGGCAAAGAATCCATGAAGTTTGAGCTAGAAGTGTGTGGGCTCAGTAAGGACGAAGCAGTTGGTATCAGAAGACAGAGGCTCAGAGGGGATGCGTGGGTCTACAAGAGACTGGTGGAAGACATTTTATCCAGCTGCCAAGTGTGACTGCTGCTCAGAAAGCCACAATGCTGTGCTGAGACTTTAATCATCATTTTAGAAAAATCGGTTTGGAAATGTAATTTGTGATCTCCTTCACAGCTGTGTTTGAGAAATCTTGTCAGCTCTTATAGTTTTGACCACCCCCTTTGTGTGTATAACCACGTCACGTTTCCTTTTCTTACAAAATTGTCAACTTTTGCTACACGTTCTGCAGATGTGACTCAACTCAAATAAAATTCCTTAAACTACCCCATTTTTCTTATCTGCTACAAAAAGGAAGTTATTGGTGTTGATATGCTGGGGCTCATTAATGGTACCATTCCAGTTATCAATAGATGTGGTACAGAAATGCATTTGCATAATTCTCTTCTTGTCTCTGTGTAAGCAGGACTTATTGAGATCATTAACTAAGTCATGGCTGCGGATCACAGAGCTGAAATATGTGCTCAGTGCCATACTAAATAGAGCCATCTTCAACAAATGGGAAGTCGAGAGGGCCAGGACTTAAACTGTGGTCCTATGTAAAACATTGCTGCAGCTCATTACTAAGCCTCTGTGATGCTTAAAAAGTGAGCGTTCTTTCTGATGCTCCCCTGTTCCCTGGTTGTCATGCTAAGATAATTCAGTACCTTTAAGTGAATGAAGGTGAATGAAGGAAGCATTTCTGTTAGGTTTTACAAGCAGCTGAGAAGGGATGGTGTGACAGTGCACAGAGAGCAGAGTGTGGCAGCCTCCTGCAGCTGCTGCTGCCCCACACCCCTCCTGCCGTGCTGCCCAAGGTCTCTGCCCAAGATGGGGACACAGCCCCCACTTCCCCTTTGCGACACAGCTGAGCACATAACCCAGAGAAGCGCAGACCCCTGAGGAGTCCTTGGCCAGATCACCCTTTCTATGCTCTCAGATGGCCCTGCTGATCAGTGGCTCTGACCAGGACTGGTTTCCATCGCTTGCTCACTAACTTACTGCCCTTAATGGCCAGGTACACGTAGAGAGGACTCTCCCACAGCTCTCCAAATGCTATTAGCTTTGCTGAGTGTAAGAGGCAAGCACTGACCCTAGGTTAATACAAGTAACTTCTGAGATCTAGGAAGGAAACACAGGAGTTGGTAGAGGTGTTAGGATATCCCTCACAAAACAGTACATCTCCAAGCTTGATTTTTTCTGTTATGCAATTATACCTTTAGCCTGCGTCAGGAATGTGTGAGAATGTGAGCACCACCAACCACCCTGATACCCAACTCACAGCAGTGTCAGAGGTAGTTCTGTTGGAGCTTTTCTGCACACAAATGCCCACTAACACCTAGATAGGGGCTATGGCTCACAGCACTGTGCTGCAGGTTTTCCTTCATGAAAGGAACCGTGAGTCTGTTCTGTATGTGAGCCACATTATTGGCTCTTTCCTGGATGAAACTTTCCCATCCAGAAGCTACTTACAGGGGCTACAACGATCCACAGCCCTTAATGCACGAACCACAAGGATACATTCATCAGCATGGCTGACTAAGGTAGAAGTCTCCATCACTTCTTTCGAACTTTAAGTTACCACTTTGCTGCTCTTCAGGCAGGGAAAGAATTGGGAATGTTTTCAATGAATTTCAAGGGTTAAAAATGTTACTAAATTTTTTCTGTTTCTGGTCAAGAACTTTCCAGATGCGAAATGACATAAATGAGGAACACTTCATAGGAACATATGACGACACAAACCTGACCAACAAATGCAAGGAAAGGCTGCAGTGTGAGCCCAGCCTGGTCAATGGCTTTCACTGACAGCTGCGTATAGAATGTGTGCCCACGGTCCAGGCCTGGTTCACCTGGTTCCATGACTGATGGGCTGGGGGCCCACAGACCCATGCCTTGAGATGGGCCTAAAAAAACACAGCAGCAATGAGATTTAAGTCCCTTAAACTTTAATGCAAACAGTGATTGCCACAGAGTGAGATTTTACAGGTGGTACGACCAGCACAAGGGTTGAGCTTGATAATAACTGATTAAATTTTAAAAAAGGATAATAAATTGAGTTTGATAATTGCTGACCAAGCATACATAACATACAATTCCAACAAACTCAAGTTTCGTATCAGTGCTTAAACAACTTCTGTGCACGACTCCTCCTGCTGCAATATTAGGCCTCTGGTTTTCAGATGTTGAAATTTAAGCCTCCTAAATACCAGAAATCAGCTAACGATGCCAGCACTGCAGCTGAGGGCTGTAACTGGCCCATAGCTGGGCTGCTGTGCAAGCTCTGATTTCTGCTTGCTTGCTCTGCTTTCTGGCATGAACACAAACCTCTCCCAAGAGTTCAGATTCTCCCTGAGACTTGATCCGAGTTGCTCTAAGCCTAGAAAATGGGACAGCTGGCTGCATGTGGCATGTTGAAAACAGCCTCGTTAATGCCTAGCAGAGCAATGCCATGTGTATCTTAGAGCACTAATCCCAAGTGGTCGAATAATTGAAATTTTTGTTTGTTTCGACATTCCCTGAGTTTTAATTTAAGAATTTAATACAAAAATAACCTTACATTTTTAGTGTATTTGTTTTTTGGCTAACGTTTCTTGCTGGGAATGAATGACCACTGGTGGTAGGAACCAGCAGAATGGGTGAGAAGCAAGATTCACTTGTGAGTTGTTTTGAAGCTCAACTACACCCATGGTGATAGATTATCTTGTTTTTATATTGAGAATTCTGGAATTCTCTTGTGTCAGCTTATCACAGGTAGAACTGGGAGGGAGAAGAAACTGTGGGGATGAAGAAGTGCGTGTGTGCCAAGCTTATGGAAGTACCCACACACAGGGTCAGAATGTGTGTTCTGCTTCACTGAGTCCTAATCTCATTTTGCAGGCAGACAGGTTGCACACTGTCATACATGTAAGACTAAATGGGTTGCTGTGCTGTGCCTAGTAGGCTGTTCTTACTCCTTTCCCTTCGCTAGGATCCTCTGTTACACCCCAAGTTTAATTTATGGTCGCTGTACAGCAGTGTGTTCTGCTGCTTGGCTTCAATCTAAGCTCTCTACGCTACCATTTCTCTGAGCAGATAACTAAACTTGGATTATATTTTTTCCATTCAAAGCTTGACGTAAAGACATTTCTTAAATGCAGTGCTTAAAAATCCTAACACATAAAATATTATTTGTTACAGAGAATGTCATTCTATTTTTCTTCTCCCCGCCTCTTTATTCATAACTTGTTTTGTTGGATGGTTTTGCAGAACAGGCAGGAGAATAGTAAGGAGCCCTGAGTGCAAAGGAAAAGACATCCTTCCAGTCCAGAAGGTAAACTCCACTTACTCATTCCTTAACATGGTTAATAAAGTGTATGGATTGTTCACCACTTAATGAATACATGCAACTGTTCTATTGCTTACCCTCAAATCTTGTTCCAAACTATAGCACTTCTTTTCCATTTTTATTTATTTATTTAGTTAGTTAGTTTGGCAGCTTTGGAGTACTGTATTTGCATTCATATTCAATTAGTAATCCAAACTTCAAAAATTATCTTTGATCCTTCTACAGTCACATATCCTCAAAGGGCTCTGCTTTACCCTGCCTGGGCTAACTCCTGCTTTTAACTTCACTTCTGTTTAGGGCTGCATTTTTGGCTCTGCCAGGTATCCCTGATACCCACTCTCCTAAGCACATCTTATTCAAGATTTCTGTAACTTCTGGGGCTATAACCTTGTTTTCCCCTGTTTGTGTTAAAGGCAGACTTAAAATTCTCAATCAATTAATACTGTTTGATCCTTAGCTTCAGTTGTATTTAATTTCTTGCCAGAGTAATCTGGCATGTACAACAATTTATGTATTCCTACTTGTTTTCTCAGTCTATATTCAATTAATCCCAAAAAGCAAGCCATTCATTCATTGGGCACTGGCTCCTTCTGTTGTTACAAAATCATCCACGGGCAGTAAGAGGCACCCGTATCCACCAAGAGATTAACTTCTTTATCCTGCTCCCCCAGCTGTAATTTAAGCAATGGATCTGCTAGGGTAGACTCCCCAAATTCCCATCCTTCATCTTTGCAACCAGAAATTGTTGCCCCTTCCTCAGTAATTTACACATTCCTTTCATTCCAATGGGGCAGAGCCCTCTCTGGGCTCTTCCAGCCCCCCCATCTCTCAGTGGATCCCTGGCCCTCCTGCAACATCCTTCCAATGTGCCAACACACACCTGAGAGGTGTTTTGTTTGTTTTGTTGGTATTCTTTCCCTTGTGACCCTCCCATAGCGCTATTGTGGAAATGTTAATAAACTAATAAGACAACACAAATTACTCCTTTTACCCTGAAGTTTCCCCAAAACAATCCCCAAAACTTGTTCCACCACTGCTGTCCACACTCCAGACACGAGTAACACCAATCCCCTTGATATATCTCTTTACAAGCTGAGCAGAGTATAACGTAATCAGGACAAATAATATGTGAAATATACACCTTTCTTCCGGTCTGTCACTGTAATTTATGACATATGAGTTCCCATATTCATCCCACTCCAAAAAGTTCATTTGCATTTACACTAAAACCATTCAGATTCCCTTTTTCCCAATTTATCAAAAAGAAGATTTTACTCCTTTATTGGTGAGCGAGAGGGATGGGAATGTAACAAATGAGCCTTGACATAAGGCACGTGATTAAGAATTGATTTTTTTAATGACAGATTCAATTTTGTTTTAAAAACCGAAACAAAACATTTGGCAATCAAAGAAAAGCTATGTAAATAAGCTTTAATATCATACCAAAATATTTCTTCACGTCAGTTAATATAGTTAATAAGGTATCAGTGGATTTTGTTTATATACATGCAATATATGGCTTTATTTCACAAAAACAAGAAAAACACCAGAGCATTGCTAACAGCAACAATTAGTCACTTTAAACAGATGCTGACAGTGAACATGAGATTATTTGCCTCCTTTTTACCCGCCCATTAAGATCTCATTTTAATCGTTTGTTTAGAAGCCATTTTTTGTCCTGCTTATTTGATACTTAGGGATTTTGAATCAGATTCTGTGAATTCTTTTGCCTGTGAAATATCCTGAAGCTAATTCTGCACCCTTTTTATCCCGGCAGCACTGGCAGGTTTCTGTCCAACACACAGCTCAAGTTGCAGTGATGCTGAATTCACAGAGTGAGAAACAGGAGGAGCTTGCTTGATTGTGGTGTTCAGCCTTTTGCTCACTCCTAACTGAACAGGTCCTATGGAGGAGGACTTTGACTGAGAAAGAGAAATTTCAGAACAAAAATCTACAGAGAGCTGCAATCTCCGGAAAGGTTACCAAGTATTTCCGAACTGCAAGATAGATTGCTGCTCACAGGGAGCAGTGTGATCCACCTTGCTGAAAAAAAACCTCGCTCCTTCTGCTTTTTGATGCCCTTCATCATTCTTTATGTTGGCAAATGTCATAGTTTCGGCTGGGATAGAACTGTTGTTTTCAGAGTTTCTGGAATGATGCCGTCCTTTTGATTCAAGGAGAAAAACAATGTTGATAACACAAGGATATGGTGGCTGATAAGCAGTGTTCTACAGAGCCAAGGCCATTCGCAGAGAAGGACCCAAGGTGCTGGGAGGGAACAGAACTGGGACAGCTGACTGAAACTGAGTGAATCCAACAGGCCTACCATCTCTTTAAGTAGTTCTATAAAGTATTGGACTTACTGCGGGAATGAAATGCTGTTCCTGCGGTTAGAACCAGCAAGATGAGAATTTTATGGTCTCTGCTGCCATTCAGTGTCATTTGTAGGTACTAACAATTCTTTTGGGGATTCTCTTCATTCCAATGAAGGAGGTCTTTACTAATCCCTATCACTTGTCCTGTAGGTAATCCTTCAATACTTACGCACGCTTAGTAGATAAGATGAAATAATTAATAAGTACAAATATTGTAACTTTTGTATTATAGACTATTCTATTAGGACATTAGGAAGTATTACTTTTCAGAAAGGGTGGTCAGGCACTGGAATGGACTGCCAAGGGAGGTGGTGGAGTCACCGACCCTGGGGGTGTTGAAGGAAAGGCTGGATGTTGTGTTGAGGGACATGGTTTAGTGGGAGCTATTGGGAACAGGTGAACGGTGGACTGGATGATCTTTTAGGTCTTTTCCAACCTTGGTGATTCTATGATTCTATGGTACTGTTTTGCCAAGAGGCCCTCAGCAAGAGAGCAACTGAAGGGGCCTCTGACATGAGGTCAAACTGTATCATTTTAACCCCCAACTCAATCTTGGATGCAACCCCTGGTTGTGTGCATGGAGCCCAACTCCTCATATTGAGCAGAGCAGGCAGTGCCCTGGATGATGCTTCAAACATCATCACTGTGACAAACGAACAGTAAATCAAAGCAACCACTGCATTTAGAGTTACCAAAACTGGGACAAAGGTCGGCGAGGTAGATGACTGACTTCATCCCAAACGACCACCGAATGAGGAGGAAGAGGTTGAGCCTTCAGAGTGAAAATAAAAGCACAGGCAGCAGGGCACATCTAAAGCATCAACTTCTCCTTACTGAAATGTCTCTGCAGCAGTTAATTCCTCTTCGTATTTGAAGAAGAGCAGAAAGAGAGGGATGTAAATTAGATATACTAATTCCATGTTCTAACAGAACCAGTTCGATGCCTAGACATACACAGTGCAGGAGCCCAACCACTAACATAGAGCTCATTTAGCAAGCTTAATTGAGAAGGCTGACAACACATGTCCAAATTTCATGTAAGACTGATGCTCAAAACTGTTAGACCTAGAAAAACAAATGCTTTCAGAGACTTGACTCAAATAGCAATACAGATTGACATTATCAATCTTTCTGTATACTGACTGCAAACAGTAAACACAATCTAGAGTATATAATGGCTTTCAACTAAATCCCTTTCTTTCAACTGAATATTTATTAAACAGAAAAAGATCACCAAGGAATTATATTGATGTTTTTCCTGCTTCTTTGTATGTGCTAAATAATGATTGCCAATGTACTGCCAACAAATCTTTCACCCTTCAATCCCTGTGTCTAACATGCTATTAAAATGGGTTACATAAGGTCTGTGAAATGAAAAAATACACTGTCGAAACCACAAAAGGAAAAGCACTCCTGTTGGAAAAGCACGTTTCCTACTGATACGGAATATCTGGCAGATGGAACCACACATTTTGTAGTTTTAAACAAAGCTACAAAGCTCCACAGGCAGGCCTACGAATGCCTCCACAGGAATTCAGAAATTCTCTGCACTGTTCTCATATTTGACCACAACATTAAGGAGACGCTTCAGACAAACGCACACGGATCAGTGAGGAACGCCTCCGTGCCATCACTGCTTGAGATGGAGAACGCACGTCAGGAGGTCACTGAGAGTGCTGCCAACAGACCTCAAACTGCAGCAGTTCTGCCCTTCCATCTCCTGTGTGCTGCTGCTCTCCACTGCGCCCATTGCCTCTCACTGGGGATACTGAATACACGCATTTGAAGGTAACTGTTACTGTGTTAGTTTTATTACACTAGTGTCATTTTCTAGTCTTCCTGCAGTATCAGTTTACAAGATCTCTGCTCAGTGCTCTCTGAGAAACAGCTGGTACTTTGTTACCTGTCTTCCACATATTAGTCAAAGGTTTGAGCCAGAAACAAACTCCACAGCACTCCAAGTGTCAATCTGAATGCAAAGTATCTGTAATCTGTAAGAGTTCCAAGTTCTAACAAAATACCCCTTAGTCTTGCAAGAATAAATGTGCCATGTTTCTCCCATACACCCTACTCTCATCCAGTGTGACTCTGGGCCAGACCTGAACAGCAACTCTTAGGGCTAGACACCAACTGACCTTTAATAAAGCCTACAAATCCCTTCTAAAAATTGACCAAAGAGTCTTGAAAGATGCCACTTTCCCAGTTCACGCCTTGCATGTGCTCATTTCCCACATGCCGATTCTTCATAAAGGACTGCACTTCTTTTGAACCTCACTGGATCAGACTCTGCCTTCCCTCAGAGGAAAGAAAGCACTTCACTGGCACAAATTTCCACGTCTGTTTCAGAGCTGCAGTCAAAGAGATTGCTAACCAGTAGGCAGCACTGCAATATAATCCTCACATTTCTACAACACAAAGAAGCCACTCCTTGCCAACAGTTAATTTGATTCTCCAATCCCCCTTTCTCCACTTAAGTTGTGACAGCCAATGATGAATTCCATCCCTCCTTTAAGAGGGAGTCACACAAACTGAGTGCTCTGCTCGATGTGCCTTCTGTCACACTGCTCCTGTGCAGCACAGCGCTGTAGGCGCACGCAGGGCTGCACGTGCCTGCTGCCGTGCCTCGAGTTCCCCATCAAGCTCTACTCAGGTTAATCCTTAGGAAGTGTTAACGTGTTCAGCTTCAAGAAAACCAGCAAAGTCAAATCAGACTGCTCTTGTTGTCACAGGTTCAGACTGTGAAGCAGTAAGGTATCAGCAAATAATTGAAATTCCTAACAAGCAAAACAAAACTCTTGATTATTTTGAAGCTGAACATTAGTCAATTTTCTGCAAGTATTCTCCCCAAATCCACTTAGCGTTTCTGAAGAAAGCACTTCTGAAGAGAGCATTTTACATCAGTGTCACACAAGCAGGGAACAAGAAGGAAATCTTTGGCTTGATTTTCTGTTAAGGTGCACCTTCAGGCTTTCCTGTCCCCTGTGTAAGCAAACAACTCTTTATCATCTCAGCTAAAGGTGTAAACAGGCATTCCACCCAAAGACTGCTCCAGATAGGCAGGCCATGCAGAGACTTTAAGTGTTACTTAACTGAACCCAGACTGACCAGTTTAGAATATAGCAGTCCAACAGGGCAAATGAACAGTGGCACAAGGCATTTCTAGGGAGAGGGGGCACAGATTATTTCTCACTCTTTGGCACAGAGGACAGAGTCAGTTTCTCGTATTTTTCCATTACAGCAGCTATTTTTAATCTTGTGGCTTAACTAATACAAGGGCTCCCTCCTCAAATCACTCCTGCCACCGCAACAACAACAAACATTTGAGAAGAACTTTAAGAAGCACTTTAAGAAACAGTGTGAGAAAAGTAGATAGGAAAATCCTGGATAAAGACAAGGAGAGCAGCCCACATACAGTCCTATCCGCAGCTGCCTGAGGCAAGCAGTCCATTTTTGTTGGCCACAGCACAAAGACTGAAAACTGATGGTAAAAACAAACAAACAAAAACCTGCAGCCAGAATAGAAAAAATTCTGCTCAAATATAAGCAAAAATTCTCTTACTTTTTATACTTAATGTTTCCTGCTGACCACATGCTGTGCATCAGACTAGAAAGGAAAGTCACTTTTGAGCAGCTCTACAAGCACGACGACTGCTTCAGCAAGCAGAGCTCAGCTGATGTTATGCAGAAATGTAAGCCAGTGTAATTCTTTGTAGGTTGTCACTGCACTCTGGGATTTGTATCGTCAGTGAAAGGAAGCTCAGCCAAGACCTCCAACCATCAGCCAGCACAACAAGGAGACACCTTCAGTAACACGGAACAGAGCGGAGCAGTGACAGCGTGCAAATATCAGCAGATGTGGCCCAGCAGAGCTGCCATCAGCCATCTGGGCTCACTGTCACCATCCATGCACCCTGCACGCTACTGACTGGACACAGCTGAAAGCTCTACAGCAGAAACAGAGCACTGAGTGTTGGCAGCTGGAACAATGATGCACTGAGCATTTCCTGAGTTCCACAACACAGCATTTTCATTTGCCATAGTCTTTCAGGTATGTGTGATAGAGCATTAGACAATCTGGATAAGTACCAGCACACTGAAGACAAAAGCGTAAGCATTTCCAAAATAACTCATTTTAATTCTACCCACAAATGAGTAGCATACATCCTTGTTCTCCAGTGACTACAAAGGAAGTTTATCCACCTGTGGTTTTATCTTAGATCTGCCACAGTTAATTCTAATATTTCAATATAAAAGCTCAAAGCTGTTTTGAACTTAGATTTCAAGGCACTTTCCAAACACGATCTACTAAAGAAAGACGTGAAAAATGCTCATTCCTTTTTGCTTTGTTCTGAACATTGTTTCATTCATCCTATCCACCTGAGAATTAGTAAGCACAAAATTTTAATGCTTCTCTTATTAAAAGAACAAATAATTCTTCAGAACAACTATCAGACCCAGTAGCTACTTGCTATTATCTCACGGAAGAAACCCAAGAAAAATGAGGGAAATGCAGTAAGATGCTACGTGCAGTCTGCCGGAATTTCTTGAATCCTGCTAGACTGACCGTGCTTTGTATCATGAGGCTCTGTTAAGGACTATAAGGACATGCTCTGAGCTCAAATCCCAAAGTCTCAGAAAGTACTGGGATAGAATTTTGGCTGCTCACATCCCATGCATCTGACAAGCAAAATCATATCAGCTAGCAAAGAACACTGGACCAGAAGGGAACAACCACACTGACCTGCCACGCATACGTGCCAAGTACAACTGGTAAGAGAACAAGAACTCAAAGTCTTTCTGCCATGTGGTTTCATGTAAATGGACAGCAAGCATAAATAAATTGTATTTTCTTAAAGAACCTCACCACACCACTCAAAGCAAAGACCTGACAGCCTTCTTCATAAGGTTGATTTACTTTTCACAATACCTAACAACAATAACCTGACACACACACACAGAGTTTAAAACCAACTTGATTGTAAGCGTAGGCTGCTGTCTGAATTCTTGCCATGCGATTTAAAATTCCAACAAAATCTCCAGCAACGTGCGAACACACAAACAGGAAAAATAGCAAGGCAGACCATGAACAACAGCTAATGTACAGCTCACATCTACAAACATCTCATGTGAGAGGAAATGTACAAATATGGCCCTGTCCTTCAGGAAGCGCCCTTCTGAACGACAACACTTCTGCCTCAGCAGGAACGTGAACCACTGAGAACCCAGCAGCACCACACAGCCCCTGCTAACCAGAAGAAGGGAAGAAATAAAGGTGGCTCTATGCTTCAACCAGAATATTCCTATTTCTGAATTACGAGGAAGAAATTCCCAAAGCACTGAAAAGAGAGATGAATACAGCTTCCAATTTTCTTCAGTTTTCTGTTTGGTGCAACATGCAGTAGACTCGTCTGCAAGCCTCATTTATTCCTTGTGGAGCAAGGAGACACACTCCTGGGATTTTGCAGTGATGTCACCATCCAGCCCCAGTATCACATGTTCTTTTCCTTTGGCAAGTTTACAGGAGTGCTGGAGTTATGAATAATTTGCATGAAGTTGAATAATTAAAAACAATGCTCAACATAAAGATTGTAGGGCCACACACTCTCTCTTGCAAGCAGAATGGAGTACTGTAGGATCTGTAAACCCACATGCTAGCACTTCTGAAAATGATGAGACAGTTTTAATACCACGGAGCACAAAAGCAAGAGTAAACAGAAATTTATTCACTTAGGCAAGAAATTAGGAGCCAGAGCTCTTTGACTTCAGAGGAAGATGCTACACTCGTTACAGGCACTCCTCCTCAACAGACTCAAACTGAGCAGAATGGGGAGGAAAATAGCACAGGATTTTTCACACCGTAGCTTTGGTGATACTGTAAAGCTCTCACCTTGGGGTCCAATAAAAAAATGTGGAGCACAGAGGACACATGACTCTCTGAAATTTGAGTATGTTCAGTGACCAAGGGACATGAAGAGACAGCTCTGAAGGGATCTGAACATCATCGGATGGACAGAAGGAAAAAGAAATGGGGACAGAAGGAATAAGAGTGATAGCAGGGAAATGGAGTGAGCAGAAGGGAAGAGTGAGGGAAGAAGAAACAGCTCTCTGAACAGCTATCAGAGGGAACAGCAGAGACCAGAGAGGAGGGAAAGGGGAGGAAAAGAGAATGTGCATGGAGAGAACTGCATGTACAAGGGAGGGGGGCTGTGGAAGTGAGAGAGGGGAGGGAGAAGCCTGTGCAATGGCAGGAGGGGGAGAGGCAGTATGGAGAGATAGTGAGAGAGAAAAGAGAGGACATAGGGGAAATAGTAGAGGGGGAGATAGGAGAGCAGAGAAAAGAGAAAGAGGAAAGAAAAAGGAAAGAAGCACAGCGGGCAGAGGAGTGTGAAGAGGGACAAAGGGAAGAGCATGAAGGAGGGATGGATTGGGAGAGTGAGTGGGAAGGGAGAGAAATGATTGTGAGGGAGCAAAGAGACAAAGGTGGAGAGCAGAAAGAAGCAAGGGAAAGGCAAGCAAGGAGCAAAGAAGGAAAGGGGAAGGCAGGCATGAAGCAAGAAGTGCAGGGAAGGAGAAAAGGGACAGAAGGCAAACGAGGACATAGGAAAATATGAGGAAAAGGAGAAAAGATGCAGAAAGAATGAATGAGCAAGGTAAAAAATAGAGAAGAGTAAGCAAGAAAAGAGGTTTGGAAAGGAGCACAGACAGCACTGAGGCAAAGACCGAAACAGAAGTAGACTAAAGAAAGCAATGTGTGGCTGAGAGGGGGAAAAAGCAAATAGTGTCAGGCACGTGGAAATAAAAGCAAAGGTAAGACAGCAAGCAAACAAGAAAGGAGAGGGAGATAGGAACAGCACGCATAGACATGAGTGGCAGAAAGTGAGGTAAGGGAAGAAGGCAAAAGCAAAAAGGCAAAGTGAAAAGACCGAGCAAGAGGTAAAGAGACACAGTAGGACAAATTCAACACGACAGGAAAGGAGGAACTAGAGGGGAGACAGATTAAGAGCATGAATGGTGGAAACTGAGGGGAAAAGAAGAGCGAAAAGAACAGGGGGCAGAAGGCAGTGGTAGGGACAGCGAGGAAGGGGATGAGAAAGAACAGGAAGGAAGGGAAGTGAGTCCAGGAAAGGATGATTAGGAGAGACAGCGATGGGGAGGGAAACACAGCAAGGGGTAAATAGGAGGAATAATAGCAAGAGAATGGAAAAAGCAGTGAATGGGAAAGAGCACAAGTGAGCAGGGGATCATGGCAGAAAGAATGAATGGCAAAGAGAGTGTGAGGCAAAGGAAAAGCAAATGCATAAGCAAAAGCATGCAAGAGAGGGAAAGAGCTAGTAGGGAAAAGAGGGAAACAGCTAGTAGAGGGAGAAAGAAGTGCATGCAAGTAAAAGAGAAGCCCCAGAACTCAAGAAAGAAGTAGAGAGAAAAAGGGACAACTGAGAAACCTGTAAGAGAGAGAGAACAAGGTAGTGTGAAAAAGCATGCTAGAGAAGGGAAATGTATATGCAAGGTCCTGAGAGAAAAAGCTTAACAGTGAGGGTATGCTGGCTCTGGCTGGGGTGGAGTTAACTCCTCATAGCTCGTACGCTGTTTTGAATTTATGACTAAAAAGTGTTGATATTATGTCAGTGTTTTAACTCTTGTTCAACAGAGGTTGCACAACATCAGGTTTCCTATGTTTCACATGCTGCCCCTCAGCCAGGGACTGTAGGAGTGCACAAGAAGTTGGGGAAGGCAAAGCCAGAACAGCCGGCCCAGACTGACCAAAGGAACATTCTGTGCTATATGACACACTCAGCAGTAAAAGCTGAAAGGGAAGAAGTGGTTCTGTTTAGGGACAGCTCTAGAGAGCAAGAGATGGCATGTAAGCACATGAGAAAAGGGGAGGGCCCCAAAGCAAGACAAAAAGAACATGACAGAGAGAAAAGAAAGGAGCCTGAAAGAGAAAGGGACTGTGTGTGCATGACAGAGAGAAAAAAAAATTCCTCCTTATTCCTTCTAAGAGAAGAAGCATGGAAGTGAAGGAAACTGCATGCAGTCTAGAAGGCAAGCAGACATGAGAGAGAGGTGACAACAGCACATGCAAGAGGGAGAAGGAAAGCATGCAAGAAAGTGCATGCAAGAGGGTAAAAACAATATGCAGTCAAAGCCTGAGATAAAGTGTGTAAAATGGGTGATAAGTAGGAGTGCACAGAAAGGAAAGTGCAAGGCAGTCAAAGCAAAAGGAGGGAGAAAAATGCATGCGAGAAACAGGGAAAATGGAGAGGCAAGAAAACAGGCAAGGGATAAACTGAATGCATAAAGAAACAGAAGGCAGGGGGTGAAACTGCCAGAGAGAGAAAGGTAAAGGACAACAGACAGGGACAGTGTCACAGGAATGGGAAAGGAAGCCTGCACATGTGAGAAGGTGAATGGGCATGAGACAGACTTAGGGCATACGCACACAGAGAGCAAAACTAACTGGGTGATGGCACACAGAGAAAGAGGAAGAGCGAGGCACAGGGAGAACAGGGAAGTGCATGAATGGGAGAGTAAGAGAGGAAGGCATGCGGGAACGTCCATGTGAGAGAGAATGAGAGCATGAGAAATGAGCAAAAGGAAAAGTGTCAGCGCAAGGAAATCATGCAAGAAAGAGAAAAGGCACAGGAAAAAGATATAAGCCATGGAAGAGAGAATGGATGAAAGAAGATGGTATGCACGCACAAAAGAGAAAAAATGTGACAGAAAAGTGCACAGAAGAGAGAGCAAGCATGCAAGACAGTGCTAGTGTGCAAGAGATGGCAAGTACGCAAGAGACAGCAAAGACTGAGCATGGAGGGGGGAGGAAAAGACTAAGCAAGAGGCAGGGGGAAGAGCAAGCACCAGAGAAAAATGGTATGAGGCAGTTAAAGACAAAGAGCATCCTCTCCTTCCATCATGGAGAGAAGCTGCACTACAGGGGGAAAGCACGTGGCTGAAGGAATGCAGTGAAGGTGGGGGAACAGGCACAAGAGGGAAGAGAAAAGCATGAGGATGAAAAGGTGCATGAGAGCGGAAGTGAAATGGGAGAACCCATAGGAGAAAGGGGATGCGTGTGACAGAGGGAAACCAAGCAGAACAAAGGGGAAAAGCGCATGAGAGAAAGCATGTAAAAGAGGACATGGAAGCTTGAGGGTAAGAAACTGCAGCAAGAGAAGAAAAGCATGTATGAGAGGGTTATCATGCAAGTCTGGGGCAAGGGAAAGTTCACTAAGGAGGAAGGGAAAGTGTAAGGGAGTGAGCGCAAGGAAGAGGGACTATACGCAGGACAACACAAGCAAGAAAGGGAAGGGGCTGCATGAGAAGAAAAGTCAGAACACATAAACAGAAGTGAAAGAGTGAGGGGTTTGCAGGAAGGGTGGAAACCTGCCCACGAGAGAGAGGAAGCATGCAGTGCAAAGACATGGAAAGTGTGTGTGCAAGAGAGGAAAACTCTCTTGCAGAGGAAAAGAGGCTGTGAGAAGAAAAGGAGCACGAGAGAGTTAGAAGAGAGAGGGAGGCTGTGCCTGTGAATAAGGGAAGCTACAAAGGGAAGCCACGTTAGGAAAAAATGGTAGAGCGTGCAAGAAATGAGAGAGGGCAAAAGTGTTGACAGAGAGGGAAAGCCAAACAAAGAGAGCAAACATAACCATGAGAGAAGAGGGGGAAGTGTGCCAAGAACTCCAAAGACAGTGAGAGAAGCCCAAGATACCTACAAAAGGGAGTGAAGGAAAATGAGAGGTACAGAGGAAAAAAAACACATGCAGAAGAGAGATGTGATTCATGCATAAAGAACAAAAAGAAAAGTACAGCATCACAGAAGAACACTTACAGACAGGGAACATGAGCAAGTGAGACATGCAAGTGGCATATGCAGTTGAGCAAAATCACACACATTCAACACAGCAAAAATTTATTCTGTATTTCAATTTTATGTCTCTTCTTGTTTAGTTTAAAGCTGTTTTTATCCCTTATCCCACCCCTATGCTCCCTGACAAACAGCCCCTTCCCATGGGAAAAGAAGCATGTGCAAGAAAGGGAAAGTGTATGCAGGCAAGAGGAAAGGAAAGCACACACACAAGACTAAGAAAGCAAACCCAGGAGAGTTAAAGAGCAAGAAAAAAAGCACTGGAGCACAAGAAGCAGCAACAGCATGAGATGGACTGCACGAATAGGAGGCAGAGCAGATAAGAGGGAAAGTGGACAAGCCAGATCTCATGCAATAGTGAGGTTGCAGAAATTAGAAGAAAAGGATGAGAGTGGGCAAGGCAGCCAAAGATCTGTCTGATCTGTTAAGAACCAGGAAAAACAAACAAAAAAAGGCATTAAATGTCACCACATTTTCTTCACCTTACTTGCTAGGTGACCACCTTCACCAAGTGAGAGAATCACAGAATCATAAGGGTTGGAAAGACCACTGAGATCACCTAGTGAACGATCAACCCACGACTGTGATCACTGAACAGAAGAAACAGGCATCAGAGATGCTGGAGAAGGAAAGACCACAAAGACAGAAGGAAATCAGATATAGACAATCATAGAACAGCCTGGGGTGCAAGCGACCTTTAAGATAATCTAGTTCCAACCCCCCTGCCACAGACAGGGGCATTTCCCACTAGAGCAGGTTGCTCAAAGACCCATTCTGCTCCTGAATACTTTCAGGGAGGGGTGACCACTTCCAGCGTCTCATCACCTTCACAGCAAAGAATTTCTTCTCCCACTATCTAGTCTAAATCTATCCTCTTCCAGTTTAAAGCCATTTCCTCTCGTCCTGTCGCTACCTGTACTTACAAAAGTAAGTCTGCAAAAGAGAAGCAAAGCAAGGGAGAAATTGCAAGAGCCTGGGAAGGACTCAATGAGAAAGGAGGAAACACGAGGGAAAGGGCAAGCAAGAGGAAAGTCTCCATGCAAGAGGGGAAGATTTTACGAGCAAGAGGAGAAGCATGGAAGAGGTGAGGGAAGTGAGAGACCATGAGAGAGAAGACTTGATGATCCTTGAGGTCTTTTCCAACCCAACCTGCTCTGTGATGACTCTGTGAACACATGCTAGAGTGTGAGCACCCAAGGGAGATGAGGAAAGCAAAGAGAGGAAAAGAATACCAGAGTAGGAGCATACGGACAAGGGCAGAAACATGCAATAGAAGAAAACACAAGTAGGTGAGGAAATGCAAGCAAGAAAAGAAAAATGCAAAAGAGAGAGAATGCAAGACCGGAAAGCAAGAGGAATAAGGGGGCAGAAGAACAGAAAATGGGGAAATGAGAGAGCGTGACAGGAAAATGCAAGAGATAAACACATTAAGCGACACATAGAAGGCATATCAGAAAACACAGGCGAGAGGGTAAGCTCTTCAAGAGAGCACGAGTCAGAGAGGAAAAGTGTCTAAGAAGGAGATTAACACAGGGTAAGTATTTCAGAGAGAGAGAAAACGAGCCAAGAGGGAAACGGCATGCGAGAGGAAGAGAGAAGGAACAGAAGGAGCAGGGAAGGAACGAGAAAGGGTCATGTGGTGGAGGGAGCAGTAGAGAGAGAAAGAAACAGCAAAGGTACACTGCCAAAGACATGGGAGGGAAAGTGCAAGTAGGCGTGAAAGGGAGCAAGCAAGAAATACTGCTGAAAAACAGCAAAGGGGAAAGCAAGGCTCTGGGAGAGCAAAGTGCAAAAGAAAGAAGGAACACATGAGAGCAGAAGTGTGCAAGTGAAATAAGGAAAGCATGAGAGAGGAGTATAAGAGGGAGGAAAAGAAGGAAAATAGGGTGGGCAATGTGTGAGGAAAGTGAGAGAAGCGGAGGGAGGGAGGATGAGTGGAGCGGGAGTATGAAAGAGACAAAAGCGGACAGAGCAGTATAAAAGTCCCAAAGAAGGGTGGCACAGAGCATAAGAAGTAGATCGACAGCATGGCCAAGAGGGAAAGTGCATTCAAGAATGTTCCCAAGATGGAAAAGCATGCAAGCGATGGTGAAATGATGACAGACCAGAAGAAAGGGAGAATGGAAAAAAAGCAAGCATAACAGGGAAAAGAACGTGCAAAAGAACAGCAAAGCTAGGGGGCTTTAAGGAGAGGTGCAGGGGAAGAACAGAAAGAGGGAACAGGAAGATGGAAAGGAGAAGCAGGAGAAAGGGGAGAAGAGTGTAAAGGGAGAAGTGCAAGGAAGAGGCAAACTGAGAGAGAAGCAAAGCGAGAGTGAGGCAGGGGAAACGCCAGCCAGAGAAGAAGCAGGAGAGAGGAGAAGAGCAGGAGATGGAAGGGAAGGCTCAGGTTACAGACTGAAAGTGTGAGGGGTGGGGAAGAGCAAGAAATGGCGAATTTGAGAATGTGAGAGAGATTGGAAACCATGTGAGAAAGGACAAAATGGAGAAAAGGGAAAGGAAGACAGAAGGGAAAAGCAAGGGACAATCAGAACACACAGCAAAGACATACAAGAGAGCAAAAAAAAAAAAAAAAAAAAAAAAAAAGCTTCGACTTTGGATTTAAAGATTACTTCAGGCATGAACAGCATCTTTTGCCTGTCTTTTTTTGGGTCTGCACATACATATGCCCGATGTTTAATAAATTCTACTATGAAAAGACATTAAACAGCTGCATTATCTCATTTCAGTCATAGTGATGAAAATACACATTTTTTACCACTCACAGCTCAAAACCAAGACTTGTGGTTTGTGGCTTAAAATTACACCAGGATACAAATATTTCTTGCTTCTAGAGACAGCAGGGCTCCAGTTTGGAGCCTGTGGTAGAACAGAAACCTCCCCTTCATCCACAACATAAGCTGCACGTAACTGCATTAAGGCTCACAAATGCAGAGATGTTTCCGATTCCTGACTCTGCACCACAACACTGGTGCTGAAATGGACAAACTGCCCAGACTGCTCAAATCATCAGCAAAAGGCATTTTTCAGAAACATAAAAAGCATACAACATTCACGTGTAGCTCATCCCAGGCATCTGTGAATTTGTTCCAAGTGATGGAGTGCCAGGAGAGCACTGGCAGAAGCAGGCAGCAGAATACACCTCACACAACAGCTGAGCTTACCAGGGCTCTCTAGAGGCCACGTACTGCAACCAGACTGCTGCAGCAGGGCCACTCAGAGGCCGCCCTCAACACCACATCCACGTAACTCCTGAACATCTCTGAGAGTTTCCACAACCTTTCTGGGCAACCTGTGTCGGTACGCCATCATCTGCACACTACATAAGTGCTTCCCCACACACACAGAGAACCTGCTGCGTGCAACTTTGTGCCCATTGCCCCCGTTCACCGAAGAAAGCCAGGCTCTTTTCTCTTTCCACTTTCTTCAGTTATTTCTGAACACTGATGAGATCCTCTGAACACTCTCCCACACTCAACCGTTCATACGTGAGATGCTCCAGTCTCTCAGTCACCTTGGTGGTCCTTAGTTAGGACTATCTTCATTAGCTCCACATCTCTTTTGTGCTGAGGAGATCAGAGCTAAACACAGTTGTCCAGATATGGCCTCACCAATAGACATGAAGAGACACCAAGGTTTCCCCCCTTGATGAGATGGCAACATTTTGGCTCACGTGGCACAGGACAGCATTACCTTCCTTAGCAACACTGATGGTTTATGTACAACCAGGTGCTCATCAAGACCCCAAGGTCCTCTTCTGCAAAGCTGCTTCCCATCCAGCTGGCACCCAGCAGCTATAGGTGCTGGACTCCACCTTGTTAACCTTCATAAGTTTCAGGGATCCACTGAGACTCACAGATGGCTCATCAGCTGGTATTGGAAGAGCTCTGCTGAAACATCTGCTCCTCGTGGCAGACACCCTTCTCCAAGACTAGCTCATCTATCTGAAGTGCATTTCTGCAGCTTACAGCTTCTAACACTCAGATGATACATGAATAACTGACAATTTAGAGAACCTCTATTTACTTTAAAGTACCACTGAAACATTTCAAACTGCGCAATAGCTTATGGTCATAATGGCAGAAAGTGACGGGAGACAATTCAATTTTGCATAAAAGCATTCCATGGCAATCCCTAATGATCTACATCAAGGAACAACAGATATAAAAACACTAGCTTGGGAAAACTAACCAGGGTATCTGCTGCATAACAGTCAAGAAGGTCTCCATAGACAGTAATGGAAGTTATCAAAAACTCTCCTCAAAGTTGCAATGATTTTTCTGAAAACATTTCAATTATATCATTCATCATACAGAAGTGATTAACAACAGGATCTCAAAGGACTCTCTATTAAACTCTTTATTAAACTCTTTAGTTTAATAAAGTAGCCTTTTTAGGTTCCAGCTGTCACAGATCTGCAAGGGCCAGCTGCTCTGCAAAAGAATGTAAGCTGGGAAACAAGCATGAACACCGGGCTGGTGACAGCAACGGATTCATCAACATTACTGCCGGCTCTGACACCTTACCAGAAGATGCTTCAGCTCATTAACGTGGACTTCATTCCTTCCATCAGCAGCTGCTCCTGAACTGACCTTCATTCATACAGTGACACCACCAACTTCCAGCACGAGCTGACCTGCAAAACAGAGAAAAAAAAGGGGGATGACAGCCAACACAGAGACAACATGCTTTAATATTCACGAGCAAAAAAAGCAACGACAATACAGAAATGCAGCAGCAATAACACAGCAGTATGTGAAGAAATGGAAATCTGGCCTGACACCGGAGCGGCCCGTGGGCAACCGGCCCGCCCCCCTCCCCCCCCCGATGCGACCACCCCCCCCGGCCCGTGTGTGACAGAAGGCACAACACAAAAAGCAAATTAGAAAGAAAGCCATCATGCACGTAGCAGCAGAAACACCAGTGCAATGGCAGGATATTACAGAGGCAGGAAAAGGACTGCTCACCATCTCCAAGGATTCACCTGCAGAACCCACCCTGCAGCAGAGAACCTTCCAGAAACAAACCCCCTCCCCTGTCACAGTCAGCCCCTAAATGAGCTCCAGGAGGGGCAGCCAGGCTCCACCCCTTCCAGCCACGGAGCTCCATTGCCTTCAGCTGCGCTCCCAGGGCTGACCGGGTCCTTTCCTCAGCTGCTCCGTCAGGGGTTCAGGCTGCCATTCAACACTTCTTAGATAGCAGAGCAAAGGAAAAAACTGCAAGCCAAAGGAATAGATGAAAGGAAAGCAACAAAGAAAACTAGCAGGATTCTAGGAAATGACAGAAAACCCTGGCAGCAAGGCAGAAGGCAGGGTTATGTCTGCGTGTCTGTCTGCAGGAAACAGCTGCAGGTGTTCAGTGCTGCTCCATGCACCCATCGCAGACAGCTGCACAGAACAGGGCCCCAGCAGCACTGACAGCTCCTGTCAGCTTCACTATTAAAGCCATCTGATCAGCTTCCAATTTCGGATTGCCAGTGCTTTAAAGAGAGAAGCACTAAAGCTGGTGAACGCATGATGGCTCCAGATAACAAACACCAAGTCAAACGGCACTTCAGGCAATCAGCATCCTTACATTACCCCACTTTTCGTTTACCCAGAGAGGCTTCTAGCTCCTTTACAGCTTCTTCTCTTTCTTGGGGTTGGAAAAACCAAGGGAAAAATGTTGAAATGGCTCCAAAACCCGTTCAATTTTCACTTCATCCCGATTTTGCCCTGCAGGTGGGGTTTTGTTTTCATTTTTGGTGTTGCACAACAGGTGACTAAAGGGACTGATACAGCTTTGAAGTTGAATCATTCCATCAAACATGCTGGTTTTCTTTGAAATCTCTCCCTGAAATCCATTCATTCCTACAGACACTGTAGGAGGGATTTTACAAGCCTAAGCCGACTGTAGGTTTGGATTCAGCTGTCACTCCTTTCTCCCCCTGAGAAACACAAGATCTGCACCTCGCTTCCAGTGTCAGAACAGACCTGGGGCACAGGGAAAGGAGCCAGAGAGTGTTTCCTCTGCTGCACGTTTGATTCCTCGCCAAGTGAAAACAGTCATGTCTTCGAGGTTTGAGAACAGTTCTCTGAATTCAGTGACACACACTTCTGTAAAGACTTCATTCTTACTTTCACGGTTTGGATTTTCACTTCTGTCTGAGTGCCTTCTGGACTCTCATCTTCAGCTCTGCTGCCACTGCCCCAGGCGGATGGGGAAGGAACCTGCAGAGGGTGTCCTGTCGTTTTCTCCCCAGCAGTGGGTTGATTTTCCAAGTAGTCACACGTTCACTTTCCAGGTCTGTCTCACCTATGATGCCTACTGCAAAGAACAAAAATTAGTGGAAAACAGATGATGATGTAGATTAACATGAGACAATTCTCAGCACGTACATTATAATGTACCCTAATGCATAACCAATGAATACACAGATGTTATAACTGAGAAATATCCAGGAAAGTTAGGCAGTCAGATTATTGCAACAAAAGGATAATAAATGGAAAATGTCCTGTCCTCTGGCTGCCGCCTCTTGCCTTCTGCAGGCCTTCTTTGACACCTACCAAGCTTTAGTGAGGCTGCATCAGTGTGAAACACCGGTAACCTGTGGAGCTCTGAAGGGGAGCTGTGGCTCCAGGACCTCAGGAGGGGCTGTGCGTGCTCTTTAATGTGCGTGCAGTCTGCTTGTGCTATGGCAGAAGGGCTCTGACAGTTGGGGCCGTGTTTGTGTGGTCAGGAAAAGTGGATATGAACACTTCTTCCTTTGGAAGGATTTAAAGACAGAGCCTCTCGTTGCTGCTTACTGGGTGTTTTTCATCTTTACAAACACAGGGGTTTGAATCATGCTGTTTTTCACGGGAGATGTGCCAGAATGTCTCTGATGGACTATTTGCTGTGCCTTTCTACCACCAGAAATGCTACTGATATAGCAGTTCAGAAAGCCTGTGCTGTGGATTTGTTTCCTGGACTCACGTGAGAAAGATGGCTGTGGAGATGTTGGTCTTGGGGCAGGAGTTGTTAGAAGCTTTTGAGAGTGGCATCCGTGTGTCATGAGTGATTGTGGTACCACTGCTCGGTCAGTTGGAGTGCATGAAACAAGTCTGAAGTCTTCTTTTAATGGAGCAATGGGAAAGGAGTCTATGCATTGGAGAGTTGACTTTTAGTCTGCGGGCATTTTCCAGGAGCTGGGGTGAGGGGTGAGGCAAGGAAAGCTGTGGTAGGAGGACGAGGTGTGGGAATAGGAACGTCTTCCATTGATATCAACTCCTGCTGTTCCCTTTTTGACTTGGAATGCATGCTTTTTTAAATCAAGAACAAACTCCTTGTGCAGCTTGTGAATGAACTCATTCACTCCTGTTACTGTTTGGCGTTCTTCTCTACACGAAGCTGCAATTGAAATGGACACTGCTGGTCTGATTGCCAGCCCCCTCCCGCATGCTCAGATCAGCCAAGTTTGCAAGGCCTGGCTCTTGGTGAGTTGTGCCCAAGGTCAGAGATGTGGCTCTTCTCAGCTTTGAGCTGTGTTTTCCAGTTGCATGTTGTGCTATTCCTGTTGTGTTGACCTCTTGAGCTGCAGCCCTAACTGGGGATCCAAGTAGACTGACACAGAAGGAATGGTTGAGATCTATGTGAGCTTGGATTGGAAATGCAGTGCCAAGGGCTGCACAAAAGTGAGGCAGCCCTGAGTGTAAGGAAAGGCATCTGCTGGGTGAGGGCTTTGCTGCGTGAGCGTCACCCTGCTGAAGAGCAGGCAGCTGTTGTCTTTGCAGACAGCCACATCCATGGGGACTGGCAGCTTTTTCTGCCTTCTGGCTCTTGGCTGCTGCTGTGAGAGTGGAGCTTCTTGCCCTGAGAGAACCAGCAGCAGAAGGGATCCCATGCGTGGCCTCTGAGCCCTTTCAGACAAACCAGCTGGATTAGTGTGGCTGTGACCTTGGTTTGGAGTTCACCCAGCAGGCTTTGCCCAAAGCAGAATGAGCTGTGGGCACAGCGTCCAGCAGTGGAAGTGACCAACAGCTGGAGACAGCAGCAGCCTGAGCGGCGCTCTTGGGGGAAATCCTCATTGAACAAAGGCCCAGAAGAAGAGAGCAGTTTGTCCCTGTGTTCACATAGTCAGGTTTTCCTTTCTGACCTGACTGTTAGCTCAGGCGGTGCCTACAGCTGTGTGATGTGCTCTGCAGGAAGTGCCAATGTTTCGCATTCAACCTTGTCTTTCACCTTGTTCTAAAGCTTAGAGACACCCTTAATTTCTGCAGCCCTGAGCTCTCCGGCTTCTACCTGTGATGTGAGACAGTAATGTGTCAACTCTGTCAGGCTCTTCTTCTCTTTTCTCTTTTAAGATCCCTCTTTTAAGAACCTTGTTTAAGGTAGGAAAATTCATTTCTGGGTCAGGAGAAGAAGAAATGCGACAATCTTCCCTGCACTGCTCAGTTTGCCTGAGTTGCCAAGTGCTCCTCGTTTTTCTTGTACCCTTCAATTCCAAGTCCATATTTTCCCCAAAGCAAAAGAATTCAGAGGTAACCACCTACAGTTCAGTAAGTGATTTCAGTATTTATTTCTGACTGTGGCAATTTCTTCAGTTCAGAAGTCACACTTAATTTACGGTGCCTGCTTTAATTCTGACCAAGGTTGCAGTGGCAGCTGGCTTCCCAAGGCTGCAGTACATGGTGGTGGCACAGCCTTGGGCGTCTGCATTTGTGCTAATGCCACATTTCCTTTCTCTCACAGGTCAGCTGGTGCTAGAAGTGGACGGCATCCAGTGTGAATGGAGGTCAGTGCAGGAGCAGCTGCTGCTGGGAGGAAGGAAGTGCAGGCTGATGGACTCTGACGCATCTCCCGGCACGGCACCAGAGGAGGCAGCAGTGATGCTGGGGGGCAGCTGCAGAAGAACACGAGGAGCTCCTCAGCAGGAAGCCACAAGCCCTGCAGAAAGCTGCAGCAGACTCAGAACACGCGTGGATGCCCAGGAGGAAATGCAGGCCCAGCGTTTGAGCAGCGCCTGGCCACAGAGTGCTGCGGCCCAAGAACGAAGCTGTTCTGCCTTTGCCCAGATGGCTTTCCAAGGTGGACTCGTCTGTCCTCACGAAAAACAGAGGGCTGACTCATCCAAATGCTTGCTGATTGCTTGGGAGCCCAAATCCTTCCGGCCTCCAATTTGGGGGCAGCCTGGGGGCAACATCTCCTGGGTCTGATCATGCGGTGCCTGAGCGAGAGGATGACCCACGCTGGTTACACAAGAGTCATCTTAATTTCTCTGTTCTGTTACTTCAGATAACGCCATTGGGCGGCCCTCATATTTTCTTACAATTTGGTACCAGGCCGGTGACTTTGGACCAGAGCCCAAAAGGCTGGATCCAGCCCAGGGGCTCACAGCCACAGCCCCAGTTCGAGAGGCTGGCACACGCCCTGGGCCTAAAGATGCTGCCAGAGAAGCCAGCAGTGGCCCTGGGGCCTAAACACACAGCCAGAGAGACTGGCACCGGCCAAGGGACCTGAAGCCACAGCCTGAGCGGCCAGCACCGACCCTGGGTTGAAGCCCAGCCAGAGAGGCTGCACTGGCCCTGGGCCTAAACCTGGAGCCACAGCACGAGAAGCCGGCACCAGCTTCGGGCCTGAAGCCACAGCCTGAGAGCCGGCCCTGAAGTCTGAAGCTCCAGCCAGAGACCCAGCACCAGCCCTGGGCCAAAATGCCGCGGTTACAGCCACAGGGGCAGCGCCAGAACTGGGCCTGAAAGCCACACCTACAGCCGGGCGGGCTGGCACCGGCCGTGGAGCCTAAAGCCAGTCCTGAAAGGCTGGCACCAGGCCTAGGCCTGACGCACAGCCCGAGAGGCCGGCACCGGCCTGGGACTCAAAGCCAAAGGCAAAGGCTGGCACCAGCCTGGGGCCCAAAGCCAGAGGCAGAGGCCGGCACCGGCCTGGGGCCCAAAGCCAGAGGCAGAGGCCGGCACCAGCCCTGGGCACAGCTGTGCCTTCCTGTTGCTTTCTGCTGATTCCTACAGGGCTCCACTGACGGCTCTGAGGCCATGCTGCTCCTTACTGGTTTTCACTTGGCCATGCTGCACTTTGCTGCACCGTACTGCTGTGCACTCCTCCCAGCTCCTACTTGTTCCTCTGGGACCCTGCTGACCACTACAAGGCCATACTGCATTTTTACTGGGCTGCACAAGGGTCGTCTTCACTTCTCTGTTGCTTTACTTCAATTAACCCCCATTCAATTAACCCCATTCACCCCATTGGTCAGTCTCATGTTTCCTACAATTTGGATCTGGGAGGTGACCACTCCTTTGCCTATGATGCAAGCACAGCGGTGATGCAGGCACTTGCTGAGGTCACAGTGGTTGCCAGGCTGGGAGCGTTTGTGCCCCAGCTGGAGCAGAGCTGGTGGTCTGGTGAGCGTGCTGCACACCGAGACTGAGCTCTGTGCTTTTCCAGAGAGAGAGATCCTCCTTTAGAGCCCACTGGGAGCAGCGCTGCGGTGTGTGCGTCAGCTGGGCACCGCTCCGGCTGGGCAGCGACCAGGTGAGCTGGGTTGGTGCTGGCTGGGTGCCGGGAGGTGTCTCAGCAGAAAAGCTGGGCTGGGGAGGAGTTCCCAGCTCCAGTGGTGCCCCTCAGCACGGCTGTTTCCAGGGGAAATGATTCTTGTGGAGATTCCATCCCACGTTTCAGTGGGTGCATGGCTGGGTGCAGAGCTGTTGAGGAGATGGAGAAGGGCGCTTGCTGACACAAGCCGTGGCAGTCAGACACAAACTGGACCTGGTGGCAGGCGGCTCTCGCAGCCAGCTGATGTCCAGATGCTGCCCTCCTCAAGAGACTCCATGGCGCGGCAGAAGAAAGCTGGGAAGATGCTTCTTCCTCATGATGTTTCACTGTTGGATACTTTCTGCAGGGTTCCTGTCCAAAAGGAGATTCTTAGAGATCAAGGCAATCAAAGTCAGAGGGAAGCCAGCTCTATCCAAGAGCACAGAAGTTCCTGTGCACAGTCCTTGGAACTTCAGCTTCCTCAGAGACAGCGGCCATGTCTCAGCCAGGGGACGACCGCAGTTCCAATTCCTGCTCTGGGAGAGGAAAGGTACGGCTGGGTTTCCTTGGCTTGCTTCTTCTTCCTTTTTCTCATGTTTAAGGGAACGGCTGGAGCAGGGGGAGCCCTGCAGGTCCTTTGTGACCTCAGTCACCAGTTGCATTCTGCGCTCGCTGCTGACAGCCCGGGCTGATGGCGTGGGCATGGCTCAGGCCGTATTTTCCCTTAGTGATAAAGAACATCTCAGCACTCTGCTATCCCATCTCTGGCACGACCTGGAAGCTCTGTGCAAACCTTGGCTGCCCGTTCCCTGCAATGTTTCTTCCTTTCTCTCCTCAGAAGCAGCGCGGCGCGGTTCCCTGCGTTTGGAGGCAGCAGCCAGCAGGCTGCCAGAGATCCAACGGCGCCTGGCAGCGCACAGTGGGACGCGATGGGGATGGGCCGTCCTCACTGCCACGCAAAAGTGAGTTTCTGCAGTTCTCTGTCGTGAAGGATGGAGGAATGCATGCTAGGTATCACTTCTGAGCAGCTGCAGTGCTGTAGCGATGTCCAGTAACCACGGTGGAAGCATTAGAGAGGCCGACAGCAACAGCTGATGGCAGCAGCGAGACAGAAGTCTGTGTATAAGTGGTGCTCAGAGCTGAGTGCATTCCTTTTAGGGCCAAAAAATACCTGCCTCAACTTTTGCACCCGGTAGCGTTTTGTTTGCTGATGCAGCTTTGCTCTGCAGAATGCAGAGCTGTCAGGCAGTCCGGGGTTCCTCTGCTGCCATCTGACAGGAATGAGAGCAGTAATGCTTTGTGTAAGCACACTGCAGTTTGAACATCAGTTTCTGCTCTGGCTGTAGAACAGCGTCTTTTGGTTTTGGGGGGTGGATGTGGGCTAACAGGACAGTGCTGCTCCTGGTGTCTGTGCAATCACACTGGATCTGTTGTTGCAGGGACGGAGCCTGCGCGTCCGTGGGATGGTGCTGGGCACGGGGGGAAACGGAAAGCCTCCCCAGGTAAGAAGCTCCTGTGAGCTGTGGTGTGGGTGCTGCCTCTAAGTAGAGCTGCATGCAGGGCTGTGTGTGATGGAGGAGAGAGGAAAGGGCGCTGCAGATCTGTGCTGACTGCAGAAGTGGCACAACGCTGTAGCAGCGGAAAGAAACGATGCTTGAGGAGCAGAAGTCTGTGGCTGGCAGTGCTAAAATGTTCCTCCAAAGAGATGCTCTTCATGTCTTTGTTTCCTTTCTGTCAGAAGCTGATGCAAGTAGCCTTCCAGCCAAGCGCAGCCTTGCAGAAAGGCAAGGCAGAAGAACCGAGTGTGGCACAGCACCCAAGAGAGGTACGGACACACAGCAGGCACCTGGGTTTGGTGCACTGTCTTTCTAGCTAGGCTCTCTGTCTGTTCTTTCTGGGATTGATGTTGCTGTGTGTTGCTTGAGGTATTAATCCCTGGGATCTACTATTACCTTCCTGTCCTGTTTTGTAATCTCAACCCAACAGTTAAGATTCCATACTGTGTACACTCGAGAACAGATTTCCTAGTATTGTGGCCCATCTTGCAGACTGAAAGTAGCACTGGACTCTCGTTGTATCTCCTCTCTTCTCTTCTCTTGATGCTAACAGACAGAGGTGCTGAGCCCAATGGAAAGATCTACGTGAAAGCGGTGCAGGAGGTCCTTTCAGAGAGAGCTCGTCTCCAGGCTGGAGGGCTTCCTCCATTAGCAGGTCCCAGCTCAGGGGGAAGACCTGCCCCTGCCGTGTGCCCCTGCTCTGTCTCCAAGTCCCTGACTGGATCTAAACGCAAGGGCTTGGAAGAAGAGCAGCAAACAGCAGCACAGCTGCCTGCTACCAAAAGAGCGAGGGTTGAGAGCGGAGGCAGCGTGCCAGCTCCAGCAGCACAGCCTGGGCCTGCTGCAGCACGGAGCTCCAAGCTGAGAGGTAAGCAGGTGCTGTGCTACCGCCCTGCAGGGCTGAGCTGCCCTTATCAAGCACATGGAGGCTGCACAGGGTTGGCTTTGCTTTTTCCTTCTCTGCAGAGGGGAAAAGAGTTGAAGCCTCCAAAGTCCCAAGGCAGTGAGGTGCCATGTAACCCCTTCTCTTTAACTGCACGCTGGTTTTCTGTTTGTCCCCCTGGAAATGTCATTCACTGAGAGGCTTCCTGCTCAAATTTCCCCTGTCTTTTTTCTGCCTTCTGCTTTTGCGGTACCCTGTTTACACCGTTCTGCTGCTGACAGAATGAATTCATTTTTATTCTTGCTTTATAGCAAGAAGACGACGACAAAAAGAGAGGAGAGGGCAACTGAAGAAGGCTTCCCTCAGAGCTGCAACTGCACATGCAGAGGTGAGTCCTTGGTGAGCACAGACACGGCTCTTGTTGCCCTCAGTGCCTCTGTCTGACTGCCGTGAAAGATGCTGTAACGTCCTGAGGGCAGTGATGTAACAGAAAAACACCCCGCTGTGTGTCTGAGGAAATCACGCTGTCAGTGAGAGCTGCCCAGGGGAGCTTGGGTGCCTTCCTCTGCCTTCAGAAGGACACCGTTGGTAACGGCCAGAGGGTTTTGCTGCCATAAAGAGCCTTGCCATGTCGGGCACTGCGACCTTGGAAACCTCGTTCCCCCAGCAGAGCATGAATCTTAGCATAGGCAGCTGCTGTGGGAAGTAACGCCAGTGCCCTGAATGGCAGGAACGTGCTGTGCTGCATGGGTCCGTTCTGCAAGTGCACTGATCAGCCTTGCTTAAGGACATCTGCCCACATTGTTTCTGTCCTGTTTCTACACTCGCTTTGTTTCTTTCCAGTCCTCCGCCATGAACAGCCTGGTGGAGATGATGCAGAAGCTGCAGCTGAACGACTGAGAGGAGGAGCATCAGCAGGCAGCGCTGCAGTGCGCGGCGTTGCAGGGCAGCGTTCCGAGTGCCGCCCAACTCGGCATTCCTAGTTTGGTTGTAGTCAATAAAAAACATCACCATAGAGATCGACACAGAGCGCACAGCCCGATTTGTCCAGTGACATCCATGAGCTGCTGCTCCAAGGACTTTCTGACGCACTCACATAACAGCTGTGCAGTCACACACACATGCGTGCACATCCTTGCACAAGGGGAAGAATGGGGATGTGTGGGAGAAAACCCCAGATTTAAGGGGAAAAACAGGGATTTCTAAAAGGAAAAGCCATATTTAAGGGGAAAAACCCCAGATTTAAGGGGAAAAACGAGGATTTCTGGGAGAAAACCACACATTTAAGGATAAAAAACAGGGATTTCTAAGGGAAAAACCCATATTTAAGAGGAAAAACAGGGATTTCTAGCAGAAAACCCAAGATTTAAGCGGAAATACCCCAGATTTTAGGGGAAAAACAGGGATTGTTCAACATCTTCATCAATGACCTTGATGAGGGGATAGTGGCCACCCTCAGCAAGCTTGCTGATGATACCAAGTTGGGAGGATTGGCTGACACACCTGAAGACTGTGCTGCCATTCAGCGAGACCTGGACAGGCTGGAGAGCTGGGCAGAAAAAAAACGCATGAGGTTTAACAAAAGCAAGAGTAGAGTCTTGCATCTGGGGAGGAATAATTGCATGCACCAGTACAGGATGGGGGATGAGCTGCTGGAGGGGAGCTCTGCGGAGAGGGACCTGGGTGTCCTGGTGGACAACAGGTCGGCCATGAGCCAGCAGTGTGCCCTTGTGGCCAAGAGGGCCAATGGCATCCTGGGGTGCATTAAAAAGAGAGTGGCCAGCAGGTCGACGGAGGTGATCCTCCCCCTCTGCTCTGTCCTGCTGAGGCCTCATCTGGAGCACTGCGTCCAGTTCTGGGCTCCCCAGTACAAAATAGACAGGGATCTCTTGGAAAGAGTCCAGCGGAGGGCCACAAAGATGGTGAGGGGCCTGGAGCATCTCTGCTATGGAGAAAGGCTGAGTGAACTGGGTCTGTTCAGCCTTGAGAAAAGAAGACTGAGAGGAGACCTGATCGAGGTCTATCAGTATCTGAGGTGTGGGGGGCAGAATGGCGAGGACAGATTCTTTTCAGTGGTGAGTGGACACAGGACAAGGGGAAACGGCCGGAAACTGCAGCATAGGAAGTTCTGCACCAATGTGCAAAGGAACTTCTGTACAGTGAGGTGATGGAGCGCAGGAACAGGCTGCCCAGGGAGGTGGGGGAGTCTCCTTCTCTGGAGATGCTCAAGACCTGCCTGGATGCCTACCTGTGTGACTTGGTGTAGGGAACCTGTTTTGGCAGGGGCATTGGACTCGATGATCTCTGGAGGTCCCTTCCAACCCCTACAGTTCTGTGATTCTGTGTGATTCTGTGATCCCAGCTCATCCCAGCTTCATCCCAGCACATCCCAGCACATCCCTGCCCCATCCCAGCACCATCCCAGCACACCCCAGAACATCCCAGCACGCCCTAGCTCATCCCACACCATCCCAGCCCCATCCCAGCACATCCAAGCATCAAACCAGCATTATCCCAGCACATCTGACCACCATCCCAGCACAACCCAGACATCCCATACTATTTTGCACGATCCCAGCATCATCCCAGCACGATTCCAGCACCTCCCAGCCCCATCACACACCATCAAACACCATGACAGAACATCCCAGCACCATCCCAGTACATCCCAGCACCATCCCACAACACCCCAGCATGTCCAAGGATGATCCCAGCACATCCCAGCACATCCCATCCGAGCCACTGCATCCCAGAACATGCCACCACATCGCAGCACATCCCAGCAACATCCCATCACATTTCCACACCATCTCAGCAAATCCCAGCTCATCCCAGCACATCCAAGCACCATCACAGCGCATCCCAGCACCATCCCAGTAACATCCCAGCACGTTCCAGCCCATCCCAGCACCATCTAAGCACCATTCAAGTACATCCCACACCATTTCAGAACATCCCAGCACCATCCCAGCACATCTCATCCCAGCTGCTGCATCACAGAACATTCCACCACATCGCAGCACCATCCCACACCAGCCCAGCACAACCCAGCACATCCCAGCATCACCCCACACCATCCCAGCACATCCCAGCACTATCCAAAAACATCCCAGCCCCATCCCAGCACATCCCAGCACCTGTATCCCATCCATTTATCTATCTAGAAACCCCGCTTCCCCAGTCTTTCAGTGAACAGACTGAAAGACACCCACCCTGTGCTGCCTTCTCCTTCACCATTTTCTTCACGACATGGCAGAGCCTCTGCGGATATTCTCCAATTCTCCATGCCTCTTTCTGTCTCTCAGGACCTGAACACAAAGCACGAAAATACATTTCAGACAAACAAAGGATTGAACCAAATGGTCTTTTTGGTGAAGTCAATAAGGACAACAGCCACCCCTGGGACGCCTGTGGGGCTCCAGCACGACAGGCAGCCTAGGATTTTTGCCCGGCCTTCCCTGCAGGCACTTCTGCACCCAAAGGCTGAGGAGAACTTTCCATCACACGCTGCCACCTAGGCAGCTGCGTAGCAGAGTTATGCAAGTTGCAGAGCTGCCAGGTGGGCAGCTGGCTGGCACTCAGCATCCCAGCACCATCTAAGCACCATTCAAGCACATCCCACACAGTCCTAGCACATCCCAGCACCATCCCACAACACCCCATCAAGTCCAAGGATGATCCCACACCATCCCAGCACATCTCATCCCAGCAGCTGCGTCCCACAACATCCCAGTACATCCCAGTACAACCCAGCACAATCCCAGCTGCATCCCACAACATCTCAGCCGGTCCCAGCCCCATCCCGGCACAACCCAGCACGTCCCATACAATTCCACACCATCCCAGCACCCTCCCAGCACATCCCAGCACCATCCCACACACCACAGCATGTCCAAGGATGATCCCAGCACATTCCAGCACATCTCATCCCAGCCGCTGCATCCCTGAACATCCCACCACTTAACAGCACATCCCAGCATCATTCCTTCACATTCCCAAACCATCCCATCCCCAGCCCAGCGCATCCCAGCACATCCAAGCCCCATCCCAGCACATCCCAGCACAATCCCAGAACATCCCAGCACCATACCAACACATCCCAGAACGTCCCAGTATAGCCCAGCACATTCCAGCCCCAACCCAGAACTTCTCAGTACATCCCAGCACATCCCAGTATATCTGAGCAACACCCTAGCAAAATCACATCCCAATCCCACACCATCCCAGCAACATCCCAACACATTACCACACCATCCCAGCACATGCCAGCAACAGACCAGCACCATCCCAGCATCATCCCACACCATCCCTGCACAACCAGCACCATCCCAGCACGTTCCAGCACCATCCCAGCATCATTCCAGCCCCATACCAGCACCATACAAGGACATCCCAGTTCATCCCACAACATCCCAGCACATTCCAGCACCATCCCAGCACATCACAGCACCTGTATCCCATCCATGTATCTATCTAGAAACTCCGCTTCCCCAGTCTTTCAGTGAACAGACTGAAAGACACCCACCCTGTGCTGCCTTCTCCTTCACCATTTTCTTCACGACATGGCAGAGCCTCTGCGGATATTCTCCAATTCTCCATGCCTCTTTCTGTCTCTTAGGACCTGAACACAAAGCACGAAAATACATTTCAGACAAACAAAGGATTGAACCAAATGGTCTTTTTGGTGAAGTCAATAAGGACAACAGCCACCCCTGGGACGCCTGTGGGGCTCCAGCACGACAGGCAGCCAAGGATTTTTGCCCGGCCTTCCCTGCAGGCACTTCTGCACCCAAAGGCTGAGGAGAACTTCCCATCACACGCTGCCACCTACGCAGCTGCGTAGCAGAGTTATGCAAGTTGCAGAGCTGCCAGGTGGGCAGCTGGCTGGCGCTCAGCATCCCAGCACCATCCCAGCACCATTCCAGCACATCCCACACCAATACAGAACATCCCAGCACCATCCCAGCACACACCAGCATCATCCCACAACATCCCAGCAAGTCCAAGCACCGTCCCACATCATCCCAGCACCATCCCACAACACCCCAGCATGTGCAAGGATGATCCCAGCACATCCCAGCACATCTCATCCCAGCCGCTGCATCCCAGAACATCCCACCACTTCGCAGCACATCCAAGCACCATTCCACACCATCCCACAACACCCCAGCATGTCCAAGGATGATCCCAGCACATCTCATCCCAGCCGCTGCGTCCCACAACATCCCAGCTCATCCCAGTACAACCCAGCACAATCCCAGATGCATCCCACACAATCTCAGCACATCCAAGCACCATCCCACAACATCCCAGCACATCCCAGTACAACCCAGCACCATCCCAGCTGCATCCCACACCATCTCAGCACATCCCAGCTGCATCCCACAACATCTCAGCCGGTCCCAGCCCCATCCCGGCACAACCCAGCACGTCCCACACACTTCCAGCACCATCCCAGCACATTCCAGCATATCCTAGCACCATCCCAGCACGTTCCAGCACATCCCAGAACCATCCCAGCCCTATACTAGCATCATCCCAGGACATCCCAGCACCAGCCCACCGCATCCCAGCATATCCTAGAACCATCCCACATCTTCCCAGCACCATCCCAGCAGATTCCAGCACGTCCCAGCATATCCCAGCATCATCCCACAACATCCCAGCACAACCCAGCACCATCCCACAACATCCCAGCCCCAACCCAGCACACCCCAGCACGTCCCAGCACATTCCAGGACATCCCAGCACTTCATAGCCCCATCCCAGCACATGTCAGCACCATCCCAGCACCATCCCAGCCCCTTACCAGCACCATCCATGGACATCCCAACACCATTCCAGGACATCCCAGCATATCCCAGAACCATTCCACACCTTGCCAGCACCATCCCAGAACATCCAAGCACATCCATGCACCATCCCACCACCATCTCAGCACCATCCCATAACACTCCAGCATGTCCAAGGATGATCCCACACCATCCCAGCACGTCCCAGTACAACCCAGCTCCATCCCAGCTGCATCCCACACTATCCCAGCACATCCCAGCCGGTCCCAGCCCCATCCAGGCACAACCCAGCACGTCCCATACAATTCCACACCATCCCAGCACCGTCCCAGCACATCCCAGCACCATCCCACACACCCCAGCATGTCCAAGGATGATCCCAGCACATCCCAGCACATCTCATCCCAGCCGCTGCATCCCACAACATCCTACCACTTCGCAGCACATCCCAGCATCATTCCTTCACATTCCCAAACCGTCCCATCCCCAGCCCAGCGCATCCTAGCACATCCCAGCACATTCCAGCCCCTACCCAGAACTTCCCAGTACATCCCAGAACATCCAAGTATAACTGAGCAACACCCCAGAAAAATCACATCACAACCCCACACCATCCCAGCAACATCCCAACACATTACCACACCATCCCAGCAAACACCAGCAACAGACCAGCTCCATCCCAGCTGCATCCCACACTATCCCAGCACATCCCAGCCGGTCCCAGCCCCATCCAGGCACAACCCAGCACGTCCCATACAATTCCACACCATCCCAGCACCGTCCCAGCACATCCCAGCACCATCCCACACACCCCAGCATGTCCAAGGATGATCCCAGCACATCCCAGCACATCTCATCCCAGCCGCTGCATCCCACAACATCCTACCACTTCGCAGCACATCCCAGCATCATTCCTTCACATTCCCAAACCGTCCCATCCCCAGCCCAGCGCATCCTAGCACATCCCAGCACATTCCAGCCCCTACCCAGAACTTCCCAGTACATCCCAGAACATCCAAGTATAACTGAGCAACACCCCAGAAAAATCACATCACAACCCCACACCATCCCAGCAACATCCCAACACATTACCACACCATCCCAGCAAACACCAGCAACAGACCAGCACCATCCCAGCATCATCCCACACCATCCCTGCACAACCAGCAACAGCCCAGCACCATCCCAGCACCATTCAAGCACATCCCAGCACATCCAAGCTCCATCCCAGCACATCCCAGCATATCCCAGAACCATCCCAGCACCTGTATCCCATCCATGTATCTATCTAGAAACTCCGCTTCCCCAGTCCTTCAGTGAACAGACTGAAAGACACCCACCCTGTGCTGCCTTCTCCTTCACCATTTTCTTCACGACATGGCAGAGCCTCTGCGGATATTCTCCAATTCTCCATGCCCCTTTCTGTCTCTCAGGACCTGAACACAAAGCACGAAAATACATTTCAGACAAACAAAGGATTGAACCAAATGGTCTTTTTGGTGAAGTCAATAAGGACAACAGCCACCCCTGGGACGCCTGTGGGGCTCCAGCACGACAGGCAGCCTAGGATTTTTGCCCGGCCTTCCCTGCAGGCACTTCTGCACCCAGAGAAGTGCAAAGGCTGAGGAGAACTTCCCGTCACACGCTGCCACCTACGCAGCTGCGTAGCAGAGTTATGCAAGTTGCAGAGCTGCCAGGTGGGCAGCTGGCTGGCGCTCAGCATCCCAGCACCATCCCAGCACCATTCCAGCACATCCCACACCAATACAGAACATCCCAGCACCATCCCAGCACACACCAGCATCATCCCACAACATCCCAGCAAGTCCAAGCACCGTCCCACATCATCCCAGCACCATCCCACAACACCCCAGCATGTGCAAGGATGATCCCAGCACATCCCAGCACATCTCATCCCAGCCGCTGCATCCCACAACATCCCACCACTTCGCAGCACCATCCCAGCACCATTCCACACCATCCCACAACACCCCAGCATGTCCAAGGATGATCCCAGCACATCTCATCCCAGCCGCTGCGTCCCACAACATCCCAGCTCATCCCAGTACAACCCAGCACAATCCCAGATGCATCCCACACAATCTCAGCACATCCAAGCACCATCCCACAACATCCCAGCACATCCCAGTACAACCCAGCACCATCCCAGCTGCATCCCACACCATCTCAGCACATCCCAGCTGCATCCCACAACATCTCAGCCGGTCCCAGCCCCATCCCGGCACAACCCAGCACGTCCCACACACTTCCAGCACCATCCCAGCACATTCCAGCATATCCTAGCACCATCCCAGCACGTTCCAGCACATCCCAGAACCATCCCAGCCCTATACTAGCATCATCCCAGGACATCCCAGTACCAGCCCACCGCATCCCAGCATATCCTAGAACCATCCCACATCTTCCCAGCACCATCCCAGCAGATTCCAGCACGTCCCAGCATATCCCAGCATCATCCCACAACATCCCAGCACAACCCAGCACCATCCCACAACATCCCAGCCCCAACCCAGCACACCCCAGCACGTCCCAGCACATTCCAGGACATCCCAGCACTTCATAGCCCCATCCCAGCACATGTCAGCACCATCCCAGCACCATCCCAGCCCCTTACCAGCACCATCCATGGACATCCCAACACCATTCCAGGACATCCCAGCATATCCCAGAACCATTCCACACCTTGCCAGCACCATCCCAGAACATCCAAGCACATCCATGCACCATCCCACCACCATCTCAGCACCATCCCATAACACTCCAGCATGTCCAAGGATGATCCCACACCATCCCAGCACGTCCCAGTACAACCCAACTCCATCCCAGCTGCATCCCACACTATCCCAGCACATCCCAGCCGGTCCCAGCCCCATCCAGGCACAACCCAGCACGTCCCATACAATTCCACACCATCCCAGCACCGTCCCAGCACATCCCAGCACCATCCCACACACCCCAGCATGTCCAAGGATGATCCCAGCACATCCCAGCACATCTCATCCCAGCCGCTGCATCCCACAACATCCTACCACTTCGCAGCACATCCCAGCATCATTCCTTCACATTCCCAAACCGTCCCATCCCCAGCCCAGCGCATCCTAGCACATCCCAGCACATTCCAGCCCCTACCCAGAACTTCCCAGTACATCCCAGAACATCCAAGTATAACTGAGCAACACCCCAGAAAAATCACATCACAACCCCACACCATCCCAGCAACATCCCAACACATTACCACACCATCCCAGCACATGCCAGCAACAGACCAGCACCATCCCAGCATCATCCCACACCATCCCTGCACAACCAGCACCATCCCAGCACGTTCCAGCACCATTCAAGCACATCCCAGCACATCCAAGCTCCATCCCAGCACATCCCAGCATATCCCAGAACCATCCCAGCACCTGTATCCCATCCATGTATCTATCTAGAAACTCCGCTTCCCCAGTCCTTCAGTGAACAGACTGAAAGACACCCACCCTGTGCTGCCTTCTCCTTCACCATTTTCTTCACGACATGGCAGAGCCTCTGCGGATATTCTCCAATTCTCCATGCCCCTTTCTGTCTCTCAGGACCTGAACACAAAGCACGAAAATACATTTCAGACAAACAAAGGATTGAACCAAATGGTCTTTTTGGTGAAGTCAATAAGGACAACAGCCACCCCTGGGACGCCTGTGGGGCTCCAGCACGACAGGCAGCCTAGGATTTTTGCCCGGCCTTCCCTGCAGGCACTTCTGCACCCAGAGAAGTGCAAAGGCTGAGGAGAACTTCCCATCACACGCTGCCACCTACGCAGCTGCGTAGCAGAGTTATGCAAGTTGCAGAGTTGCCAGGTGGGCAGCTGGCTGGCGCTCAGCATCCCAGCACCATCTAAGCACCATTCAAGCACATCCCACACAGTCCTAGCACATCCCAGCACCATCCCACAACACCCCATCAAGTCCAAGGATAATCCCACACCATCCCAGCACATCTCATCCCAGCCACTGCATCCCACAACATTCCAGCACATCCCAGTACTACCCAGCAGCATCCCAGAACATCCCAGCACATCCCAGGACATCCCAGCCCCATCCCAGCACAACCCAGCAAGTCCCACACAATTCCACACCATCCCAGCACCTACCCAGCACCTTCCCAGCACCAGCCCATAATATCTCTGCTCCATACCAGCACCATCCCAGGACATCCCAACACCAGACAACCACATCCCAGCATATCCCAGAACCATCCCACACCTTCCCAGCACCATCCCAGAACATCCCAGCAGATGCCAGCATGTCCCAGCACATCCCAGCACATCCCAGCAAATCCCAGCATCATCCCACGCCATCCCTGCACAGCCCAGCACCATCCCAGCACAGCCCAGGACATTCGAGCCCCATCCCAGTACATCCCACCACATCCCAGCATGGCCCAGCACATCCCAACCACACCCAAGCTCATCACAGCACATCTGAGCACCATCCCAGCACAATCCTGACATCCCATACTATTCCACACAATTCCAGCACCATCCCAGCACCATTCCAGCACCTCCCAGCCCCATCACACATCCTCCACACCATCACAGCACAAACTAGCACCATCCCAGCTGCATCCCACACCATCCCAGCACACACCAGCACCATCCCACAACATCCCAGCAAGTCCAAGCAACGTCCCACATCATCCCAGCACCATCCCACAACACCCCAGCACGTTCAAGGATGATCCCAGCACACCCCAGCACATCTCATCCCAGCCGCTGCATCCCACAACATCCCACCACTTCGCAGCACCATCCCAGCACCATTCCACACCATCCCACAACACCCCAGCATGTCCAAGGATGATCCCAGCACATCTCATCCCAGCCGCTGCGTCCCACAACATCCCAGCTCATCCCAGTACAACCCAGCACAATCCCAGATGCATCCCACACAATCTCAGCACATCCAAGCACCATCCCACAACATCCCAGCACATCCCAGTACAACCCAGCACCATCCCAGCTGCATCCCACACCATCTCAGCACATCCCAGCTGCATCCCACAACATCTCAGCCGGTCCCAGCCCCATCCCGGCACAACCCAGCACGTCCCACACACTTCCAGCACCATCCCAGCACATTCCAGCATATCCTAGCACCATCCCAGCACGTTCCAGCACATCCCAGAACCATCCCAGCCCTATACTAGCATCATCCCAGGACATCCCAGCACCAGCCCACCGCATCCCAGCATATCCTAGAACCATCCCACATCTTCCCAGCACCATCCCAGCAGATTCCAGCACGTCCCAGCATATCCCAGCATCATCCCACAACATCCCAGCACAACCCAGCACCATCCCACAACATCCCAGCCCCAACCCAGCACACCCCAGCACGTCCCAGCACATTCCAGGACATCCCAGCACTTCATAGCCCCATCCCAGCACATGTCAGCACCATCCCAGCACCATCCCAGCCCCTTACCAGCACCATCCATGGACATCCCAACACCATTCCAGGACATCCCAGCATATCCCAGAACCATTCCACACCTTGCCAGCACCATCCCAGAACATCCAAGCACATCCATGCACCATCCCACCACCATCTCAGCACCATCCCATAACACTCCAGCATGTCCAAGGATGATCCCACACCATCCCAGCACGTCCCAGTACAACCCAACTCCATCCCAGCTGCATCCCACACTATCCCAGCACATCCCAGCCGGTCCCAGCCCCATCCAGGCACAACCCAGCACGTCCCATACAATTCCACACCATCCCAGCACCGTCCCAGCACATCCCAGCACCATCCCACACACCCCAGCATGTCCAAGGATGATCCCAGCACATCCCAGCACATCTCATCCCAGCCGCTGCATCCCACAACATCCCACCACTTCGCAGCACATCCCAGCATCATTCCTTCACATTCCCAAACCATCCGAGCACATCCCAGCACATCCCAGCACCATCCCAGCACCATTCCAGCACCATCCCAGCCCCTACCCAGAACTTCCCAGTACATCCCAGAACATCCAAGTATAACTGAGCAACACCCCAGAAAAATCACATCCCAATCCCACACCATCCCAGCAACATCCCAACACATTACCACACCATCCCAGCAAACACCAGCAACAGACCAGCACCATCCCAGCATCATCCCACACCATCCCTGCACAACCAGCAACAGCCCAGCACCATCCCAGCACCATTCAAGCACATCCCAGCACATCCAAGCTCCATCCCAGCACATCCCAGCATATCCCAGAACCATCCCAGCACCTGTATCCCATCCATGTATCTATCTAGAAACTCCGCTTCCCCAGTCCTTCAGTGAACAGACTGAAAGACACCCACCCTGTGCTGCCTTCTCCTTCACCATTTTCTTCACGACATGGCAGAGCCTCTGCGGATATTCTCCAATTCTCCATGCCCCTTTCTGTCTCTCAGGACCTGAACACAAAGCACGAAAATACATTTCAGACAAACAAAGGATTGAACCAAATGGTCTTTTTGGTGAAGTCAATAAGGACAACAGCCACCCCTGGGACGCCTGTGGGGCTCCAGCACGACAGGCAGCCTAGGATTTTTGCCCGGCCTTCCCTGCAGGCACTTCTGCACCCAGAGAAGTGCAAAGGCTGAGGAGAACTTCCCGTCACACGCTGCCACCTACGCAGCTGCGTAGCAGAGTTATGCAAGTTGCAGAGCTGCCAGATGGGCAGCTGGCTGGCGCTCAGCATCCCAGCACCATCTAAGCACCATTCAAGCACATCCCACACAGTCCTAGCACATCCCAGCACCATCCCACAACACCCCATCAAGTCCAAGGATGATCCCACACCATCCCAGCACATCTCATCCCAGCCACTGCATCCCACAACATCCCACCACTTAGCAGCACATCCCAGCACATCCCAGGACATCCCAGCCCCATCCCAGCACTTCCCACACTATCCCAGCATGTCCAAGGATGATCCCAGCACATCCCAGCACATCTCATCCCAGCCGCAGCATCCCACAACATCCCAGCACATCCCAGTACAACCCAGTAGCATCCCACAACATCCCAGCCGGTCCCAGCCCCATCCCAGCACAACCCAGCAAGTCCCACACAATTCCACACCATCCCAGCACCTACCCAGCACCTTCCCAGCACCAGCCCATAATATCTCTGCTCCATACCAGCACCATCCCAGGACATCCCAACACCAGACAACCACATCCCAGCATATCCCAGAACCATCCCACACCTTCCCAGCACCATCCCAGCAGATGCCAGCATGTCCCAGCACATCCCAGCACATCCCAGCATCATCCCACGCCATCCCTGCACAGCCCAGCACCATCCCAGCACAGCCCAGGACATTCGAGCCCCATCCCAGTACATCCCACCACATCCCAGCATGGCCCAGCACATCCCAACCACACCCAAGCTCATCACAGCACATCTGAGCACCATCCCAGCACAATCCTGACATCCCATACTATTCCACACAATTCCAGCACCATCCCAGCACCATTCCAGCACCTCCCAGCCCCATCACACATCCTCCACACCATCACAGCACAAACTAGCACCATCCCAGCTGCATCCCACACCATCCCAGCACACACCAGCACCATCCCACAACATCCCAGCAAGTCCAAGCAACGTCCCACATCATCCCAGCACCATCCCACAACACCCCAGCACGTTCAAGGATGATCCCAGCACACCGCAGCACATCTCATCCCAGCCGCTGCATCCCACAACATCCCAGCTCATCCCAGTACAACCCAGCACAATCCCAGATGCATCCCACACAATCTCAGCACATCCAAGCACCATCCCACAACATCCCAGCACATCCCAGTACAACCCAGCACCATCCCAGCTGCATCCCACACCATCTCAGCACATCCCAGCTGCATCCCACAACATCTCAGCCGGTCCCAGCCCCATCCCGGCACAACCCAGCACGTACCACGCACTTCCAGCACCATCCCAGCACATTCCAGCACATCCTAGCACCATCCCAGCACATCCCAGCACCATCCCAGCCCTATACTAGCATCATCCCAGGACATCCCAGCACCAGCCCACCGCATCCCAGCATATCCTAGAACCATCCCACATCTTCCCAGCACCATCCCAGCAGATTCCAGCACGTCCCAGCATATCCCAGCATCATCCCACAACATCCCAGCACAACCCAGCACCATCCCACAACATCCCAGCCCCAACCCAGCACACCCCAGCACGTCCCAGCACATTCCAGGACATCCCAGCACTTCATAGCCCCATCCCAGCACATGTCAGCACCATCCCAGCACCATCCCAGCCCCTTACCAGCACCATCCATGGACATCCCAACACCATTCCAGGACATCCCAGCATATCCCAGAACCATTCCACACCTTGCCAGCACCATCCCAGAACATCCAAGCACATCCATGCACCATCCCACCACCATCTCAGCACCATCCCATAACACTCCAGCATGTCCAAGGATGATCCCACACCATCCCAGCACGTCCCAGTACAACCCAACTCCATCCCAGCTGCATCCCACACTATCCCAGCACATCCCAGCCGGTCCCAGCCCCATCCAGGCACAACCCAGCACGTCCCATACAATTCCACACCATCCCAGCACCGTCCCAGCACATCCCAGCATCATCCCACGACCACGGCATGTCCAAGGATGATCCCAGCACATCCCAGCACATCTCATCCCAGCCGCTGCATCCCACAACATCCCACCACTTCGCAGCACATCCCAGCATCATTCCTTCACATTCCCAAACCATCCGAGCACATCCCAGCACATCCCAGCACCATCCCAGCACCATTCCAGCACCATCCCAGCCCCTACCCAGAACTTCCCAGTACATCCAAGTATAACTGAGCAACACCCCAGAAAAATCACATCCCAATCCCACACCATCCCAGCAACATCCCAACACATTACCACACCATCCCAGCAAACACCAGCAACAGACCAGCACCATCCCAGCATCATCCCACACCATCCCTGCACAACCAGCAACAGCCCAGCACCATCCCAGCACCATTCAAGCACATCCCAGCACATCCAAGCTCCATCCCAGCACATCCCAGCATATCCCAGAACCATCCCAGCACCTGTATCCCATCCATGTATCTATCTAGAAACTCCGCTTCCCCAGTCCTTCAGTGAACAGACTGAAAGACACCCACCCTGTGCTGCCTTCTCCTTCACCATTTTCTTCACGACATGGCAGAGCCTCTGCGGATATTCTCCAATTCTCCATGCCCCTTTCTGTCTCCCAGGACCTGAACACAAAGCACGAAAATACATTTCAGACAAACAAAGGATTGAACCAAATGGTCTTTTTGGTGAAGTCAATAAGGACAACAGCCACCCCTGGGACGCCTGTGGGGCTCCAGCACGACAGGCAGCCTAGGATTTTTGCCCGGCCTTCCCTGCAGGCACTTCTGCACCCAGAGAAGTGCAAAGGCTGAGGAGAACTTCCCGTCACACGCTGCCACCTACGCAGCTGCGTAGCAGAGTTATGCAAGTTGCAGAGCTGCCAGGTGGGCAGCTGGCTGGCGCTCAGCATCCCAGCACCATCCCAGCACCATTCCAGCACATCCCACACCAATACAGAACATCCCAGCACCATCCCAGCACACACCAGCATCATCCCACAACATCCCAGCAAGTCCAAGCACCGTCCCACATCATCCCAGCACCATCCCACAACACCCCAGCACGTTCAAGGATGATCCCAGCACATCCCAGCACATCTCATCCCAGCCGCTGCATCCCACAACATCCCACCACTTCGCAGCACATCCAAGCACCATTCCACACCATCCCACAACACCCCAGCATGTCCAAGGATGATCCCAGCACATCTCATCCCAGCCGCTGCGTCCCACAACATCCCAGCTCATCCCAGTACAACCCAGCACAATCCCAGATGCATCCCACACAATCTCAGCACATCCAAGCACCATCCCACAACATCCCAGCACATCCCAGTACAACCCAGCACCATCCCAGCTGCACCCCACACCATCTCAGCACATCCCAGCTGCATCCCACAACATCTCAGCCGGTCCCAGCCCCATCCCGGCACAACCCAGCACGTCCCACACACTTCCAGCACCATCCCAGCACATTCCAGCACATCCTAGCACCATCCCAGCACGTTCCAGCACATCCCAGAACCATCCCAGCCCTATACTAGCATCATCCCAGGACATCCCAGCACCAGCCCACCGCATCCCAGCATATCCTAGAACCATCCCACATCTTCCCAGCACCATCCCAGCAGATTCCAGCACGTCCCAGCATATCCCAGCATCATCCCACAACATCCCAGCACAACCCAGCACCATCCCACAACATCCCAGCCCCAACCCAGCACACCCCAGCACGTCCCAGCACATTCCAGGACATCCCAGCACTTCATAGCCCCATCCCAGCACATGTTAGCACCATCCCAGCACCATCCCAGCCCCTTACCAGCACCATCCATGGACATCCCAACACCATTCCAGGACATCCCAGCATATCCCAGAACCATTCCACACCTTGCCAGCACCATCCCAGAACATCCAAGCACATCCATGCACCATCCCACCACCATCTCAGCACCATCCCATAACACTCCAGCATGTCCAAGGATGATCCCACACCATCCCAGCACGTCCCAGTACAACCCAACTCCATCCCAGCTGCATCCCACACTATCCCAGCACATCCCAGCCGGTCCCAGCCCCATCCAGGCACAACCCAGCACGTCCCATACAATTCCACACCATCCCAGCACCGTCCCAGCACATCCCAGCACCATCCCACACACCCCAGCATGTCCAAGGATGATCCCAGCACATCCCAGCACATCTCATCCCAGCCGCTGCATCCCACAACATCCTACCACTTCGCAGCACATCCCAGCATCATTCCTTCACATTCCCAAACCGTCCCATCCCCAGCCCAGCGCATCCTAGCACATCCCAGCACATTCCAGCCCCTACCCAGAACTTCCCAGTACATCCCAGAACATCCAAGTATAACTGAGCAACACCCCAGAAAAATCACATCACAACCCCACACCATCCCAGCAACATCCCAACACATTACCACACCATCCCAGCACATGCCAGCAACAGACCAGCACCATCCCAGCATCATCCCACACCATCCCTGCACAACCAGCACCATCCCAGCACGTTCCAGCACCATTCAAGCACATCCCAGCACATCCAAGCTCCATCCCAGCACATCCCAGCATATCCCAGAACCATCCCAGCACCTGTATCCCATCCATGTATCTATCTAGAAACTCCGCTTCCCCAGTCCTTCAGTGAACAGACTGAAAGACACCCACCCTGTGCTGCCTTCTCCTTCACCATTTTCTTCACGACATGGCAGAGCCTCTGCGGATATTCTCCAATTCTCCATGCCCCTTTCTGTCTCTCAGGACCTGAACACAAAGCACGAAAATACATTTCAGACAAACAAAGGATTGAACCAAATGGTCTTTTTGGTGAAGTCAATAAGGACAACAGCCACCCCTGGGACGCCTGTGGGGCTCCAGCACGACAGGCAGCCTAGGATTTTTGCCCGGCCTTCCCTGCAGGCACTTCTGCACCCAGAGAAGTGCAAAGGCTGAGGAGAACTTCCCATCACACGCTGCCACCTACGCAGCTGCGTAGCAGAGTTATGCAAGTTGCAGAGTTGCCAGGTGGGCAGCTGGCTGGCGCTCAGCATCCCAGCACCATCCCAGCACCATTCAAGCACATCCCACACAGTCCTAGCACATCCCAGCACCATCCCACAACACCCCATCAAGTCCAAGGATAATCCGACACCATCCCAGCACATCTCATCCCAGCCACTGCATCCCACAACATTCCAGCACATCCCAGTACTACCCAGCAGCATCCCAGAACATCCCAGCACATCCCAGGACATCCCAGCCCCATCCCAGCACAACCCAGCAAGTCCCACACAATTCCACACCATCCCAGCACCTACCCAGCACCTTCCCAGCACCAGCCCATAATATCTCTGCTCCATACCAGCACCATCCCAGGACATCCCAACACCAGACAACCACATCCCAGCATATCCCAGAACCATCCCACACCTTCCCAGCACCATCCCAGAACATCCCAGCAGATGCCAGCATGTCCCAGCACATCCCAGCACATCCCAGCAAATCCCAGCATCATCCCACGCCATCCCTGCACAGCCCAGCACCATCCCAGCACAGCCCAGGACATTCGAGCCCCATCCCAGTACATCCCACCACATCCCAGCATGGCCCAGCACATCCCAACCACACCCAAGCTCATCACAGCACATCTGAGCACCATCCCAGCACAATCCTGACATCCCATACTATTCCACACAATTCCAGCACCATCCCAGCACCATTCCAGCACCTCCCAGCCCCATCACACATCCTCCACACCATCCCAGCACAAACTAGCACCATCCCAGCTGCATCCCACACCATCCCAGCACACACCAGCACCATCCCACAACATCCCAGCAAGTCCAAGCAACGTCCCACATCATCCCAGCACCATCCCACAACACCCCAGCACGTTCAAGGATGATCCCAGCACACCCCAGCACATCTCATCCCAGCCGCTGCATCCCACAACATCCCACCACTTCGCAGCACCATCCCAGCACCATTCCACACCATCCCACAACACCCCAGCATGTCCAAGGATGATCCCAGCACATCTCATCCCAGCCGCTGCGTCCCACAACATCCCAGCTCATCCCAGTACAACCCAGCACAATCCCAGATGCATCCCACACAATCTCAGCACATCCAAGCACCATCCCACAACATCCCAGCACATCCCAGTACAACCCAGCACCATCCCAGCTGCATCCCACACCATCTCAGCACATCCCAGCTGCATCCCACAACATCTCAGCCGGTCCCAGCCCCATCCCGGCACAACCCAGCACGTCCCACGCACTTCCAGCACCATCCCAGCACATTCCAGCACATCCTAGCACCATCCCAGCACATCCCAGCACCATCCCAGCCCTATACTAGCATCATCCCAGGACATCCCAGCACCAGCCCACCGCATCCCAGCATATCCTAGAACCATCCCACATCTTCCCAGCACCATCCCAGCAGATTCCAGCACGTCCCAGCATATCCCAGCATCATCCCACAACATCCCAGCACAACCCAGCACCATCCCACAACATCCCAGCCCCAACCCAGCACACCCCAGCACGTCCCAGCACATTCCAGGACATCCCAGCACTTCATAGCCCCATCCCAGCACATGTCAGCACCATCCCAGCACCATCCCAGCCCCTTACCAGCACCATCCATGGACATCCCAACACCATTCCAGGACATCCCAGCATATCCCAGAACCATTCCACACCTTGCCAGCACCATCCCAGAACATCCAAGCACATCCATGCACCATCCCACCACCATCTCAGCACCATCCCATAACACTCCAGCATGTCCAAGGATGATCCCACACCATCCCAGCACGTCCCAGTACAACCCAACTCCATCCCAGCTGCATCCCACACTATCCCAGCACATCCCAGCCGGTCCCAGCCCCATCCAGGCACAACCCAGCACGTCCCATACAATTCCACACCATCCCAGCACCGTCCCAGCACATCCCAGCATCATCCCACGACCACGGCATGTCCAAGGATGATCCCAGCACATCCCAGCACATCTCATCCCAGCCGCTGCATCCCACAACATCCTACCACTTCGCAGCACATCCCAGCATCATTCCTTCACATTCCCAAACCATCCGAGCACATCCCAGCACATCCCAGCACCATCCCAGCACCATTCCAGCACCATCCCAGCCCCTACCCAGAACTTCCCAGTACATCCCAGAACATCCAAGTATAACTGAGCAACACCCCAGAAAAATCACATCCCAATCCCACACCATCCCAGCAACATCCCAACACATTACCACACCATCCCAGCAAACACCAGCAACAGACCAGCACCATCCCAGCATCATCCCACACCATCCCTGCACAACCAGCAACAGCCCAGCACCATCCCAGCACCATTCAAGCACATCCCAGCACATCCAAGCTCCATCCCAGCACATCCCAGCATATCCCAGAACCATCCCAGCACCTGTATCCCATCCATGTATCTATCTAGAAACTCCGCTTCCCCAGTCCTTCAGTGAACAGACTGAAAGACACCCACCCTGTGCTGCCTTCTCCTTCACCATTTTCTTCACGACATGGCAGAGCCTCTGCGGATATTCTCCAATTCTCCATGCCTCTTTCTGTCTCTCAGGACCTGAACACAAAGCACGAAAATACATTTCAGACAAACAAAGGATTGAACCAAATGGTCTTTTTGGTGAAGTCAATAAGGACAACAGCCACCCCTGGGACGCCTGTGGGGCTCCAGCACGACAGGCAGCCTAGGATTTTTGCCCGGCCTTCCCTGCAGGCACTTCTGCACCCAGAGAAGTGCAAAGGCTGAGGAGAACTTCCCATCACACGCTGCCACCTACGCAGCTGCGTAGCAGAGTTATGCAAGTTGCAGAGTTGCCAGGTGGGCAGCTGGCTGGCGCTCAGCATCCCAGCACCATCTAAGCACCATTCAAGCACATCCCACACAGTCCTAGCACATCCCAGCACCATCCCACAACACCCCATCAAGTCCAAGGATAATCCCACACCATCCCAGCACATCTCATCCCAGCCACTGCATCCCACAACATTCCAGCACATCCCAGTACTACCCAGCAGCATCCCAGAACATCCCAGCACATCCCAGGACATCCCAGCCCCATCCCAGCACAACCCAGCAAGTCCCACACAATTCCACACCATCCCAGCACCTACCCAGCACCTTCCCAGCACCAGCCCATAATATCTCTGCTCCATACCAGCACCATCCCAGGACATCCCAACACCAGACAACCACATCCCAGCATATCCCAGAACCATCCCACACCTTCCCAGCACCATCCCAGAACATCCCAGCAGATGCCAGCATGTCCCAGCACATCCCAGCACATCCCAGCAAATCCCAGCATCATCCCACGCCATCCCTGCACAGCCCAGCACCATCCCAGCACAGCCCAGGACATTCGAGCCCCATCCCAGTACATCCCACCACATCCCAGCATGGCCCAGCACATCCCAACCACACCCAAGCTCATCACAGCACATCTGAGCACCATCCCAGCACAATCCTGACATCCCATACTATTCCACACAATTCCAGCACCATCCCAGCACCATTCCAGCACCTCCCAGCCCCATCACACATCCTCCACACCATCCCAGCACAAACTAGCACCATCCCAGCTGCATCCCACACCATCCCAGCACACACCAGCACCATCCCACAACATCCCAGCAAGTCCAAGCAACGTCCCACATCATCCCAGCACCATCCCACAACACCCCAGCACGTTCAAGGATGATCCCAGCACACCCCAGCACATCTCATCCCAGCCGCTGCATCCCACAACATCCCACCACTTCGCAGCACCATCCCAGCACCATTCCACACCATCCCACAACACCCCAGCATGTCCAAGGATGATCCCAGCACATCTCATCCCAGCCGCTGCGTCCCACAACATCCCAGCTCATCCCAGTACAACCCAGCACCATCCCAGATGCATCCCACACAATCTCAGCACATCCAAGCACCATCCCACAACATCCCAGCACATCCCAGTACAACCCAGCACAATCCCAGCTGCATCCCACACCATCTCAGCACATCCCAGCTGCATCCCACAACATCTCAGCCGGTCCCAGCCCCATCCCGGCACAACCCAGCACGTCCCACGCACTTCCAGCACCATCCCAGCACATTCCAGCACATCCTAGCACCATCCCAGCACATCCCAGCACCATCCCAGCCCTATACTAGCATCATCCCAGGACATCCCAGCACCAGCCCACCGCAACCCAGCATATCCTAGAACCATCCCACATCTTCCCAGCACCATCCCAGCAGATTCCAGCACGTCCCAGCATATCCCAGCATCATCCCACAACATCCCAGCACATCTCATCCCAGCCACTGCATCCCACAACATCCCACCACTTAGCAGCACATCCCAGCACATCCCAGGACATCCCAGCCCCATCCCAGCACTTCCCACACCATCCCAGCATGTCCAAGGATGATCCCAGCACATCCCAGCACATCTCATCCCAGCCGCTGCATCCCACAACATCCCAGCACATCCCAGTACAACCCAGTAGCATCCCACAACATCCCAGCCGGTCCCAGCCCCATCCCAGCACAACCCAGCAAGTCCCACACAATTCCACACCATCCCAGCACCTACCCAGCACCTTCCCAGCACCAGCCCATAATATCTCTGCTCCATACCAGCACCATCCCAGGACATCCCAACACCAGACAACCACATCCCAGCATATCCCAGAACCATCCCACACCTTCCCAGCACCATCCCAGCAGATGCCAGCATGTCCCAGCACATCCCAGCAAATCCCAGCATCATCCCACGCCATCCCTGCACAGCCCAGCACCATCCCAGCACAGCCCAGGACATTCGAGCCCCATCCCAGTACATCCCACCACATCCCAGCATGGCCCAGCACATCCCAACCACACCCAAGCTCATCACAGCACATCTGAGCACCATCCCAGCACAATCCTGACATCCCATACTATTCCACACAATTCCAGCACCATCCCAGCACCATTCCAGCACCTCCCAGCCCCATCACACATCCTCCACACCATCACAGCACAAACTAGCACCATCCCAGCTGCATCCCACACCATCCCAGCACACACCAGCACCATCCCACAACATCCCAGCAAGTCCAAGCAACGTCCCACATCATCCCAGCACCATCCCACAACACCCCAGCACGTTCAAGGATGATCCCAGCACACCCCAGCACATCTCATCCCAGCCGCTGCATCCCACAACATCCCAGCTCATCCCAGTACAACCCAGCACAATCCCAGATGCATCCCACACAATCTCAGCACATCCAAGCACCATCCCACAACATCCCAGCACATCCCAGTACAACCCAGCACCATCCCAGCTGCATCCCACACCATCTCAGCACATCCCAGCTGCATCCCACAACATCTCAGCCGGTCCCAGCCCCATCCCGGCACAACCCAGCACGTCCCACGCACTTCCAGCACCATCCCAGCACATTCCAGCACATCCTAGCACCATCCCAGCACATCCCAGCACCATCCCAGCCCTATACTAGCATCATCCCAGGACATCCCAGCACCAGCCCACCGCATCCCAGCATATCCTAGAACCATCCCACATCTTCCCAGCACCATCCCAGCAGATTCCAGCACGTCCCAGCATATCCCAGCATCATCCCACAACATCCCAGCACAACCCAGCACCATCCCACAACATCTCAGCCCCAACCCAGCACACCCCAGCACGTCCCAGCACATTCCAGGACATCCCAGCACTTCATAGCCCCATCCCAGCACATGTCAGCACCATCCCAGCACCATCCCCAGCCCCTTACCAGCACCATCCATGGACATCCCAACACCATTCCAGGACATCCCAGCATATCCCAGAACCATTCCACACCTTGCCAGCACCATCCCAGAACATCCAAGCACATCCATGCACCATCCCACCACCATCTCAGCACCATCCCATAACACTCCAGCATGTCCAAGGATGATCCCACACCATCCCAGCACGTCCCAGTACAACCCAACTCCATCCCAGCTGCATCCCACACTATCCCAGCACATCCCAGCCGGTCCCAGCCCCATCCAGGCACAACCCAGCACGTCCCATACAATTCCACACCATCCCAGCACCGTCCCAGCACATCCCAGCACCATCCCACACACCCCAGCATGTCCAAGGATGATCCCAGCACATCCCAGCACATCTCATCCCAGCCGCTGCATCCCACAACATCCTACCACTTCGCAGCACATCCCAGCATCATTCCTTCACATTCCCAAACCGTCCCATCCCCAGCCCAGCGCATCCTAGCACATCCCAGCACATTCCAGCCCCTACCCAGAACTTCCCAGTACATCCCAGAACATCCAAGTATAACTGAGCAACACCCCAGAAAAATCACATCACAACCCCACACCATCCCAGCAACATCCCAACACATTACCACACCATCCCAGCAAACACCAGCAACAGACCAGCACCATCCCAGCATCATCCCACACCATCCCTGCACAACCAGCAACAGCCCAGCACCATCCCAGCACCATTCAAGCACATCCCAGCACATCCAAGCTCCATCCCAGCACATCCCAGCATATCCCAGAACCATCCCAGCACCTGTATCCCATCCATGTATCTATCTAGAAACTCCGCTTCCCCAGTCCTTCAGTGAACAGACTGAAAGACACCCACCCTGTGCTGCCTTCTCCTTCACCATTTTCTTCACGACATGGCAGAGCCTCTGCGGATATTCTCCAATTCTCCATGCCCCTTTCTGTCTCTCAGGACCTGAACACAAAGCACGAAAATACATTTCAGACAAACAAAGGATTGAACCAAATGGTCTTTTTGGTGAAGTCAATAAGGACAACAGCCACCCCTGGGACGCCTGTGGGGCTCCAGCACGACAGGCAGCCTAGGATTTTTCCGGCCTTCTCTGCAGGCACTTCTGCACCCAGAGAAGTGCAAAGGCTGAGGAGAACTTCCCATCACACGCTGCCACCTACGCAGCTGCGTAGCAGAGTTATGCAAGTTGCAGAGCTGCCAGGTGGGCAGCTGGCTGGCGCTCAGCATCCCAGCACCATCTAAGCACCATTCAAGCACATCCCACACAGTCCTAGCACATCCCAGCACCATCCCACAACACCCCATCAAGTCCAAGGATGATCCCACACCATCCCAGCACATCTCATCCCAGCCGCTGCATCCCACAACATCCCACCACTTCGCAGCACCATCCCAGCACCATTCCACACCATCCCACAACACCCCAGCATGTCCAAGGATGATCCCAGCACATCTCATCCCAGCCGCTGCGTCCCACAACATCCCAGCTCATCCCAGTACAACCCAGCACAATCCCAGATGCATCCCACACAATCTCAGCACATCCAAGCACCATCCCACAACATCCCAGCACATCCCAGTACAACCCAGCACATCCCAGCTGCATCCCACAACATCTCAGCCGGTCCCAGCCCCATCCCGGCACAACCCAGCACGTCCCACGCACTTCCAGCACCATCCCAGCACATTCCAGCACATCCTAGCACCATCCCAGCACATCCCAGCACCATCCCAGCCCTATACTAGCATCATCCCAGGACATCCCAGCACCAGCCCACCGCATCCCAGCATATCCTAGAACCATCCCACATCTTCCCAGCACCATCCCAGCAGATTCCAGCACGTCCCAGCATATCCCAGCATCATCCCACAACATCCCAGCACAACCCAGCACCATCCCACAACATCCCAGCCCCAACCCAGCACACCCCAGCACGTCCCAGCACATTCCAGGACATCCCAGCACTTCATAGCCCCATCCCAGCACATGTCAGCACCATCCCAGCACCATCCCAGCCCCTTACCAGCACCATCCATGGACATCCCAACACCATTCCAGGACATCCCAGCATATCCCAGAACCATTCCACACCTTGCCAGCACCATCCCAGAACATCCAAGCACATCCATGCACCATCCCACCACCATCTCAGCACCATCCCATAACACTCCAGCATGTCCAAGGATGATCCCACACCATCCCAGCACGTCCCAGTACAACCCAACTCCATCCCAGCTGCATCCCACACTATCCCAGCACATCCCAGCCGGTCCCAGCCCCATCCAGGCACAACCCAGCACGTCCCATACAATTCCACACCATCCCAGCACCGTCCCAGCACATCCCAGCATCATCCCACGACCACGGCATGTCCAAGGATGATCCCAGCACATCCCAGCACATCTCATCCCAGCCGCTGCATCCCACAACATCCCACCACTTCGCAGCACATCCCAGCATCATTCCTTCACATTCCCAAACCATCCGAGCACATCCCAGCACATCCCAGCACCATCCCAGCACCATTCCAGCACCATCCCAGCCCCTACCCAGAACTTCCCAGTACATCCCAGAACATCCAAGTATAACTGAGCAACACCCCAGAAAAATCACATCCCAATCCCACACCATCCCAGCAACATCCCAACACATTACCACACCATCCCAGCAAACACCAGCAACAGACCAGCACCATCCCAGCATCATCCCACACCATCCCTGCACAACCAGCAACAGCCCAGCACCATCCCAGCACCATTCAAGCACATCCCAGCACATCCAAGCTCCATCCCAGCACATCCCAGCATATCCCAGAACCATCCCAGCACCTGTATCCCATCCATGTATCTATCTAGAAACTCCGCTTCCCCAGTCCTTCAGTGAACAGACTGAAAGACACCCACCCTGTGCTGCCTTCTCCTTCACCATTTTCTTCACGACATGGCAGAGCCTCTGCGGATATTCTCCAATTCTCCATGCCCCTTTCTGTCTCTCAGGACCTGAACACAAAGCACGAAAATACATTTCAGACAAACAAAGGATTGAACCAAATGGTCTTTTTGGTGAAGTCAATAAGGACAACAGCCACCCCTGGGACGCCTGTGGGGCTCCAGCACGACAGGCAGCCTAGGATTTTTGCCCGGCCTTCCCTGCAGGCACTTCTGCACCCAGAGAAGTGCAAAGGCTGAGGAGAACTTCCCATCACACGCTGCCACCTACGCAGCTGCGTAGCAGAGTTATGCAAGTTGCAGAGCTGCCAGGTGGGCAGCTGGCTGGCGCTCAGCATCCCAGCACCATCTAAGCACCATTCAAGCACATCCCACACAGTCCTAGCACATCCCAGCACCATCCCACAACACCCCATCAAGTCCAAGGATGATCCCACACCATCCCAGCACATCTCATCCCAGCCACTGCATCCCACAACATCCCACCACTTAGCAGCACATCCCAGCACATCCCAGGACATCCCAGCCCCATCCCAGCACTTCCCACACCATCCCAGCATGTCCAAGGATGATCCCAGCACATCCCAGCACATCTCATCCCAGCCGCTGCATCCCACAACATCCCAGCACATCCCAGTACAACCCAGTAGCATCCCACAACATCCCAGCCGGTCCCAGCCCCATCCCAGCACAACCCAGCAAGTCCCACACAATTCCACACCATCCCAGCACCTACCCAGCACCTTCCCAGCACCAGCCCATAATATCTCTGCTCCATACCAGCACCATCCCAGGACATCCCAACACCAGACAACCACATCCCAGCATATCCCAGAACCATCCCACACCTTCCCAGCACCAACCCAGCAGATGCCAGCATGTCCCAGCACATCCCAGCACATCCCAGCACAGCCCAGGACATTCGAGCCCCATCCCAGTACATCCCACCACATCCCAGCATGGCCCAGCACATCCCAACCACACCCAAGCTCATCACAGCACATCTGAGCACCATCCCAGCACAATCCTGACATCCCATACTATTCCACACAATTCCAGCACCATCCCAGCACCTCCCAGCCCCATCACACATCCTCCACACCATCACAGCACAAACTAGCACCATCCCAGCTGCATCCCACACCATCCCAGCACACACCAGCACCATCCCACAACATCCCAGCAAGTCCAAGCAACGTCCCACATCATCCCAGCACCATCCCACAACACCCCAGCACGTTCAAGGATGATCCCAGCACACCCCAGCACATCTCATCCCAGCCGCTGCATCCCACAACATCCCACCACTTCGCAGCACCATCCCAGCACCATTCCACACCATCCCACAACACCCCAGCATGTCCAAGGATGATCCCAGCACATCTCATCCCAGCCGCTGCGTCCCACAACATCCCAGCTCATCCCAGTACAACCCAGCACAATCCCAGATGCATCCCACACAATCTCAGCACATCCAAGCACCATCCCACAACATCCCAGCACATCCCAGTACAACCCAGCACCATCCCAGCTGCATCCCACACCATCTCAGCACATCCCAGCTGCATCCCACAACATCTCAGCCGGTCCCAGCCCCATCCCGGCACAACCCAGCACGTCCCACACACTTCCAGCACCATCCCAGCACATTCCAGCACATCCTAACACCATCCCAGCACATCCCAGCACCATCCCAGCCCTATACTAGCATCATCCCAGGACATCCCAGCACCAGCCCACCGCATCCCAGCATATCCTGGAACCATCCCACATCTTCCCAGCACCATCCCAGCAGATTCCAGCACGTCCCAGCATATCCCAGCATCATCCCACAACATCCCAGCACAACCCAGCACCATCCCACAACATCCCAGCCCCAACCCAGCACACCCCAGCACGTCCCAGCACATTCCAGGACATCCCAGCACTTCATAGCCCCATCCCAGCACATGTCAGCACCATCCCAGCACCATCCCAGCCCCTTACCAGCACCATCCATGGACATCCCAACACCATTCCAGGACATCCCAGCATATCCCAGAACCATTCCACACCTTGCCAGCACCATCCCAGAACATCCAAGCACATCCATGCACCATCCCACCACCATCTCAGCACCATCCCATAACACTCCAGCATGTCCAAGGATGATCCCACACCATCCCAGCACGTCCCAGTACAACCCAACTCCATCCCAGCTGCATCCCACACTATCCCAGCACATCCCAGCCGGTCCCAGCCCCATCCAGGCACAACCCAGCACGTCCCATACAATTCCACACCATCCCAGCACCGTCCCAGCACATCCCAGCACCATCCCACACACCCCAGCATGTCCAAGGATGATCCCAGCACATCCCAGCACATCTCATCCCAGCTGCTGCATCCCACAACATCCCACCACTTCGCAGCACATCCCAGCATCATTCCTTCACATTCCCAAACCATCCGAGCACATCCCAGCACATCCCAGCACCATCCCAGCACCATTCCAGCACCATCCCAGCCCCTACCCAGAACTTCCCAGTACATCCCAGAACATCCAAGTATAACTGAGCAACACCCCAGAAAAATCACATCCCAATCCCACACCATCCCAGCAACATCCCAACACATTACCACACCATCCCAGGAAACACCAGCAACAGACCAGCACCATCCCAGCATCATCCCACACCATCCCTGCACAACCAGCAACAGCCCAGCACCATCCCAGCACCATTCAAGCACATCCCAGCACATCCAAGCTCCATCCCAGCACATCCCAGCATATCCCAGAACCATCCCAGCACCTGTATCCCATCCATGTATCTATCTAGAAACTCCGCTTCCCCAGTCCTTCAGTGAACAGACTGAAAGACACCCACCCTGTGCTGCCTTCTCCTTCACCATTTTCTTCACGACATGGCAGAGCCTCTGCGGATATTCTCCAATTCTCCATGCCCCTTTCTGTCTCTCAGGACCTGAACACAAAGCACGAAAATACATTTCAGACAAACAAAGGATTGAACCAAATGGTCTTTTTGGTGAAGTCAATAAGGACAACAGCCACCCCTGGGACGCCTGTGGGGCTCCAGCACGACAGGCAGCCTAGGATTTTTGCCCGGCCTTCCCTGCAGGCACTTCTGCACCCAGAGAAGTGCAAAGGCTGAGGAGAACTTCCCATCACACGCTGCCACCTACGCAGCTGCGTAGCAGAGTTATGCAAGTTGCAGAGCTGCCAGGTGGGCAGCTGGCTGGCGCTCAGCATCCCAGCACCATCTAAGCACCATTCAAGCACATCCCACACAGTCCTAGCACATCCCAGCACCATCCCACAACACCCCATCAAGTCCAAGGATGATCCCACACCATCCCAGCACATCTCATCCCAGCCACTGCATCCCACAACATCCCACCACTTAGCAGCACATCCCAGCACCATCCCAGAACATCCCAGCACATCCCAGGACATCCCAGCCCCATCCCAGCACTTCCCACACCATCCCAGCATGTCCAAGGATGATCCCAGCACATCCCAGCACATCTCATCCCAGCCGCTGCATCCCACAACATCCCAGCACATCCCAGCAAATCCCAGCATCATCCCACGCCATCCCTGCACAGCCCAGCACCATCCCAGCACAGCCCAGGACATTCGAGCCCCATCCCAGTACATCCCACCACATCCCAGCATGGCCCAGCACATCCCAACCACACCCAAGCTCATCACAGCACATCTGAGCACCATCCCAGCACAATCCTGACATCCTATACTATTCCACACAATTCCAGCACCATCCCGGCACCATTCCACACCATCCCACAACACCCCAGCACGTTCAAGGATGATCCCAGCACATCTCATCCCAGCCGCTGCGTCCCACAACATCCCAGCTCATCCCAGTACAACCCAGCACAATCCCAGATGCATCCCACACAATCTCAGCACATCCAAGCACCATCCCACAACATCCCAGCACATCCCAGTACAACCCAGCACCATCCCAGCTGCATCCCACACCATCTCAGCACATCCCAGCTGCATCCCACAACATCTCAGCCGGTCCCAGCCCCATCCCGGCACAACCCAGCACGTCCCACGCACTTCCAGCACCATCCCAGCACATTCCAGCACATCCTAGCACCATCCCAGCACATCCCAGCACCATCCCAGCCCTATACTAGCATCATCCCAGGACATCCCAGCACCAGCCCACCGCATCCCAGCATATCCTAGAACCATCCCACATCTTCCCAGCACCATCCCAGCAGATTCCAGCACGTCCCAGCATATCCCAGCATCATCCCACAACATCCCAGCACAACCCAGCACCATCCCACAACATCCCAGCCCCAACCCAGCACACCCCAGCACGTCCCAGCACATTCCAGGACATCCCAGCACTTCATAGCCCCATCCCAGCACATGTCAGCACCATCCCAGCACCATCCCAGCCCCTTACCAGCACCATCCATGGACATCCCAACACCATTCCAGGACATCCCAGCATATCCCAGAACCATTCCACACCTTGCCAGCACCATCCCAGAACATCCAAGCACATCCATGCACCATCCCACCACCATCTCAGCACCATCCCATAACACTCCAGCATGTCCAAGGATGATCCCACACCATCCCAGCACGTCCCAGTACAACCCAACTCCATCCCAGCTGCATCCCACACTATCCCAGCACATCCCAGCCGGTCCCAGCCCCATCCAGGCACAACCCAGCACGTCCCATACAATTCCACACCATCCCAGCACCGTCCCAGCACATCCCAGCATCATCCCACGACCACGGCATGTCCAAGGATGATCCCAGCACATCCCAGCACATCTCATCCCAGCCGCTGCATCCCACAACATCCCACCACTTCGCAGCACATCCCAGCATCATTCCTTCACATTCCCAAACCATCCGAGCACATCCCAGCACATCCCAGCACCTTCCCAGCACCATTCCAGCACCATCCCAGCCCCTACCCAGAACTTCCCAGTACATCCCAGAACATCCAAGTATAACTGAGCAACACCCCAGAAAAATCACATCCCAATCCCACACCATCCCAGCAACATCCCAACACATTACCACACCATCCCAGCAAACACCAGCAACAGACCAGCACCATCCCAGCATCATCCCACACCATCCCTGCACAACCAGCAACAGCCCAGCACCATCCCAGCACCATTCAAGCACATCCCAGCACATCCAAGCTCCATCCCAGCACATCCCAGCATATCCCAGAACCATCCCAGCACCTGTATCCCATCCATGTATCTATCTAGAAACTCCGCTTCCCCAGTCCTTCAGTGAACAGACTGAAAGACACCCACCCTGTGCTGCCTTCTCCTTCACCATTTTCTTCACGACATGGCAGAGCCTCTGCGGATATTCTCCAATTCTCCATGCCCCTTTCTGTCTCTCAGGACCTGAACACAAAGCACGAAAATACATTTCAGACAAACAAAGGATTGAACCAAATGGTCTTTTTGGTGAAGTCAATAAGGACAACAGCCACCCCTGGGACGCCTGTGGGGCTCCAGCACGACAGGCAGCCTAGGATTTTTGCCCGGCCTTCCCTGCAGGCACTTCTGCACCCAGAGAAGTGCAAAGGCTGAGGAGAACTTCCCATCACACGCTGCCACCTACGCAGCTGCGTAGCAGAGTTATGCAAGTTGCAGAGCTGCCAGGTGGGCAGCTGGCTGGCGCTCAGCATCCCAGCACCATCTAAGCACCATTCAAGCACATCCCACACAGTCCTAGCACATCCCAGCACCATCCCACAACACCCCATCAAGTCCAAGGATGATCCCACACCATCCCAGCACATCTCATCCCAGCCACTGCATCCCACAACATCCCACCACTTAGCAGCACATCCCAGCACATCCCAGGACATCCCAGCCCCATCCCAGCACTTCCCACACCATCCCAGCATGTCCAAGGATGATCCCAGCACATCCCAGCACATCTCATCCCAGCCGCTGCATCCCACAACATCCCAGCACATCCCAGTACAACCCAGTAGCATCCCACAACATCCCAGCCGGTCCCAGCCCCATCCCAGCACAACCCAGCAAGTCCCACACAATTCCACACCATCCCAGCACCTACCCAGCACCTTCCCAGCACCAGCCCATAATATCTCTGCTCCATACCAGCACCATCCCAGGACATCCCAACACCAGACAACCACATCCCAGCATATCCCAGAACCATCCCACACCTTCCCAGCACCATCCCAGAACATCCCAGCAGATGCCAGCATGTCCCAGCACATCCCAGCACATCCCAGCAAATCCCAGCATCATCCCACGCCATCCCTGCACAGCCCAGCACCATCCCAGCACAGCCCAGGACATTCGAGCCCCATCCCAGTACATCCCACCACATCCCAGCATGGCCCAGCACATCCCAACCACACCCAAGCTCATCACAGCACATCTGAGCACCATCCCAGCACAATCCTGACATCCCATACTATTCCACACAATTCCAGCACCATCCCAGCACCATTCCACACCATCCCACAACACCCCAGCATGTCCAAGGATGATCCCAGCACAACTCATCCCAGCCGCTGCGTCCCACAACATCCCAGCTCATCCCAGTACAACCCAGCACAATCCCAGATGCATCCCACACAATCTCAGCACATCCAAGCACCATCCCACAACATCCCAGCTCATCCCAGTACAACCCAGCACAATCCCAGATGCATCCCACACAATCTCAGCACATCCAAGCACCATCCCACAACGTCCCAGCTCATTCCAGTACAACCCAGCACAATCCCAGATGCATCCCACACAATCTCAGCACATCCAAGCACCATCCCACAACATCCCAGCACATCCCAGTACAACCCAGCACAATCCCAGCTGCATCCCACAACATCTCAGCCGGTCCCAGCCCCATCCCGGCACAACCCAGCACGTCCCACACACTTCCAGCACCATCCCAGCACATTCCAGCACATCCTAGCACCATCCCAGCACATCCCAGCCCTATACTAGCATCATCCCAGGACATCCCAGCACCAGCCCACCGCATCCCAGCATATCCTAGAACCATCCCACATCTTCCCAGCACCATCCCAGCAGATTCCAGCACGTCCCAGCATATCCCAGCATCATCCCACAACATCCCAGCACAACCCAGCACCATCCCACAACATCCCAGCCCCAACCCAGCACACCCCAGCACGTCCCAGCACATTCCAGGACATCCCAGCACTTCATAGCCCCATCCCAGCACATGTTAGCACCATCCCAGCACCATCCCAGCCCCTTACCAGCACCATCCATGGACATCCCAACACCATTCCAGGACATCCCAGCATATCCCAGAACCATTCCACACCTTGCCAGCACCATCCCAGAACATCCAAGCACATCCATGCACCATCCCACCACCATCTCAGCACCATCCCATAACACTCCAGCATGTCCAAGGATGATCCCACACCATCCCAGCACGTCCCAGTACAACCCAACTCCATCCCAGCTGCATCCCACACTATCCCAGCACATCCCAGCCGGTCCCAGCCCCATCCAGGCACAACCCAGCACGTCCCATACAATTCCACACCATCCCAGCACCGTCCCAGCACATCCCAGCACCATCCCACACACCCCAGCATGTCCAAGGATGATCCCAGCACATCCCAGCACATCTCATCCCAGCCGCTGCATCCCACAACATCCCACCACTTCGCAGCACATCCCAGCATCATTCCTTCACATTCCCAAACCATCCCATCCCCAGCCCAGCGCATCCCAGCACATCCAAGCCCCATCCCAGCACATCCCAGCACCATCCCAGAACATCCCAGCACCATACCAACACATCCCAGAACGTCCCAGTATATCCCAGCACATTCCAGCCCCAACCCAGAACTTCTCAGTACATCCCAGCACATCCCAGTATATCTGAGCAACACCCTAGCAAAATCACATCCCAATCCCACACCATCCCAGCAACATCCCAACACATTACCACACCATCCCAGCACACGCCAGCAACAGACCAGCACCATCCCAGCATCATCCCAAACCATCCCTGCACAACCAGCAACAGCCCAGCACCATCCCAGCACCATTCAAGCACATCCCAGCACATCCAAGCACCATCCCAGCACATCCCAGCATATCCCAGAACCATCCCAGCACCTGTATCCCATCCATGTATCTATCTAGAAACTCCGCTTCCCCAGTCCTTCAGTGAACAGACTGAAAGACACCCACCCTGTGCTGCCTTCTCCTTCACCATTTTCTTCACGACATGGCAGAGCCTCTGCGGATATTCTCCAATTCTCCATGCCTCTTTCTGTCTCTCAGGACCTGAACACAAAGCACGAAAATACATTTCAGACAAACAAAGGATTGAACCAAATGGTCTTTTTGGTGAAGTCAATAAGGACAACAGCCACCCCTGGGACGCCTGTGGGGCTCCAGCACGACAGGCAGCCAAGGATTGTTGCCCGGCCTTCCCTGCAGGCACTTCTGCACCCAAAGGCTGAGGAGAACTTCCCATCACACGCTGCCACCTACGCAGCTGCGTAGCAGAGTTATGCAAGTTGCAGAGCTGCCAGGTGGGCAGCTGGCTGGCGCTCAGCAGCTTTCCCGATACTCTCTCCGGGCTGTGTTAACAATCCTCAGCGGCAGCATGGAAGAACATCTGGGTTTTCTTACTGGAGAGATCTGTGATGTACAGATACAAAGCCAGCAGGACACTGGGTGCACGCAGCACCCAAGAAACAGGGACTACCCAGGCTACTCGTGGAGTAGAAATTACCGGGCAGTGAGAAGCTGAACCCTGCTTGAACTACCGCAGCCACATACGAGCAGAGAGCCACAGATGAAGGCTGGTGACTCACCTCTGGCATCCAGCCCAGGCTCAGAAACAGGACTCCGCTTTGGTACTTCACCGAGAGGACCTGCAGGCACAGCTGTGATCAGACACAGGTGAGGACAGCTTCCACTGCACCTTGGCGCCTGCTCTTTCTGCAGGCACCTGCGAGGACTGGTGGCAGGTCGGGGAAAGACATGGTCCAAACGGCAAACGTAGAGCTTCTCTCCTCCAAAGAGTGGCAAGGGCTGCTTTCCCACTGAAATGGGACAGTTCGCCAAGTAAAGAAATACTCAGGACTGTTCTGTGTACAGAACAGGGCCTTTAAGGCACAAAGAGACTTGAAAGACCTTTGGAGGCTCTTAAGTACCTGCATAAACTATGACACCGCTAATTTCTCCTGCCTTCAAAGACATTCACAACTTACCTCTGGGTTTCCCCTGAGGCACAAAAGCAGTATCCACCCAATCCTCGGGATAAGGAGCATCAGCGCCATCATCTAGAATCAAGAACAGGTGAGACACGTTCCCATGGCATGTCGAGATCGCCTTTTCCCCTAGGGACTGGGGAGGGGTCACGTAAGGCGATGGGAGACTCGGGCCGTGATCGCCAAGGCTGCAGAGCGGCCAGGGCGACCTGGAGCCTGGCACTGGGCAGCTTTCCAAACGCTCTCTCCAGGCCACGTGCAACACGCCGCTGGGACCGCTCGGAAGGGCACACACCCATCAGGGCTTTCGTACTGGGAAATCCCTGCTGCATCTCACACTAAAGCTTCTTCAGCCACATTTCCCCTCCAACCCTCCCCAGCCCACCCACTCTCACCTACCCTCCCCTTCCCTTCCCTTCCCTTCCCTCCCCTCCCCTCCCCTCCCCTCCCCTCCTCTCCCCTCCACTCCCCTTCCCCCTTGCCTTATGCCCAACTTACCTCTCCTGCTCTTCACGGAATTCGTCTGGATTCTCCTGCTTTTTGCTGCTACTCTTGCCTGGCTTTCCTTCGCAATGCTGTGCATTGCTCTCTCCATATTTCTTGCCACCCATTCTTCTCTTAGCTCTTATTCTTCACTTTTTACTTGGCTTTTTTTCGTTATCTTTTTCCCTTTCTTTTCCTTTTGTTTTTACAGACATCTGTACAACCACATTCTCCTATATCCTCCCCCAGCCCCCTATATCCCTCCCCACAGCTCTCCCCAGCCCCTGGAGCCCCTCCACAAACCTCCCCAAGAGCCGCCCCAAAGAAGCCGTGTGGTGAGCTGCAGCCATACATCTCAGTCTGGGGAGCTGGGAACTGGCCAAAGGGGCCACAAGGACAGGAATGTCTCCCTATAGCACCGTGTCCCCCCGGAACATCCTCACAGCCCTCTATTGCCCCAAATCCCCCAGACCCACCCCTGCAGCCCCGTGTACCCCAATCCCCTGCCACAGCCCACTCCAGCCCCGTGAGCCTCCCTGCACCCCAACAGCCTTCCGCAGCCCCCTGCCCCCCCGCAGCTCTCCCCAGCTCCCCACAGCTTCCTCGCCCCCTCTATTTCCCCGTCAGCCCCCTGTATCTCTCCCACAGCTCCCCGGAGCCCCATACCGATCCCACATCCACAGCCCGTCCCATATATATCCCACTTCCCCACACCCCATCCTGTCTCCATCCACATCCCCACATCCCAGCCCCGCTCCCAGCCCCTCACCCCACACGGCGGTGGCTGATGGCCGCGCACGCTTCCTTCCCTGTCCCGGCGCCGCTCTCCGTCCCTCCCGGATCCGGCGCCGCTGTCCTCAGCACCGCTCCCGTCGTGCCGCGGTTCCGTCTCGGTGCTGCCCGCACAGCTCCGGCGCGCAGCGGCTGTGGGACCGGCACCGTCTGAGGGGAGAGCCGGCTGCCAACGGCCATTCCCGCGCGCTGCGCCTCAGCCAATCGGAGCTGGCGGCGCTGCCGCTGACCAAGGAGAGGCACGAACGGGCCGGAACTGGCCCTGACCAATGAGAGTCCGGGGGCGGGACGGAGCTGCAACGGTGGAAGGGCTCGGGGTGTTTTTCTGGCAGAAAACCCCCGATTTAAGGGGAAAAACTGGGATTTCTGGGAGAAAATCCCAGATTTCAAGGGAACACCTGGGATTGCTGGCAGAAAACCCTTTAATCCCTCTTTTTCCCCCAACATCTCGGGTTTACTCCAAGAAATCCCTGTTTCTAACCTTAAATCTGGGTTTTTTCTCCCATAAATCCCAGTTTTTCCCCAAAATTGTGGGGTTTTCTCCAAGAAATCCCTGTTTCTAACCTTAAATCTGGGTTTTTTCTCCCAGAAATCCCAGTTTTTCCCCAAAAATGTGGGGTTTTCTCCCAGAAATCCCTGCTTTTCTCCTTGAATGTGTTTTTTTTTCTCCCAGAAATCCCTGTTTTTCCCCGTCAATCTGGGGTTTTCTCCCAGAAATCCCGTTTTTTTCCTTCAATTTGGGGTTTTCTCCCAGAAATCCCTGTTTTTCCCCTTAAATCTGGGGTTTTCTCCAAGAAATCCCAGTTTTTCCCCGAAAATGTGGGTTTTCTCCCAGAAATCCCTGTTTTCCTAACCTTAAATCTGGGATTTTCTCCCAGAAATCCCTGCTTTTCTCCTTAAATGTGGCTTTTTCTCCCAGAAATCCCTGTTTTTCCCTTTCAATTTGGGGTTTTCTCCCAGAAATCCCTGTTTTTCCACTTAAATCTGGAGTTTTCACCAAGAAATCCCTGTTTTAACCCTTAAAGCAGGGGTTTTCTCCCAGAAATCCCTGGTTTACCCCTTAAATGTGGCTTTTTCTCCCTGAACAATACCCCATTACAGCCTCACAATAGCCCATTGTGACGTAGCAATTCCCCATTATGACCTCACAATACCCCACTGTGACATCACAATGCCCCTTGTGACGTCATAATACCCCATTGTGGGGTCACAATGCCCTTTAATTCATTATGACGTCACAAAGCCGTGTATGATGAGGCATAGCCCTTGTGCACCCTATGGGCAAAACGGGTTGACCTGATGGCCATTCGCTGCCATAGAGTTCTACAGGTTGACCTGATATCCATTCTCTCCCGTAGATCTCTACGCGTTGACCTGATCTTCGTGCATTTTCTTTAGCTCTATACGGGTTGACCTGATGCCCGTGTACTCCAATAGAGCTCTATGGGTCGACCAGATGTCCGTTCTCTCCCGTAGAGCTCTATGGGTTGACCTGACTGCCGTGAACTCTACAGAGCTCTACGGGTTACCTGATGACCGTGCGCTCCCTTAGAGCTTTACGGGTTGACCTGATGGCCGTTAGCACCCTTCAAGTTTTAGGGGTTGACCTGATGGCTGTACACTCCCATAGTGCTCTACCGGCTGACCTGATTGCAGTGCGCTCCTGTAGAGCTCATGGGGTTGACCTGCTGCCCCTGCGCTCCCACAGTGCTCTACGGGTTGACGTGATGGCTGTGCGCTCCCGTAGTTTCTACTTCTCCTCCAGACAGGCACCTGGAATTTGAGCATCAGCAGTCAAACTCCCAATGCACTACATGGTGTTATGGTGTGGAATGCTGATAACCCAGAGCATAAAACCATGACATTCCCCCCCTTGTTCTACATCACTACATCATGCTTGATACATACAAACAAAATAGGAGTCGTCCCCGGACTCGTTAAGGAAAAGGGTGACAGAGAACAAAGGGGAAACCACTGGGTACCAATGTGACAGCTTTGTACGGGGGGGAGGGGCGGGGAAGTTTGGTGGGAAAGAAAACACCGCTAAATTCTGTTTCTCTCCACCTCAGTAAGGCTTTCGTCTCTCTCACGACAGCCTCCTAGGCAAGTTGATGACATACCAGCTAAAAAAGAGGGCTACGAGGTGGGCACAAACCTACCCCAAGGGCCAGACAGAGAGGGCTGCGAGAACTGGCAAAAAGCTCAGCTGGAAGCCAGTTGATAGGAAGGTGCCTTGGCCTCTACCCAGCACCAGTAACGTTCCACCACTCCATCAGGGACCTGGCAGCACAGTCTGCAGATGATGCAGAGGTACGAGGAGCAGTTTAAACAGCACATCATCGTGCAGTAACTCAAACGCAGAAACTCCAAGGAGCGACAGGAAAACACTTGGCAAAGCAGTCGCCCCTCATGGCTCAGCAAAGCGCCCTCGCAGCACCCTGGCACAACACGCGGCGCTGCCGTAACACGCTTGAAGCCACTAAAGCTGAAGCAGTCAGCACAGCTCAGTGTCCTGCAACCTCGAGGCTGAGCTCTGCTCCGAGGCACATTCCCCTGCCGCCCACCCGCTGCCCTCTCCTCCTCCCCGCTCCCAGCGCTGCTCTTCACGCCATCCCCTCCACACCTCAACTCCTTGTGCCTCAACACCAGGCTGACGTGCAGGCTACGGCTGCCTACATGCAGCTGGGCTTCCTGGGGCAAACAGCAACCCTCAGCGCAGTCCAAGGCTGAGAAAGCCACCAGGAAGAGAGGCAAGCTCAAGGGGCTGAGTGCAGGGATGCCTTTCTTCCTCCCGGGCCGCTTCCCCTCCTTCGTGCTTTTGCTAGCGGTCCTTGGAGAGCAAAGGGATGCTCACAGCCTGTGGCCAGCAGTTACAGGTGGGCTGAAAGGCCACCCGTTGGGAAGACCAACAAGGAAACGGGGGAAAACCAGCAGAATTTCAGGGGAGAGCCGACCGGTTCATGGCCCCGCGACTGCCAGCCCAAGCACGGCACCTTTTGACCAGCTACGGAAAGAGGCAGCACCGTGTTTAAAAAGTTGGTTTCGCTTTTATTCAATACAAAAGGCTCTGGGTTGTATTTATCAACACAGCCCAGAATGAAACCCCAGCGTCCAGGGTTTCTGCTTAGCAATGAGTCATTCAGCCTCCAGGCAGACACGAGGAGAAGCCTGACCCTGTGGCTACGTCAGCTCCTCTCCCTCCAGGCCCGGCTAGCCGTACTTCAATCTCACACTAGACCGGCCCAGGCCCTGAAGAGACGCAGCCGGAAGGAACACAGCCCCTCCATCTCTTGCCATAGATGAAGACCTGCCTCTGGCAAGCCCTCTTTGCTTGGAATGCAGCACAAGCCCTTCCCTTCCAGGTGCCTCAGTTCCGCGGCACTGTCCATGACAGGGAAAGGACGGCCATGCCACAAAACCGGACGCTGACTCAGTCCGCTGCCTTTGCTGCCACCTCCGAGGAAGCATTCCAGCTGATTCGAGTGTCCTGTGGGCCTTCTCGCTCAAGCCCTTCTCGGTTCTTTTTGCTCTCCTTCTGGGCTTTCTTCTGCAGCCGAGCAGCACTTGCCTTGGCTTTCTTCACTGTCTCGCCAGACCGAGTCCCAAGACTGTGCCAGTCCTACAAGAATCAAGGCAGAAACGGTCAGGGAACCTTCGCAGGTAACAAGTGGCTGACAGCTCGCTTGGGGAGCTCAAGTCACCGCCCGGGCAGCTTTGGCTGCCAGCACTGGAAACCGCCTTCCTGCCATCAGGGCACGCCAGAAACTTCACCTCTATCTCCTGCATAAAAGTCCCATACGAACTCGAACCCAAAGCCATCTCCTGCAAGGCAGCGCCCGCACAGGGCTTGGACACTGCCTGGCAGCACACACAGCACAGCAGCAGCAGCAGCAGATGAGCTTGCACCCCAAGGCTCCTGGCGTGCATCAGGAACACGCGCACACGGAAGGAAGGGCAGGACAAACGACGGCACTCTCAGCAGTGCCGGGCACACCACCGTAGGCCACAGCTACAGATTGTTCCCTCCCTGCCCATTGCCCGTGCCTTTCTATCAGCCTCAGAGAGCACGACTTACTGGCTTATGGCACCTGGAAACTGGCACGATTACAGCCAGCGCACAGAGCAGCTGCAAAGCGGCTCCACAGAAGAGATGGTGGCGCAGCACGTTCTCCGCCAGCGTGGGCTCGGGGATCTCAGCTGGGAGAAATGCCCTTCAGCACCACACAGCAGGCAGCCTGCTGCTCTCCTACTCTCAAGGAGGCTGCTTTCTACAAGAGGGGAGAAGGAGTCTTTATTCTCTCACGCACACTGCTGTTACAGGCTGACTTAGAGCTGTTCTGAACATCTCCTTGGCCTACTGACCCAAGAACAAAGAAGGGCACGAAACTTGCAGCTGCGTCGTCTTTTACCGCCTGCCGAGGAAAAGGTTCCTCAAACTTGAGCATTGCTCCACTTGCAGGCGAGGGGAGCAGGAGCTGAAAAGGACAGGAGGACATCAAAGAAGGGCAAAGCTTAACAGAAAGCAGACCTGCTGCAGACAGTGCCACCAGCTGTGTTTGAACAGCAGTGCCTCAGCGCACGCTCACAGTAAGGCACACCTACCTTGCAAGGGCCGCTCAGGAAGGTTGTGACACAGGCACCCATTGCTCGATTGCTCCCCTGAGTCCCAAATCCATTTCTCAGTCACTCACATACCTCGATGTTCTGCAACAGAAAAGTCACAAGATGGAAATTCAATTCATTGCAGACGTCCTCAAACCTCCCTTCTCAGGGCAGTCGCACTCATTTCTCTGCATGAGAACTCGGGGAGGGCTTACCGAGTGAGCAGCATTTACTGCCAGTTGGCAGCAGCAACCTATGCCTAACTCTAAACTCCTAACAGTAACCTATGCCTAATTCTAAACTCCTAACAGTAACCTATGCCTAACTCTAAACTCCTATCGGTAACCTATGCCTAACTCTAAACTCCTAACAGTAACCTATGCCTAACTCTAAACTCCTAACAGTAACCTATGCCTAACACTGAAACTGAACTCAACACTAAAACTAAGCTAACACTAAAATCAACAACAAAGCCCAGAATTGGGACCTAACTGCTAAGGGGGAAGATGGAACTGGGGGCCCGCAGAAGCGCAGAGGAGCAACAAGGTGGAGGAGGAGCAGATGGTCAGCAATGCCACCCAGCTAATGCCGGGGGCGGGGGCCGTGCACAGGGTAAGGAGCCGAGCGCCCGGACCAGCGATGGCGGAGCTGTGAGCGCGCCAACACAGGGCCTGGCACGGTGGTGTGGTGCCAGGCCAGCTGTGCCGCAGGCGGATCCACCTCCATGGGCTCCTCTGGAGGCGGATCCACCTCCATGGGCTCCTCTGGAGGTGGATCCACCTCCATGGGCTCTCCATGGTCGCTCACAGCGCTGGCCCGGGCGCGATGGAACCGGGCTCCCTTCCTCCTCTCCCTCCTCTGCCTGATGGTCATGGTGGGCCCCCTCCTCCTCTTCGGTTCTGGGGCCCCCAGCTCCCTCTTCCCATTTAAAACCACTCGCTCCTGCTCTCTCGCTCTCTTAGTGCTGGACATGGCTGCCACCTGCCCAGCACGCTCAGAGACGAGTGCGCCGGGTGGGGCGGCAGTGACCAAGGAGACGGCTGTGACATGGGGAAGGTTCCACAATGGCACCTGTGCTGCTGCTGGGAGTGGCGTTCCGCACGGGATGAGGAGGGGGCTGCAGGGCACGGCACGGCGGCTAGAAGGCGCTCCCTGTGCCCAGCGGGCAGCCCTTCTCTGCGGCCAGCAACAAGGCACAGAGGAGCCGAAGCCGAGGAAAGGGCCCGCAGCCTCCTTCGCCCTCTGCACATCACATACAGGCGGTGCAGCACCAGGGCACTGACGTTGCCTTTCCTGAACATGCAGCGTTTGGGACGCTGCCTTACTCCTGTGTTTGCGTCAAATGCAACACGGAGGGAAACGCGCAGTGATTTCCCATTTCTAATGAAATAAAAGTGGTGAAGCAACAACTGATGTTTTCAGAATTGCTGTCACGGTTATCCTGTAGGCACGGGAATCCAAGCCTCCACCACCTGCTGCTTTAACTGCAGCCACATTTAACTCACCTATTGTGCCACTCACATTAGGCAGCTCTTGCTTTCCCTCACTCAGAGTACAGAAACATTTCTATTTCTTAAAGTTAAGATATTATTTATAACAAGATTTAATTTATTATAAGGTATTATTTCATATCTTTGAGGCAACAGACCAATCATTGGACCAATTCCACATGGGTATGAAACATCTGTGCCCACATTGCTCTCAGGAGGTGCAGTGTATGAACTGTGACATTTAAAGCCACACAAGCAGATTATGTCCTGCAACAGTGACTTTCCTTCTGCTTATTTATACCACTTCCTTACTGTTTGACTTCTTTCTAATTTGAGGACAGCAAGTCGTCTCACTGACTTAGCAGTTCACAGCAAGCATCATAACTACTTAAAATTGAATTCCTTTCTTGATTAAACCACACACACACACACACACACACACACACACACTTGAAGGTCTACTAGGTCAAACAGTTTAGAAAACCCTCACTTTAAAAGCTTTTGGCAATTTCTGTTACGCAGCAAAAGGCAGATGTGACGTGTATTTTGGTGTGCTTAAAATAAGAGAACAGAAAAGGCAGCAGAAAAATTCATTCAGCTCGTAGCCGGGTGGAAGAGGACCTTGGCTGACCGTAGTTATGCCCGAGTTGGAGGACTTGCTGGCTGCTCTTGTCTTGGTGTGGATGTGCTGAGCGCAGCAGCTGCAGGAGCTGTTGTTGTGCTGCTGCCCCCTCAGGGCTCGGTTCTGAAGACGTTTTGCAGCTGCCAGTGAACTGCACTGGCCCCACCGTTCTCTGTGGACGTGGATGCAGAACCATTCACGCTTCCTCTGACGCCAGACGTGTCAGAAGAAAAGAAAAATCTTTACTTGGTGTTTCTCTCCTCATTGGAAACCTATTTCAGAATTTGTAAGTCACAAAAGTAAACGTGCAAAAGGTGGTGGTTTGAAGTCGGGCACACGTGTAGCCACATTTTCTACTGCACACACAAAAGGCAGCTTAGCTGCACTCTGTAAAAACGCTTCCGTCCAAGAACTGCTATCAGCTGCACAGCTTTGACATGACAAAGAAAAGTTATTCACCAAACAACTTGTCTGCATTCTCTGAACACTGGATGATTGTAAAGAAAAAGCCACCTGCTTGCACTGATGGATTCCCATTTATTATTTGCAACAACTTGAGAGGCAGCATGCGTAACAGTATCAAGAAGAGATGTGACACAATGTGGAAAAATTAAGGCTGTGGAAGGGAGAATACATGCCTTCTGTCAGATTTTTTTTCCATGCAGGCCATTTGGGATGCAGTACTAAGAACTGTACTCAAGTCTTATTACTAAGCTACACTGCCTTTATCTTTTCAAATAATTACTGCAGCCTGGTTTTCCATCCAGCCTCTGTATCTATCAACTGGGGGGGCCTCTTCAAACCTCACAGAGATGGGAACATGCCTCGGTCATCCTGATGCCCTGTAAAGTATCATCACACCTATGGGGCCTAGAGGGAGGATTCCTTCGTACATGGAAGGCTTTGGGCTGGAAAGGACCTTTAAGATCACCTAGTGCCAACTCCCCTGCTACAAGCAGGGACACCTTCTGCTAGACCAGATTGCTCAAAGCCCCATCCAGTCTGACCTTGAATGCTTCCAGGCAGGAGGAAGCATCCACAACCTCTCTGGGCAACCTCTTTCAGTGTGTCACCACCATCACAGTAAAGAATTTTCTTCCTAATATCGAGTCTAAGATTCATTCTAGTTTCTTCTTGCACCAGCAGCCAGGAAAAGTTGCCCCAGAATTTCCTACAACTCTACACATACACGTACACACAAACACATCATCTCAAATACATATACAGATCTGATGTGTAACTCACCAGTGAACAAGATGTCCCCTGCAGCACCTACCAATGGACATACACACGCTCTCTTGGATCCTTAAGATTGGGCCTAGGCTTTAGGTGCACCCAGGTGCCCTGCCTGGGATCTGAGTTATTACCCTTGTGGCAGCCACGACTCTGGGTCTTTGCAGAGCCTGCTATCTTCCTCCTCCTCCAGCCATCCCCACCTTGGCCAGCAAAGCATGCAGACATTCAGCCCAAAGACACACAAGAGTGAGTGTTATCTGAAACATCATTATCTACATTTTCAAGTTCTGAGATCCTAAACTTGCTGTGGAGAGCCTGGAAGCTCTGAGCTCTCTCACTCGACCCCACATTGTGGATGTTGAAGTTGGAATTATCAGTCAGAGTCTTAGTTTTGATGTCATCTACCTGCAAAGCCTTTGACGTGGTCCCTCCCCACATCCTTCTCTCTAAATTGGAGAGGTGTGGATTTGAAGGATGGACTGTTCAGTGGATGAAGAATTGGTTGGCTGGTCCCAGCAAAGGGTTGCGATCAATGGTTTGTGTCCGGGTGGAGGCCGCTCACAAGCGGTGTCCCTCAGGGGTTGGTCTTGGGACCGGTGCTCTTCAACATCTTCATCAGTGACAGACGATGGCATCAAGGGCACCTCAGCAAGTTTGCAGATGGCACCAAGCTGAGCGGTGCAGTTGATATATTGGAAGGAAGGGAAGCCATCCAGAGGGAGCTGGACAGGCTGGAGAAGTGGGCCCATGAAAACATAATGAGGTTCAATAAGGCCAAGTGCAGGGCGCTACACTGGGTCGGGGCAATCCCAGGTATTTATACAAACTGGGGGAAGATCTCCTGGAGAGCAGCCCTGCAGAGAAGGACTTGGGGTCCTGGTGGACGAGAAGCTGGACATGAGCCAGCAGCGTGATTGCGGCCTGGAAGGTCAGCTGTGTTCTGGGCTGCTTAAAAAAGGGGCAGCCAGCAGGAGAGGGAGGTGATCGTCCCCAATTAGAAACTGGGCGATAGAAACTAGGCGTGCGTGTGAAGAGAGTGAAGGTGGGCACTGATGCTAGTATCCAGGAGGTCCCCTGTTCTGCTACTGAGCTGGCCAAATTCCAGAAGGATTTTGGTCACACCCATAGGAAATCAGAGACAGAGTATGAATGGAAAATGCCACTAACAGGGAGAACAGATGCTGTTAACTGAAAAGGAATCGGAGGGGTTTTGGGGACCCAGAATATCTTTCACCCTGGCAACCACTGTGCCCTGTGGTCCCTTACTCAAAGAGCTGCTTGCTGGGATGGCTTCTCCCCAGGACAACTGGCGTTGGTTGGTTTGCTGCACATTGGTCCTGTGTCCTTAACCTTCAAGGAGCCTCTTAACAAACACATCTGGAGGGCTCAAGATGATCAGGACCAAATTAACCAGCTGGATTTCACCCACCTTCCAAGTTTGGTTCCTTTGGGACCAGGAAAGATTTTGTTGCTGCTGTTTTCTTTTCCAGTTTCGCATTCTCCAACTTCGGTTCCTCTGGAACTGGGAAGTTCTCTTCCTTTTGTTTTCCAGGTGCAAATGGATGCTGACCTGTTGCTGTGCCTCACGTGTTCACCCACTGACACCCAGCGTCACTCAGTGTCACCCATTGGCACATAACTGCATCCAGCGTCATCCATTGCAACCCAGTGTCACCTGATGTCACCCTATGTCTTCTCAATGTCCCCCAATGTTTCCCATTGTCCTCTTTGTGTCCTTCGATGTCACCCAGTGTTACCCTTTGTCACCCAATGCCCCCCAATGCTCCCCATTGTCCTCCCTGGGTGGAACATCTGATGCTGATGCAGGTGGCAGTGTTGCTGGAGGTGAGGGGACATGGGGGAACATGGCAGGACATGGGGGGAAGTGGGGGGGACACTATGCGGGGGGACATCATGAGGGGACGTGGGGGGACATGGGGGAATGTGGGGGCGTGGGCGGGTACTATGGGAGGACATAGGGGGCAGGGGGAGATGGGGGTGACAAGGGATGACATCATGGGGGGGTAGGGGAGGACGTGGGGGGAAGGTGTGGGGGTGATGTGGGGGTGACATGGGAGGGGGCACTATGGGGGTGACATGGAGGGGACAGGGAGGGATGTGGGGAGGATGTGGGGATACGGGAGGTGACATGGGGGACACATTGGGTGATAGGGGGCATGGGGGAGTTGGGGAGGTGGACACTATGGAGGGACACGGGGGGACGTGGGGGGAACACAGGGGGGCTGTAAGGGGGCTATGGGGGGTTGTAGTGTTGGAAATATCTCGATAATTTCTCAGGACGGTGCCTGTGATAAAGCAGATCTTGTTCACAATTGCGATGTTGGCCTTCTGCGCGCAGGAGCAGCCCTGCACCTTTGTGCCCTGCACTCAGCGCTCAGCCCTTCCTGCCCTGGCTCCTCCCTGCTGGGCGCTGCAGGCTCACAACCTTCACTGATCATCCGAACACCAGATAAACGTAAACCTCCAATTAATTAATTGACTTCTGCCCATTGCTCCACACCTGTCTGTTGTTTTTGCCCGTCCTCCCGTGCGCACAGATTGGCGCTGAAGGAGGATGGAGGGAAGGACAGGGTCGGGGGGGTGAGAGAGGAAGGGAGGAAGACACTGGGGAGGTGACACAAAGGAGACAGGGGGAGGGAACAAGTGGGGGTGACATGGGGGGGGTACATGGAGGTGACACTGTGGGGTGATATGGGGGGGTGACACATTGGGGGGTGACATTGTGGGGTGACGCTATGGAGGACGTGGAGGGGTGACAAGGGGAGGTGACACAGGGGAGTGACATGGGGGTGACACTATGGGGGGGGACATTATAGGGGGGCATGCAGGTGACATGGGTGGGGACATGAGGGGGTGACAGGGAGGGTGGCGCTATGGGGGATGGTGACAATATGGGGGTGCCACTATGGGGGTGACACTATGGGGGTTGGCATTTTGGGGGTGGCACTAAGGGGAATGGTGACAATATAGGGGATGGTGGCACTATGGGAGGTGGCATTTTGGGGGGGGGTGGCACTACTCCTATGGTGTCCCCCCCTTTCTACCCCCCCATTCTTTCAGGCCAACGTCAACACAGCTGTTGGAATGCCTGACCCCAAATAAAGGCCCCCAGTGCAACCAGCCACGGCCCCATAGTTTTCTTCCTGGGGTGGGGGATTGGCGGGGGGTGGGGAGACGACATTGCCGCGTCTATGGGGTGTGATGGGGTTCTCTAGGGTTCTATGGGGTCTCTAGGGGCTCTGTGAAATTCTATAGGGTTCTATGGGGCTGTGGGGCTCTATTAGGCTCTATATGGGTCTTTATGGGGAACTGTGAGAGAAAGTGAGGGCCCAGCAGGTTAGCTAGGTAAGGGAGGGGACAACCACTAAGGAAGCTAAGGGAAAAACATCTGCTGAAGCGAGGAAAGTGAGGTAGGAAAGTGAGCAGCAGCTTAGCTGGGAAAGTGAGGAGCCAGCAGCTCAAGTAGGTAAGTAAGGAAACAGCAGCTCAGGTAGGTGAGTGAGGGGCAAGCAGGTAAAATAGGTAATTTCAGGGACAAGCAGCTCAGGTTGGTAAAGGAAGGGACAGCAGCTCAGGTAAGAAAAGCAGGCAAGGGAATTGTAGGCTGCAGCAAGGGGGGAGGTGAGGGTAAGGGAGAAAAGGGAGAAAAGAAAAGAATGGGGAGGGTAGTGAGGGGTTAAAAGGGGTTTAAGAAATACCTATGATTAAGAAAAGAAAAAAAAAAGAAAAAAAAGAAAAAGAGAAAAAAAGAAAAACAGAAAATGAAAAACAAGATGAAAAAAGAAAAAAAAAAGATGGAAAAAGATGAAAAAATAAAAAAGACAAAAAAGAAAAAGCAAAATGAAATTTAAAAAAAAGTGAAATGAATTAAAAAAGGAAAAAGAAAATAAAACAACAAGAATACAAGGAAAAAGAGAAAAAGTTAAAGAACAAAAGCAAAAAAAGAGCAGAAAAAAAGAAGAAAAAAAGAGAAATGAAGAGAAAAGAAGAAAAAAGACAAGTAAAAAGTAAAGCATAGCAGTTGAGAAAAGACTAGATGGCAACAAATGTGCTCGATGAGAGCACAGCATCTGTCGCTCCTCGAATCTCCCATTGCCTCTTCGGAGAGGGTTTTCCTTTCTACCCTTGTCGTCACAGAATGCAGAAGTGGAGCCACGGAGAACCACACTACAATGAATTGTCGCTCGAAATAAAGGCATGGACACCATTCAGAGCCAGGCGTAGTGCCAGTGTGCCACCAATAAACCCAGCAGAGATCTGCCACCACCATTAAACCCAGCAGAGCTGTGCAATGTGTCACCATGAAACCCAGCAGAGCTGTGCAACGTGCCACCATTAAACCCAGCAGAGCTGTGCAATGTGCCACCATGAAACCCAGCAGAGCTGTGCCATGTGCCACCCTTAAACCCAGCAGAGCTGTGCCATGTGTCACCATTAAACAAAGCAGAGCTGTGCCATGTGCCACCATTAAACAAAGCAGAGCTGTGCCATGTGCCACCATTAAACCCAGCAGAGCTGTGCAATGTGTCACCATGAAACCCAGCAGAGCTGTGCAATGTGCCACAATGAAACCCAGCAGAGCTGTGCCATGTGTCACCATTAAACCCAGCAGAGCTGTGCAATGTGCCACCCTTAAACCCAGCAGAGCTGTGCAATGTGCCACCATTAAACCCAACAAAGGTGTGCCAAATGTGCCAATGTGTAACCATAAAACCCTGCAGTGCTTTGCCACTGTGCCACCATTAAGCTCAGAACTGTGTTACCATAAAGCCCATCAGAGCTGTGCCACCCTTAAAACCAGCAGAGCTGTGCCACCATTAAAACCTGGACTGCTGTGCCACAATTAAACAAGGCAGAGATGTGCAATGTGCCACCATTAAACCCAGCAGAGCTGTGCCATGTGTCACCATTAAACCCAGCAGAGCTGTGCCATGTGTCACCCTTAAAACCAGCAGAGCTGTGCAATGTGCCACCATTAAACCCAGCAGAGGTGTGACACCATTAAACCCAACACAGCTGTGCCAGTGTTACACAATTAAACCTGGCAGAGCTGTGTTACCATTAAACTCTGCATTCCTGGATTCAGTGCTGCAGTATTGGCATACCTCCGCTGCGCTAAAAAGTGGCACACTGACCCAGCTTTGCTGGGTTTAATGGTGACACATTGAACAGTTATGCTGGGCTAAAAAGTGGCACATTGGCACAGCTCTGCTGGGTATAATGGTGGCACATTGTACAGCTCTGTGACCACTCTGAGGCCTTCCTGGTTTCTACTGGGCTGCACTGAAGTCATCTTTACTTCTCTTAAGTTACTTTACTTAAATTCACCCCATTGGGGACCATGGTGTTGGTCTCCTAAAATTTGGATCTGGGAGGTGACCACTCCTTTGCCTATGATGCAAGCACAGCGGTGATGCAGGCACTTGCTGAGGTCACAGTGGTTGCCGGGCTGGGAGCATTTGTGCCCCAGCTGGGAGCAGAGCTGGTGCTCTAGTGAGCGTGGTGCACACTGAGACTGAGCTCTGTGCTTTTCTGGAGAGATCATCCTTTAGAGCCCACTGGGAGCAGCGCTGCGGCGTGTGCGTCAGCTGGGCACAGCTCCGGCTGAGCAGGCTGACCAGGTGAGCTGGGGTTGGTGCTGGGTGGTTGCCAGGGGGTATCTCAGCAGAAAAGCTGGGCTGGGGAGGAGTTCCCAGGTCAAACGGTGCCCTTCTGAATGGCTGTTTCCAGGGAAAATGGGTTCTTGTTCGGATTCCATCCCACGTTTCAATGAGGATGATGAAATGGCATCCCTCCCCTGGAAAATTGCTGCCAGGCCCCCACCTTCATGTCAGACCTTAAAAAGGAAGCAGAGCGCAGACTTCATAGAGTGCAACTTGTGCCTCCCTGCTCCGTGGGTTGCTTGGTGTGCCATGCCCAGCAGGTGTTTCAGCAAACCGTGCTGAATCACGGCAGAGAGCCAGGTGCTCAGCTGGGGACATGGACGGCCAGCAACACCTGTGGGGGAAAAGGGAACCTGGGGGCACTTGCTGACAGAAGCCATGGCAGTCAGACACCAGCTGCAGCTAGGGATGGGCAGGCAGTTCTTGCAGCCAGCTGATTTCCAAGCATTGCCTTCCTCAAGAGACGGCATTGCATGGCAGAAGAAAGCTGGGAAAATGCTTCTTCGTCATGATTTTTTCACTTGTTGATACTTTCTGTAGGTTCCTCTCCAAAAGGAGAACTCGGGAATCCAGGCAGCTGAAGATTGCAGTGCTGCAGGCGATGTCAAGTAAGCATCCGTTTGGAGTGCAGGAAGGGGCAGTGAGAAGTGAACTATCAGTTGTGTTTGGGCTGTCAAAGTAGCATCTTTCTGTTTTCTGGGGGGACATGGGCTTACTGGACAATACTTGTGCTGCCTGCTGGTGTCTGTGAAATCAACACACGATCTGTTCTTGTAGGGACAAAACCTGTGCATCTGTGGAATGGTGCGGGGCAAGGGGGGAAACGGAAAGCCTCCGCAGGTAAGAAGCTCCTGTGAGCTGTGGTGTGGGCACTGCCTCTAAGTAGGGCTGTATGCAGGGCTGTGCGTGATGGAGGAGAGAGGAAAGGACTGCAGTTCTGTGCTGACTGCAGAAATGGCACAGGGCTGCAGCAGCAGAAAGGCAAATTGACAAAACTGCTGCTGAAGACCAGAAGTTTGTGGTTGGCAGTGCTCAAATCTTCCTCCAAAGAGATGCTCTTCATGTCTTTCTTGTCTCCTTTCTGTCAGAAGCTGATGCCAGTGGCCTTCCTCTGAAGCGTAGCCATGTGGAAAGCCAGGAGTGTGGCACAGCACCCAAGAGAGGTACAGCACACAGCAGGCATCTGGGTTTGGTGCACCGTCTTTCTAGTTACGCTTTCTGCCTGTCCTTTCCTGGGACTGTTCTCATTGCATATTGCTTTGGGCCTTAATCTCTGGGATTTACAGTTACCTTTCCTGTCCTGTTTTATAATGGGAACCCAACGTTCACCCTAGATCCCTTGCTGTGAACGTGGTACAGGAGAGCTGGCATTGACTCTTTGGGATTTTTTCTTGCTTTTCCCAGTAGTGGCGAGCAGCTCGGATGTGCCGGAGGACATCACGGACATCCAGGGTTTGCTCTCTTGGATCAATGGTGAGTTTTGGGGCTGCAGAGCTGCAGGTGCGTGTTTGCACCGAGTGGGTGTGGGAAGGTTATCATCACCGTTCTGGGGGATGTTCTTGCATTTTCAGACGTTGCAAGAGCTGTTGAGGTCCCCCATGAGAACCCCAGCAGCCCTGCCCCAGGATGCTTCATCACTGAGCTCCCGGACAACCTCCGGGACAGCAGAGAGCTCAGCACACAGGCTGCCTCTGGGACACCCACTGACCCCTTCTGGGGGCTTCCACCATCCCCCGGGTTCTTGCCTGAGCTGCAGTGCGGGCTGTCGGAGCTGCTCCCCGTCGTGCCACCAGCAAGTGCCCGGCTCAGCCCACAGCCGACCACCCTGGCTGTCAGCGCACCTCCCTCAGCGCAAAGCGCACAGCCCACCGAGGAGGTGCAGCAAAGGGAGCCCCAGGTGGTTCAGGCAGAAAAGAAGAACAGGGGCAGCACCAAGCGGGGGGCCAAGCGCCCTGCGCCTGCTGGCATCCCCCAGAATGGGGAGAGCTCCCAGCAGGAGCAGCCCACCAGCAACGCCCCAGCCAAGAAAAGGAAGCTGCTGCCGCAGAGAGAAAGAAGTGAAAGAAAAGGCTGCAAACACGCGTGCCAAGGGAGGCTGTCTGGGGCTGGTGCAGGAGTAAGCAGCAGCGGGCAAGCGGGCACAGGCAGCGAGCTGCGCATGCACCTGCATGAATCTATCCAGGCCATGCACCCGCTGGGGCAGAGGGTGACTGTGGTGGGCCCGGTGCGCCAGCCGGGCGTCCCCTGTGGCAACAGAGGGCACCCCGAGGCCCCTCCCGCACAGCCATTCTGCCCCGCCCCCAGCCTCTCATTGCTCAGCGGCAGTTCCGGCCCGCCTCCAGTCTCTGATTGGTCAGCAGCAGCGCCTCCGGCTCCGATTGGCTGAGAAGACAACAACAAAAACAGAGGAGCGTGGAACTGAAGAAGGCTTCTCTGAGAGCTGCTGCTGCACGTGCGGAGGTGAGTCCTTGGTGAGCGTGGACACGGCTCTTGCTGTGCTCAGTGCCTCCGTCTGTCAGACGTGACAGATAGTGCAGAATCCCAGGGCAAGCAGTGTAATAGAAAAGCACCCAGCTGTGTGTTTGAGGAAATCACAGAATCACAGAATTGTAGGGGTTGGAGGGGACCTCTAGAGATCATCAAGGCCAACGCCCCTGTCAGCTTTAAGTGAGAGCTGCCCAGGGGAACTTGGATGCCTTCCTCTGGCTTGAGAAGGGCATGTTGGTAACGGCTGGAGGGTTTTGCTGTGATAAAGAGCCTTGCCATGTCGGGCACTGCGACCTTGGAAACCTCGTTCCCCGAGCAGAGCATGAATCTTACCATAGGCAGCTGTTGTGGGAAGTAACGCCAGTGCCCTGAATGGCAGGAACGTGCTGTGCTGCATGGGGCCGTTCTGCAAGTGTCCTAATCAGACTTGCTTAAGGAGATCTCCCCAGATTGTTCCTGTGCTGTTTCCTTGCCTTGTTTCTTTCCAGTGCTGCGCAATGAACAGCCTTGTGGAGATGATGCAGAAGCTGCAGCTGAAGGACTGAGAGGACGAGCATCAGCAGGCAGCGCTGCAGCGCGCAGCGTTACAGGGCAGCATTCCGAGTGCCGCCAACTCTGCACCCCGAGTTTGGTTGTAGTCAATAAAAACCAGCCACAATTAGACATCGACAAAGAGCGCATGGCCTGATTTGTCCCGTGGCATTCCATGAGCTACTGCACTCCTACTGGTCCAGAGTAGAACCTATGCTGCTTCGGAGCACCAAGCCGCCATCCTGGCACGGTTTTTGGAGGCAGTGCTCCAAGCGCTCCTGCTGTTGCTGACACCTGACGTTGCCCAGGGAGGACCTGGCCACTGCACTCTGCTCCACCCCCTGTGCCACACACGTATGCAGCCCACCACCCTTCCACCTGCTGTGCAAACACGCCATCCCATCTTGCACACTTCAGCCACACTGCTTTCCTCCTCCTCCCCCCACCAGTTCCCATTCCTGCTTCCCCTTCCTGTGTCCTACCCCCTCTTTGTTGCTTTGGCCCCAAAAGCCTGCCATCCCTCACAGCCCTCTGGTTTGCCTGAGGCTTTGCATCGCTTCCTTTGTGCACAAGCCCCCACTGCTGTGCCCCTTGTTGCACCCCTCTTTTGCAGCACCGTGTAGCAATCCCCCCCTACTAAAAGTACAGTTAGCTCAGAAATCCAGATTGTTTCCAATTAGCATTTTTAATTAAAACACAACCTTGCAGCCATGGCTGTGAATCCTTATCACTGCTCTGTGAGCTACTCCTGGCAGTGAATTCTCTCTCTGCACCCTTGGTTTTGTAGCAGTCACTGTTAGCTTTGCCTCGATATCCCTCAACCTTTGGGCTGTAATACCCCTGACAATGAAAACACAACTTGCATGTTAATGCAACACTGCTGTGGGAACTGCTAAGTGAGAGCTTGAACCTCTGATTGATCACCTGAGGCGAGCCATGAGTCAGCCAGAGGAGCACAGGGAAGGCAATTCAGCTGTGCTGCCCTCCTGGATGTATTTAAGAGCTGGCTGCCAGGGGGGAAGGAGCTCTTCTGGAGATTGGCCCTGCTGGGGTTTTGTGAGTGAACCCTGGATAGAAGTAAGCCTTCTGTTTGTTCTCTTTTTGTTATCGTAGTCTGCTTTGTCAAACTCTCTTGTTTATTTCATATTTATAACATCTTAATAGCTATTGATTATACAGTGTTGGTGGTGGGCTTGCAGCCTTGGCCGACCGTGGTGGTGGGATGTGCCTGGTTTGCTCTTGGTACTGGATAGGCCTGCAGCAGCCCACTCGCAGTGTCGACACAGGTCAGGGCGTATCTTCCCCCTTCAGAGTGCTGAAGGGTCCTGATGTAATCGACCTGCCTTCGCTGGAGAGGATTGTGTCTCCTAGCAAGATGGGCTGTTGTTGATGGGCAACGATATCGGTCTCATCTTGGAGCAAGCGTCGCAATCCTGGCATGCCTGGACGATATCAGATAGTTGCATGGGCAGTCCCTATGCTCTAGCAGCTGCCCACATTGTCTTTTGTCCAGCATGCCGTAGCTTCTGATGTAACCAGCGGGCGATGTTCTCAGATGGTGAATTCCCAATCCATCGAACTCGGGCCAGTGTGTCGGCTTCATCATTTCCCGGTGACTGTAGGGGCTGATGACCAGAAACATGGTAGACACGTACAGTCCTGTGTTTGACCGTATTCCATATATCTAACCACATGTCTTTGCCCCAGATCGGTTGGGTGTGGATAGTCCATTCCTGGGTGGCCCACTGTGCAATGCAAAGAGTGAGCCCCCGGTACACAGCCCAACTATCTGTGCAGATGTTCAGGATACCATCACCTGGTTCCTTAGTTATAACCATCCACACTGCTCGCAGTTCTGCCCATTGGCTGCTCTGACCATCCCCCTCGTCGAACCAGATTGTCTCGGTGGAAGGATGGTACACTATTGCTCTCCACTGGCTCGGGTTGCCCTTGCTGGACCCATCTGTGTACCAGGCGTCTTCAGGGATAGGATATTTTCCCTCCTGAACAGGACTCTTCTCTGGTGGAGCGACCAATATTTCTTTTGGTGCATCGCTGTGATATGTAACTGGGCCTAGGATCTTCTGGAGTTCTTCTTTCAAGGGTGATGAAGACAGACTGCTCCTTTGGCTGAGATAGGCGATCCATTGTGCCACTGTTTGTGCTTGGGCCACCCCTGTCTTAGGAAGGTGGGTCAGATCTTTCACCCACCCCTGAATTGGCAGAGTGGTCTTGACTATAACTTCAGCTGTTTCAGTTATTGGCTCTACTGCCTGTAATGCCAAATAGGCAGCCAATAACTGGTTTTCAATCATACTGTATCTTTCTTCTGCTCCGTGCCAAACCTGAGACCAGAAACCAATGGGGATCCGAACAGAGCTCTGGCGTTGCCACAGGCCCCAACCGAAGCCGTCTTGAGTAACATGAACGTCCAACTCGGCTGGGAGGGTAGGATCGAATATACCCAATGCCTGAGCTTGTTTAACTGCCAGTTTCACTTGTTGGAAAGCATCCTGTTCGGTTTTCCCCCAGTCCCATAGCTGCCCCTTTTTTGTGAGTCTGTACAGTGGCTTTAGCAGCTGCGCTAGGTGAGGTATAAAGGAACGCCAGTAACCCAATATACCTAGAAACTCTTGCAGCTGCTTTGATGTTGTAGGGACTGGGAACGCCTGACCCTTATCTATGACAGCACTGGGTAGCACTTTGGTCTTTCCTGACCAAACCACCCCCAGGAATTTTACGGACAGGCCTTGCACCTTTTGGGGATTTATAGCCCATCCCCTCTGTTGTAAATAGGCAGTTAATGTATTTGCCGCCTGTCCTACTGCCTCCAGTGAGTCAGATGTCAGCAGGAGATCATCAATATAATGATATAGGTTAACATCATCAGGGTTTCCCCAATCAGCCAGGTCACGCGCCACTAGATTGTGACAATACGTTGGTGAATGCACGTACCCCTGTGGCAGGACCAGAAAGGTCCACTGCCTGCCTCCCCACGTAAACGCAAACTGATCTTGCGATTCCTCAGCAACTGGAATACGGAAGAATGCATTTGCTAGATCTAGGACACAATGATAGGTTTTTATCTCCCTACTCAACATGTCCATTAGGGAGGCAATATTGGGTACAGCTGCATGAATAGGTGGCGTGACCTTATTTAATTCCCTGTAATCTACTGTCACTCTCCATGTGCCATCTGACTTTTGCACTGGCCATATGGGGGAGTTATATGGGCTGTGTGCAGGTCTTATAATGCCCACTTCTTTAATTCCTCGATATTTCATCTTGCCCACCCAGGAGTCTATACTGTCTAACGTTAGTAATCCGGCGCGGTTTCGGCAGGCAAACAGGCCCGTGTTTCGCATGGCCTCTTAATATTGCCTGCACCGTCCGGATACTGATACATCTATTTCGAAGTCTGAACTCTCCCACAGTTGTTTGGAGAGCCAGACCCCATAGAATGTCTATGCCCAGGATGTATTCTTGGACTGGGGCAATAGACACCTTGTACTCCTGGGGTGGGAGACGCCCAACCCCCAGTTTGAACCATGTTTGGGTGACAGGAAGTCTGTCCCCCAAAACCACCAATCATCGCTCTGTCCCCATTAAATTTCCTCAGATCTCCATAGATAATTGATGTTTCTGCTCCCGTGTCTACCAATGCCATCACTCTCTGAATATTTTTTTGGGACCAATAAATAGTTAATTCTACATAGGGCCTCAGGTCCAGTCTGGAGGCCCTACAGCGACTGACATCCCTTGTCATGCCATGAATTGTGCTATGGCCAATTCTTTTGCTTTTAATGGCTCAGGCATTGTGGCTTTTTTTTCCTGTTTGGAACAACGCAATCTTCTAGGTTCCATGTTGTTGTTGGTACGCTCTCTATAACCCTCACCCTTGATTTCTTAGGGTAGTTCTGGAATTTTTGATTGTCCTTTAGTTGTCTCCAGAGCTGGAGAAGGACATGGTTGGGCTGGCGGTCAATCTTAGCAAATTGGACCCCAGCCCGAATTAAATCATTAAACATTTGTTTTTGGGATACCCTTATGGGTCCCGATGGAGGAGCTCGAGTAGCCGGCATTTTGGTTTTACTTACCGGCAGGACCTCTGCTTCTTCCAACATCCGAATATTGCGCCTAGTCCGCAGGCGTTCTGTTTCTCCCAAGTTGGCAACTAACTGGGCAGACTGCTGGACTACGGCTTCTGAGGCTACAAGGGGATTTAATATAGAGACTAGGGTGCCGTAGAGAATGGGAGGGAGCTTGCTGTAAAATTAAATCTCTCATCCCTGCTGAAAACTTAACCATATCAGGGCCATCAAATGTCTCTTCATAGATAGCCTCTCTTACACCCAGTTCGCGGATATAATTTTGAAGGTCCTCCATGGAGGACCACATGCCTGTATGTAGAGTTATATCCGATTTATTCCGCCATACCATACAGCAGGCCGCCATTAACCATTCTAGTATAGAATGGTTTTCATCACGATATTGATTACCCACGTACAACCTCTGTCTGAGAGCAGGATGGACGGTCATGGTGGCCAACTTGGCTATTTCTGGGCCATTCACCAAGACACTTTCTGCCCCAGAATCCCACAGTCTTAATAACCAAGCCGGCACACTTTCTCTAGGCTTCTGCCGAAATCGCTGTACTAAGTCCATCAATTCTGTTGCTGTGTATGGCCGGGCCGTTACATGTCAATGAGTCTGAGCAGGGGGCCACTGATCAGGGGGCACCCCTGCCAGTCTGTCCTGCACTTTTTTTGTTTTCTGGGTTACGACAGGATGGGCTTCTAGTGGATCAGTTGGAATTGTATATTCAAGATCTAATTTAGACGTTTTATTTTCCTGATCAACAACATCTGTTGATTCAGCCTTGGCAGGCCCTGGTGGTGGGCTTGCCGCCTTGGCAGGCCCTGGTGGGGGGGGTGAGGTGGGGGCAGGGATCCCTGAGTTTTGGGGCCACACGGCAGCAGGTCGCAGTGTGATGGGAGCAGGCAGGTTCAGGGAATCACAGGGGCATGTGGGAGTATGGCTCACACAGGGCTGTGGGTCACGTGCAGCCACCTCACCCCCACCACCTAATCCCATGTGACCCGTAACTCCATGACGCCCCATCTGATTCTACCATCCTTTCTGACTGCATCCCAAGGTCTGCATCCTCTAATCTTTTCTATTACCCATCTCCCCTAATGACCAGCACTCATAATAAACTGGATGAGCTGACATCTACCCTTTGTGTATGAATCTCGCTGTCAGGTGAACATAGAACCTGCTCTCGCTCTCATAATAGGAGCGACTCGGTGCCATCTCCTTGAAGAGGTTCGATGGGGACTCTCCCAAGACCCCTTGGCTCTGACAGATGTGGTGGCCACGTTCCTCAGAGCCCTGGGACCCCGAGATCCTCATTTTCCAATGTGGTGCTCTCTTCCAGTGACACACAGAGCAGAGCAAAGCCCACGATTTTGCAGCATGTGAAAGGTGTAGCTAAGTGGGAAGCCAGAGAGGAGACTTTTTCCTTCTAACGTGCTCTCCTTTAGATCTCTGGTGGGAATAGAAGGGGTTTTTGGGAGGAGCTGGGAGCAAGACACTGCAGCTGGGTGACTTGTAGGGAAGGGATAAAGAGAAGCAGAGAAATGGCTGCCTCCCCTCAGCATTCTGACCTTAAACCATCCCCAGGGTATGCATCCAGGAGAAGAACTGTCCTGTTTTTTGAGAAGAGTTTCTCTTCTTGTACAGAAACTCATTGGCTGTTGGACCACAGGGAAAGAGATGGAAGAAAATGCAAGAAAGGTTTTGTACCAGGTCAGGCATAGATTATCCTGATATTACAAGTAGAATAGGAGAGAATATCACTACTGTTTCCAAGAAGCTATTATCACATCGCCCGCCACAATTGCTGAGTTACTGTGACTTGTAGTGGGATTCCCAAGTCACAGCCTGAACCAATACGTGAGCACGAGCACCTGGTGCAAGAGGAGACAAGGCTGCATTCCTCAGCGCTTTCCTGGCGGCACGGATGCGGCCCGTGCTCGCCGCTCTCCAGGAAGGCCCGCATGGAACTGGGCAGCGCGGGCTCGGCCTTGCCGCGGTCCCCCGCGTACCCGCCCTCCTCCTCCCGGGGTCCGGCTGCCCCGGAGCCCCGGAAGTGGAGCGGGAGCGCGGTGACAGGCATTGCCATGGGCTGCCCGGCCAGGGCCATCCGGGACGCGCGCGGTGATGACGCAACGACGGCGCGACCGCGGAACGAAAGGACCGTGAGCAATGGCGGCATGGAGGCGGCGGGGCCGAGAGCGGGCTCTCCGGCAATGGTGGCCGCGGCCGCGGGGCCGCCGTGATGGCGCTGCTGCTGGCGGAGCTGTGGGGCTCCATGCGGGGAAAGTGGCGCTCTGCTGCCCCGTGTCCCCGCCGCCGCCGCCCGCCCCGTGCCTTTGGGACACCGGGCTCTCGGGGGAAGGCGGTGCGGAGGTCCGTCCGTCCCCCGTCAGCACCGAGCCGTCCTCCGCAGTCGCCGTTCGGACGGGGGCCGGTTGGGAACACGGTCGTCTCTCTGTTTGTTGCCCTGTGCGTTCGTCGATTAAATGTTTCCCGTTCGTTTCTCGGCGCTTCTGCCCGCGGTCGTTTCTGCAGCTCCGGTAAGCCACCCCGTCCCCGTGCCCACTGCCGGGTAAGGACGGGGCGGCGTAAACGGAAGATTCAGACTGGCTGCACAGTTTTGAAAACTGTGCTCTGCAGACCAGCTGCGCAATAATGTCCTGCTGGCACGAATCCTGAACTTGTCTGCCCTCAGAAAGTCTTCCTGGATGTTCCTAGAAGGCTGCTTATATTCTTGGCGCTCTTGGCCTAGCTGAATTTAATTGGAAAACTCCCACTAGCTTAGCAGGACTGTCTTCTTGTTTTCCATGTGAAAGAACTGGATTAGTATTTTTCTGGCTCTCTTTTTTGGATTTTTCTAACAATCTCAAAAGCCTGTGAAGCATGGCTTCCTCACAGCTTTCACACCTGTTCAGTGACTGTGTATTTATGCATTCATACATGAAATGAGCTTTATTTGTTTCCGCAATGTTGTTTTCACCTAACATATGTTTTAGTCTGGGGGTTAAATCTGAGTTGTTTATTTACTGCTGTGATAATGCTGAGGATCTGCACGAGGCACTGCAGCAGTGCAGCGCATGCTTACGCTCTCAAACCCCAGGGCCCCCATCCCAAGTGATAATGCAGATAATTTGGGGCCTTCTTAAATTCCAGCACCTTTCAGAGGCTGGCTTACCCACAGCATGCTCTGCACACCACTGTTTAGATATGCGCAAAAAAAAGCTGGGCATCTGCAAGGCTGAAAACGAGTCTTTCAGTGCTTATTAATTTTGCTCCAGGCCTTTTACATTAGTAAAGTACTCAGAAGGAAGGGCCAAAATACAAAGCTGCCACCACTTTCTCTAATTAATGCATGCGAAGCTTCACATCTCTAATTACTGAGCAGTGTGTGCTGTGCAAATAAAAGCCCAGAGTCCAGAGGATGTGTAAGGAACTCCGGGCGCTCTGCACTCCCTGTGCAGTGCAGTCTGGCAAAATCAACTTCTGGCATTCGCTGTTCAGAAGTGCAGTGTGCCTGAAGCAAAGTCCTTGCAATTCACTTCTATTCAGTGAAGGATTCCTCACCTGTTTGAACAACTTGAAACATTTTAGAGTCGTGGAACACTTTTGAAAAAGGAAGGTCTTTAATATTGATATTCATGCCTATTTAGATAGTTGATTTTCCATCCAAGCTCAGCTATTGATGGTTATGCCTGAGTAAGCCATAAAAATCAGGTCTTTACTGGATACATCCCATGCCAAATATTGTTGCTGTGTTGTTTTTATTTTCTATAGGTAGGATGCCGCTGCATTTACAGTGCAATCAAATGAGAATGTGACAGAGACTCTGTAAGTGGTGGATTTTGCTTCTTTTCTAAATGGTGTGTAAAAAAAAGGGTACTGTTTTTTGCTTTGTACAAAAATATTTGCTCCTTTGTACAAAAACATGGGTGTTTTCCATCCTCTAATTCATTAAATCTTGACCTGAAAGAATAGGTGGGTATACCATTGCAGCTGTAAATCTGTACTTTCTGAAAGTCTTTCACTAGGATAGCACTGCAAAAAAGGAAAAACAGGATGCCTAGATACTTTTGATTTTTGAAGGTACAGTCAGTTTACTTATTTATTGCACTTAAGAAAAGCAAGTATGAGTGCTTTGGTCCAATGTACAGCAAGGAAGTGCTCACGTGTGCTGTTGGTACACATACCTCTCATATCACTGCAGCTTTATCTATCTTCCACATTTTAGTAGGTACCATCTTTTAAGGGGGGGAATACTGTTGGAAGTGATCATACTTTGGTGGTTTCTGGGCTCCTCTTGCGGAATCCAGTTAGCCTGAATGAAGGATATGGAGTGGCAGCATTGCTGGGTGAACGCTGCCGTTACTGAGAGCAGAAGAGTGGTTCTGTTTGTTGATGTGCCTTTGGTCACTGAGCACCGTGAGAGCATTCTAAGTATTTGTGTTTGTAGTTCAGATGGCAAGTAGCCTAAAGACTGCTTGTGCACAAGTGACTCAGAGCACATCAGTGCCATCTGCATTGGAACACATTACCTCTGATTTTAAGCCTGAAAGTTCCTTCCAGTATTAAGGCCCAGGAAACTCATTAGCCATCTGACCTGGGACAAATCTGCCTTTTGTTTCTCATTACAATCCTGTTTTTTCTTTGTGAAATTCCTTGGAACTGGTATTATCACACAAGACAGACTTCTGCACAGTGTGGTGTATTGTAATGAATGTTTCTTTATTCTTTGCCAATCCTGAAGGTGGTGCTTAGGCAGATTTCCCTATACCTCATTAAAAATAAGCCTGCTAAAGGAATAGATGAGGAAGGAATTGAAAGGATATGTTTGGTGTGGTGGTGGGTTTTTCTGTTTGGTTTTGTTTTGTTGTTGTTTTCTGAAAAATGTCAGGGAGCAGATTTTCGTATTTTGAAGAATTTCAGAGATGTCCCTTCATTACAGAAGGCCTTCTGAGCAGCTGCATCTTATCAACTGCAAAGCAGCTGGATAGCTTTTGAGGTTCATGTTATGCTGAGCAATGTGTTCATGGCAAATTGATCTGCTGGGTTATTTAATCTGGCTGAGTCAGCCATCTTTATAGATGCAATATGCTGAGCACAGCTTGCAGCTCTCTCCTTTAGCTTGTTTGTGTTTGCAAGGCTTTGTCCCCAGCAGAAATAGCACTTTTGCTGGGAGCTGTTTTGCTGCAGGACCAAACATCTTGCAGGACTGGTGATGTTTACTAGATACGCTTCCTAAAGAATAAGCACAGGCCAGAATTTTAGAGGGTAAGAATTGCAGAAGAAGCATGGCCGAAAAACGGAAGCTTGATTGAGGTCTCAAGATGCAATAAGCATTAAAAGAAACTAGGGATGACTTTTTTTTACTCAGAAGGTGGTGAGGTACTGGAACAGGCTGCCTGGAGAAGCTCTGGGTGCCTCTGGTCCTGATCATCCTGATCTAATGGGTGGCCCGTAGAAGGGGGATTGGAAGTGAATGGTCTTTAAGTTCTTTTCCAATTCGAGCCATTCTATGATTCAATGATTTTCAATGTCAGAATTCATGCAGTTAGTACTTGCCTATGTGAAAACAGAGTCCGCACCCTTTCAACAGAGAAGAGACCTTTTTATCTGAGCACTAGTGGAATTAGGGGGATAGGGGATAATTTTAAAAAATCCTGTTTGAAATCATACTTTGGGACACTCCTCACTTTGCCCTCACTTTCTAGAGCATTTCTGAGCAAACTGAGTACTTCTCCCCCATTTCTGCTGCTGCTTTCAATAGCTCAGGAAGCTAGCACTCTGTTTCCTGGCAAAGGAGGGATGTAGGACTGACTCAGTTTCTGTGCAGGACACTGAGAATGAAGATGCTCTGTAGATGATCATGAGTAATGTAAGGCTGTCCTCTTCCTGGCAAAGCCATTGGCACTGAGTCTGCTAGGAGTGAAGCAGCACTGCAGTGCCAGGCAGAGCTCCCATTCCCTTCTTCCCTCCCCACCATCATGTGCTCCTCAACAAATTTTCCACTGTTTACTTAGAAATCCGTGAAACAAAAGACTGAGGCTGAAGAAGCTCCACCTGGGGAAGTCAAGGTGGAGGAAACCCCTGTTGCTGCTGCTGTGGGAAAGGAGGCCATCCCTGCTGAGCCAGATGAGCCAACAGAGCAGTCTGCGGTGAGTGATCTGTCCCCCATGTTCATCTCCCAGCCTCATCTGAGCCATCTCTCATCACAGTGAGTGTGCCTGCTGTATTTCAGCCATCCCCTCCGTTCCTCATCATGGCTGGTTTTGTCAGCATCCAGCTGTGTCACAGCATGCCTCTCCAGCAACATTTGCTCCTGTTGGTCCCAAAATGTCATTCCTTTTAAGACTGGCATTTTAGCTGGAAGTTCACCTGCATGGTCTTACAGGCAGTCAGAGATCAGTGCAGAGCATTGACAAAAGGTTTTCAGATATGCAGATACTCTAGCCTTGCATGGATCTTTCTGTGGAGCTGATTGTGTTTCACATTCCTGCTAGGGGCAATGGCTCAAGCACTACAAGCCTGATTGTGACATTTATTAACATAGGGGAACAGCGTTAGGAAAGCGTACAAACAGAAGTGAAGAGTGGCTTGGAAATGGTCTGAAGCTCTACTCAACCAGTGTCAGGTTGGTTGTGTGCTGGTGGTGTTGGACCACTGCAGAAGCCACTCGATACCGCGCAAACTGTGTGCAGCAGAAGGCTCTGGAGTACAGCTGTAGTTTAAAGGACTTCTCAAGGACAGAGAGATGATTTTGCCTGGATAGTTGCAACTGCGTCACTGGATTAAAAACTGGTATCAAATGTGAATGAAATGAAAAGGCAGGCTGAGCTTTAGTTGCAGCACCTGCCTGGTTATCATTTCTCCCTTGCTCCTATCTTCCTAACATGGTAAAAAGAATTTGTTGTAGATGGAAATGGGGACAGTTTTCTGCATGCTGTTCTGGAGAACTTTGAGAGAGAGGGAGGATGATCCCTGTCTAATCCTTCCTATTTGCTCTGGATTCCTACCTGTGAGAGCAGCATCGTAACGGTAGAGGAAAGCAATGCCAATGTGTTCCCTAGAATTATGAATTGGACTTGATTCTAATTAAATCATGAATATTGAGTGTGTTTAATTTTAATTTACTCCTTGTTCATGTCTATAGCAAACCCTAGAGCGAGTGACCTCAGCATCATCTTCTTATAATAACAGACACAAAGAAAGGCCCCATGGTCTGCAGAGATCAGGCTTTTCCCCATGCGTGTTTTCTTTTGAGTTGATCTAAATCACTGTAATAACTTGTCCACTCTATAGCAAAGCAAACAGTGAAACTGCCTATCTGAAGCACGTTGTTCCAACAGACCGTTGTTGAAAATCCTCCATGGCTAGGCAGTGTAAATTTGATGGTTTGGAATAAAGAAGAAAGAAAGGATGGTGAGTAGAGGAAGGATGGGACATCAGTCATTGGTCAGGAGGTCTCTTCTGGTATTCGCTCTACTGAGTGGCAGTAAGTAAAGTGAAGAACAGATATCAGAGAAGCTTAGAAGGTTGTTTCTGTATGGTTTGAGTTTGTTTTTTCTGTAAGGATTTCAGGAAGGAAAGAAAAATTGTGACGGAAATATTTTTTTCTAAAAGGAAGCCAACTGCTTTTCTTGTACGAAGACAAAGCTCCAAAATCTTCATTGTCTGAGTGCTAATTAGATGGCAGGCTGGGGTGCAGCACCACTCATCCGTTCACTGGCCCTGTCCTGTGACCTGTTTCGCTGCCTCACCATCACGGAGGCATTCTCAGCCCGTGTTCTTTCATGCTCCAAATGGCTGCAGAGCTGTTGGAGAGGAAGACAGTGAGAGATGGGCAAGTGAGTGGCAATCCAGGAGGAAGTCATAGGCATTAAATAGAAGTCAGACAGTTCTGACTGGGTTTATTTTCATTTTCTGTTACCTTTAGAACACAAAGTTGTCTTTACCAATTTGGAAGAGATGTCTAGGAAAATGAGCTCCGTGTTGATTTCTTAAAAATTCAGAAGTAGAATTATTTATTTGGCTCTGAGGGGCAATGATTCCAGGAATTGCTTTCCAGGACTTGCAAAGGAGAGTCTTGAACATCAGGATTAACAACAGCCGTGACCAAAGCTGAGGACATTTCACTGAGATGCAGAATATGAAAGCATGTCATTTCTCAGCAGCAGCTCAGCATTCATTCACTTTATGAGTGATGAGTTACTTAAAAGTGGAGTGGTAAAATATTAATAATATCTTTCTGATAGGAATCTTTTATTGATTTTAGTAATTGCAAGTTTGTGGTGACAGCCCCTAATCAGCACAGTTTCTCTGTGATGAATTTACTGTCAAGCCACGTTAATTGGTAGAACGTATGGCAGTTATTAGTTGTTGCAGGAGCTTTGAGTAAATTTTCTGGTAGGGCTCTCATTTAAACTAGGAGGGGTAGTGCAGAGAACAAGGTACAATTCCCTGCTCAGGAGTTTTGGGTTCTGTTACTTACAGTTTCATAATCAGCCTGAAGTGCATTGCCAAACACTTCATTCCAAGAGCTCATCTTAATTGCTGCATGGAATCTTACTACGTGTCCTTGTTGTGATCCAGCGGTGCCACAGAACAAATAAATTTCTGTTAGGTGCTGGCAACCATTGATTCTTATTTTGATTGCAGGGATCAAAATTTTTCACAGTTAAAGGGACAGAATCACCATGTGCTGCAGAAGAGCTGAAGCGAACGGTAAGAAGTCCTTCTTGCGTGGACTTTTGCCCACCGAAGCTTGTTCCCTATACCGTATTCCCTCAGAGACTTGGAAAGTTTTGTGGAGAACTCGCTGGGATGTATTTACGTAGGTAATGTTTGAGCGCCCAGACGCTCAATGTTTGAGCCGCAGGAAGAGGCGCTGGATGCTGAAATGGAAGCCGGGGCTTCTGTCTCCCAGCAGGGAGGCGTTGTCAGCTCCACTCTGGAGCGCGCCATTGTTTGCGCTGACCTCAGGAGATCCCTGAGCGTGCCCTGAGTGTTGTGTGCTGCGTGGCCCAGCCCCAGAAGGGGATTCCCACGTGGCAGGAGGGAGAGGGCGAAGGAGGCTGCGGGCCCTTTCCTCGGCTTCGGCTCCTCTGTGCCCTGTTGCTGGCCGCAGAGAAGGGCTGCCCGCTGGGCACAGGGAGCGCCTTCTAGCCGCCGTGCCGTGCCCTGCAGCCCCCTCCTCATCCCGTGCGGAACGCCACTCCCAGCAGCAGCACAGGTGCCATTGTGGAACCTTCCCCATGTCACAGCCGTCTCCTTGGTCACTGCCGCCCCACCCGGCGCACTCGTCTCTGAGCGTGCTGGGCAGGTGGCAGCCATGTCCAGCACTAAGAGAGCGAGAGAGCAGGAGCGAGTGGTTTTAAATGGGAAGAGGGAGCTGGGGGCCCCAGAACCGAAGAGGAGGAGGGGGCCCACCATGACCATCAGGCAGAGGAGGGAGAGGAGGAAGGGAGCCCGGTTCCATCGCGCCCGGGCCAGCGCTGTGAGCGACCATGGAGAGCCCATGGAGGTGGATCCGCCTCCAGAGGAGCCCATGGAGGTGGATCCGCCTCCAGAGGAGCCCATGGAGGTGGATCCGCCTCCAGAGGAGCCCATGGAGGTGGATCCGCCTGCGGCACAGCTGGCCTGGCACCACACCACCGTGCCAGGCCCTGTGTTGGCGCGCTCACAGCTCCGCCATCGCTGGTCCGGGCGCTCGGCTCCTTACCCTGTGCACGGCCCCCGCCCCCGGCATTAGCTGGGTGGCATTGCTGACCATCTGCTCCTCCTCCACCTTGTTGCTCCTCTGCGCTTCTGCGGGCCCCCAGTTCCATCTTCCCCCTTAGCAGTTAGGTCCCAATTCTGGGCTTTGTTGTTGATTTTAGTGTTAGCTTAGTTTTAGTGTTGAGTTCAGTTTCAGTGTTAGGCATAGGTTACTGTTAGGAGTTTAGAGTTAGGCATAGGTTACTGTTAGGAGTTTAGAGTTAGGCATAGGTTACCGATAGGAGTTTAGAGTTAGGCATAGGTTACTGATAGGAGTTTAGAGTTAGGCATAGGTTACTGTTAGGAGTTTAGAGTTAGGCATAGGTTGCTGCTGCCAACTGGCAGTAAATGCTGCTCACTCGGTAAGCCCTCCCCGAGTTCTCATGCAGAGAAATGAGTGCGACTGCCCTGAGAAGGGAGGTTTGAGGACGTCTGCAATGAATTGAATTTCCATCTTGTGACTTTTCTGTTGCAGAACATCGAGGCATGTGAGTGGCTGAGGAAAGGAGTTGGGACTCAGGGGAGCAATCGAGCAATGGGTCACAACCTTCCTGAGCGGCCCTTGCAAGGTAGGTGTGCCTTACTGTGAGCGTGCGCTGAGGCACTGCTGTTCAAACACAGCTGGTGGCACTGTCTGCAGCAGGTCTGCTTTCTGTTAAGCTTTGCCCTTCTTTGATGTCCTCCTGTCCTTTTCAGCTCCTGCTCCCCTCGCCTGCAAGTGGAGCAATGCTCAAGTTTGAGGAACCTTTTCCTCGGCAGGCGGTAAAAGACGACGCAGCTGCAAGTTTCGTGCCCTTCTTTGTTCTTGGGTCAGTAGGCCAAGGAGATGTTCAGAACAGCTCTAAGTCAGCCTGTAACAGCAGTGTGCGTGAGAGAATAAAGACTCCTTCTCCCCTCTTGTAGAAAGCAGCCTCCTTGAGAGTAGGAGAGCAGCAGGCTGCCTGCTGTGTGGTGCTGAAGGGCATTTCTCCCAGCTGAGATCCCCGAGCCCACGCTGGCGGAGAACGTGCTGCGCCACCATCTCTTCTGTGGAGCCGCTTTGCAGCTGCTCTGTGCGCTGGCTGTAATCGTGCCAGTTTCCAGGTGCCATAAGCCAGTAAGTCGTGCTCTCTGAGGCTGATAGAAAGGCACGGGCAATGGGCAGGGAGGGAACAATCTGTAGCTGTGGCCTACGGTGGTGTGCCCGGCACTGCTGAGAGTGCCGTCGTTTGTCCTGCCCTTCCTTCCGTGTGCGCGTGTTCCTGATGCACGCCAGGAGCCTTGGGGTGCAAGCTCATCTGCTGCTGCTGCTGCTGTGCTGTGTGTGCTGCCAGGCAGTGTCCAAGCCCTGTGCGGGCGCTGCCTTGCAGGAGATGGCTTTGGGTTCGAGTTCGTGTGGGACTTTTGGGCAGGAGATAGAGATGGAGTTTCTGGCGTGCCCTGATGGCAGGAAGGCGGTTTCCAGTGCTGGCAGCCAAAGCTGCCCGGGCAGTGACTTGAGCTCCCCAAGCGAGCTGTCAGCCACTTGTTACCTGTGAAGGTTCCCTGACCGTTTCTGCATTGATTCTTGTAGGACTGGCACAGTCTTGGGACTCGGTCTGGCGAGACAGTGAAGAAAGCCAAGGCAAGTGCTGCTCGGCTGCGGAAGGAAGCCCAGAAGGAGAGCAAAAAGAACCGAGAAGGGCTTGAGCGAGAAGGCCCACAGGACACTCAGATCAGCTGGAATGCTTCCTCGGAGGTGGCAGCAAAGGCAGCGGACTGAGTCAGCGTCCGGTTTTGTGGCATGGCCGTGCTTTCCCTGTCACGGACAGTGCAGCGGAACTGAGGCACCTGGAAGGGAAGGGCTTGTGCTGCATTCCAAGCAAAGAGGGCTTGCCAGAGGCAGGTCTTCATCTATGGCAAGAGATGGAGAGGCTGTGTTCCTTCCGGCTGCGTCAGCGGTCTTTGCGGGCTTTGTGGTCAGCAAGGACATACAGCTCCTGGCCAAGCCCCCTGATGTTCTCGTCTTCGCCCGCGCTTCTCCGCCTGCTTCTCTTCATCGGCTCAACTGGACTGCAGTTCTCTCCTCAGTGCTGTGGTGAGGCCTATCCACCTTTCAGACACACTCTCTCTCTCTCTCTCTCTCTCTCATTTTATTTTGCTGATACCATATTTAGTAAATTAGTTTGTTCCACCTGAGATCATTGCCACTGTTTTCAATCATTTTGGGATCCCCTGTTTCCCTTTTGCGGACCCGCGGATCCCTCCGCCCCGCTGGTCATGGAACCGGGCCGAACCAGCCTATCAACCGCTGACATCGAGGCATCTCCACTTCAGAGCTGGATAGAGAGCGTGGAGAGAAAGAAAAGGGAAGGGAGGGGAGAGGAGGAGAGGGGAATGGAGCCTGAAGACTGGAGGATAGGCAATGTCACTCCGGTCTTCAAAAAGGGCAAGAAGGAAGATCCAGGCAGTTATAGGCCAGTCAGCCTCACCTCTGTCCCTGGAAAGGTGATGGAACAGCTGTGCTGGATGCCATCTCCAGACAACTGGAAGAAAAGGAGGTGATCAGGAGTAGTCAGCATGGGTTCACCAGGTGAAGGTCGTGCTTGACCAACCTGGTGGCCTTCTATGATGTTGTCTCTGGCTGGGTGGAAGGGGGGAGAGCCTACCTTGATTTCAGCAAGGCATTTGATACTGTCCCCCATGACATCCAAAGCTGAGCAAGTGTGGGATAGATGAGTGGACAGTGAGGTGGGTTGAGAACTGGCTGAGTGGCAGAGCGCAGAGGGTCGTCGTTGGCGGTGCAGAGGCTGGCTGGAGACCTGTAACCAGTGGTGTCCCTCAGGGGTCGGTGCTGGGTCCAGTCTTGTTCAACATCTTCATCAATGACCTTGATGAGGGGATGGTGGCCACCCTCAGCAAGCTTGCTGATGATACCAAGTTGGGAGGATTGGCTGACAGCCTGAAGGCTGTGCTGCCATTCAGCGAGAGCTGGACAGGCTGGAGAGCTGGGCAGAAAAAAACCGGATGAGGTTTAACAACAGCAAGTGTAGAGTCTTGCATCTGGGGAGGAATAATTCCATGCACCAGTACAGGTTGGGGGATGACCTGCTGGAGGGGAGCTCTGTGGAAAGGGACCTGGGTGTCCTGGTGGACTACAGGTTGGCCATGAGCCACCAGTGTGCCCTTGTGGCCAAGAGGGCCAATGGTATCCTGGGGTGCATTAAAAAGAGCGTGTCCAGCAGGTCGAGGGAGGTGATCCTCCCCCTCTACTCTGCCCTGGTGAGGCCTCATCTGGAGTACTGCGTCCAGTTCTGGGCTCCCCAGTACAAAAAAGACAAGGATCTCTTGGAAAGAGTCCAGCGGAGGGCCACGAAGATGGTGAAGGGCCTGGAGCATCTCTGCTATGAGGAAAGGCTGAGTGAACTGGGTCTGTTCAGCCTTGAGAAGAGAAGACTGAGAAGGGACCTGATCCAGGTCTATAAATATCTAAGGTGTGGGGGGCAGAATGGAGAGGCCAGACTGTTTTCAGTGGTGAGTGGAGACAGGACAAAGGGAAATGGCTGGAAACTGCAGCATAGGAAGTTCCGCACAAACATGCGCAAGAACTTCTTTACAGTGAGGGTGACGGAGCACTGGAACAGGCTGCCCAGGGAGGTGGTGGAGTCTCCTTCTCTGGAGATGTTCAAGACCTGCCTGGATGCTGACCTGTGTGACTTGGTGTAGGGAACCTGCTTTGGCAGGGGGGTTGGACTCGATGATCTCTGGACGTCCCTTCCAACCCCTACAATTCTGTGATTCTGTGTGATTCTGTGATCCCAGCTTCATCCCAGCACATCCCAGCACATCTCAGCCCCATCCCAGCACCACCCCAGCACACCCCAGCACACCCCAGTACATCCCAGCACATCCTAGCTCATCCCACATCATTCCAGCCCCATCCCAGCACATCCAAGCATCAAACCAGCATCATCCCAGTACATCTGACCACCATCCCAGCAGAACCCAGACATCCCATACTATTTTGCACGATTCCAGCAGCATCCCAGCACGATTCCAGCACCTCCCAGCCCCATCACACACCATCTCACACCATGACAGAACATCCCAGCACTTTCCTAGTACATACCAGCACCATCCCACGACACCCCAGCATGTCCAAGGATGATCCCAGCACATCCCAGCACATCTCATCCCAGCCGCTGCATCCCAGCACATCCCAGCACAAACCAGCCCCATACCAGCACCATCGCAGGACATCCCAGCACCAGCCCACTGCATCCCAACATATCCCAGAACCATCCTACACCTTCCCAGCACCTGTATCTATCTAGAAACTCAGCTTCCCCAGTCCTTCAGTGAACAGACAGAAAGACACCCACCCTGTGCTACCTTCTCCTTCACCATTTTCTTCACGACATGGCAGAGCCTCTGCAGATATTCTCCAATTCTCCATGCCTCTTTCTGTCTCTCAGGACCTGAACACAAAGCACGAAAATACATTTCAGACAAACAAAGGATTGAACCAAATGGTCTTTTTGGTGAAGTCAATACAGACAACAGCCACCCCTGGGACGCCTGTGGGGCTCCAGCACGGCAGGCAGCCAAGGATTTTTGCCCGGCCTTCCCTGCAGGCACTTCTGCACCCAAAGGCTGAGGAGAACTTTCCATCACACGCTGCCACCTACGCAGCTGCGTAGCAGAGTTATGCAAGTTGCAGAGCTGCCAGGTGGGCAGCTGGCTGGCGCTCAGCATCCCAGCACCATCTAAGCACCATTCAAGCACATCCCACACCATGACAGAACATCCCAGCATCATCCCACACCATCCCAGCACCAGTCCAGCCCCAGCCCAGCACACCCCAGCATATCCCAGCACAACCCAGCACCATCTAAACACCATCCCACACCATCCCATCACATCCCAGACCCATCCCAGCACATCCAAGCACCATCACAGCGCATCCCAGCCGCATCCCAGTAACATCCCAGCACGTCCCAGCCCATCTCATGCCAGCCGCTGCATCCCAGAACATCCCACCACATCGCAGCACACCCCAGCAACATCCCATCACATTCCCAGCACCTTCCCAGCAACATCCCATCACATTCCCAGCACATCCCAGCAAGTCCCATCACATTTCCACACCATCGCAGCAAATACCAGCCCCATCCCAGCACATCCCAGCTCATCCCAGCAAATCCCAGCACCATCACAGCGCATCCCAGCCACATCCCAGTAACATCCCAGCACGTCCCAGCCCATCCCAGCACCATCTAAGCACCATTCAAGCACATCCCACACCATTACAGAACATCCCAGCACATCCCAGCACATCTCATCCCAGCAGCTGCATCACAGAACATTCCACCACTTCGCAGCACCATCCCACACCATCCCTGCACAACCCAGCACCATCCCAGCTGCAGCCCACACCATCCCAGTGTTATATATTATGCCAAACAAATTGAACAACCCAATTATATATTCTGGAAATCATCTTTTATTAAAGCAAGCAAGTAAGCAAAACAGCGCTGGGCGGCCGGGGATTCTCTGCTCCACCAACGGCGCGCGCTTTCCCTTTCCAGCTGACAGTCTTTATACAGTTCACTAGCCTGTGTTCGTGGCTGCACAATATCTCTTGCGCAGGCGTGATCCTGTTGTTAGGCAGCCATCCTTTGTCTTGTCAGATGGGGAGGCCTGGCATCTTTGCAATACATCCGTTCATAATCCTTACGCAGCATCTTTAAAGCTGTGTAAGTCCTGGAGTCCATATCTTAAATTGATGTGTTTGTTGGTGTTTCCGGATGTCTGTAGCAGGAAACTGGCCTCTGCTGTTGTTACAGTTTACTAGTGATAAGCTTACAAATGATTTGATTAACAAACAACAGACTGCTCCTATTACACCAGCATATGCCAGCACTATCCAAAAACATCCCAGCCCCATCCCAGCACAACCCAGCACCATCCCAGCCCCATCCCACACCATCCCAGCACATCCCAGCACTATCCAAAAACATCCCAGCCCCATCCCAGCACGTCCCACACAATTCCACACCATCCCAGCCCCATCCCAGCACAACCCAGAACGTCCGAGAACCATCCCAGCACCTGTATCCCATCCATGTATCTATCTAGAAACCCCGCTTCCCCAGTCCTTCAGTGAACAGACTGAAAGACACCCACCCTGTGCTGCCTTCTCCTTCACCATTTTCTTCACGACATGGCAGAGCCTCTGCGGATATTCTCCAATTCTCCATGCCTCTTTCTGTCTCTCAGGACCTGAACACAAAGCACGAAAATACATTTCAGACAAACAAAGGATTGAACCAAATGGTCTTTTTGGTGAAGTCAATACAGACAACAGCCACCCCTGGGACGCCTGTGGGGCTCCAGCACGGCAGGCAGCCTAGGATTTTTGCCCGGCCTTCCCTGCAGGCACTTCTGCACCCAAAGGCTGAGGAGAACTTTCCATCACACGCTGCCACCTACGCAGCTGCGTAGCAGAGTTATGCAAGTTGCAGAGCTGCCAGGTGGGCAGCTGGCTGGTGCTCAGCATCCCAGCACCATCTAAGCACCATTCAAGCACATCCCACACAGTCCTAGCACATCCCAGCACCATCCCAGAACACCCCAGCATGTCCAAGGATGATCCCAGCACATCCCAGCACATCTCATCCCAGACGCTGCATCCCACAACATCCCAGCACATCCCAGTACAACCCAGCAGCATCCCACAACATCCCAGCCGGTCCCAGCCCCATCCCAGCACAACCCAGCAAGTCCCACACATTTCCACACCATCCCAGCACCTACCCAGCACCTTCCCAGCACCAGCCCATAATATCTCTGCTCCATACCAGCACCATCCCAGGACATCCCAACACCAGACAACCACATCCCAGCATATCCCAGAACCATCCCACACCTTCCCAGCACCATCCCAGAACAGCCCAGCAGATGCCAGCACGTCCCAGCACATCCCAGCACATCCCAGCATCATCCCACACCATCCCTGCACAGCCCAGCACCATCCCAGCACAGCCCAGGACATTCGAGCCCCATCCCACTACATCCCACCACATCCCAGCACGGCCCAGCACATCCCAACCACACCCAAGCTCATCACAGCACATCTGAGCACCATCCCAGCACAATCCTGACATCCCATACTATTCCACACAATTCCAGCACCATCCCAGCACCATTCCAGCACCTCCCAGCCCCATCACACATCCTCCACACCATCCCAGCACAAACTAGCACCATCCCAGCTGCATCCCACACCATCCCAGCACACACCAGCACTATCCGACAACATCCCAGCAACTCCAAGCACCGTCCCACATCATCCCAGCACCATCCCACAACACCCCAGCATGTCCAAGGATGATCCCAGCACATCCCAGCACATCTCATCCCAGCCGCTGCATCCCACAACATCCCACCACTTCGCAGCACATCCCAGCATCATTCCTCCACATTCCCAAACCGTCCCATCCCCAGCCCAGCAGCATCCCAGCACATCCCAGCCCCATCCCAGACGCATACCACAACATCCCAGCGCATCCCAGAACCATCCCAGCCCATCCTAGCACCATACCAACACATCCCAGAACGTCCCAGTATATCCCAGCACATTCCAGCCCCAACCCAGAACTTCCCCGTACATCCCAGCACATCCAAGTATAACTGAGCAACACCCTAGCAAAATCACATCACAATCCCACACCATCCCTGCAACATCCCAACACATTACCACACCATCCCACCACACACCAGCAACAGCCCAGCACCATCCCAGCATCATCCCACACCATCCCGGCACAACCAGGACCATCCCAGCACATTCCAGCACATCCCAGAACCATCCCAGCCCTATACTAGCATCATCCCAGGACATCCCAGCACCAGCCCACCGCATCCCAGCATATCCTAGAACCATCCCACATCTTCCCAGCACCATCCCAGCAGATTCCAGCACGTCCCAGCATATCCCAGCATCATCCCACAACATCCCAGCACAACCCAGCACCATCCCACAACATCCCAGCCCCAACCCAGCACACCCCAGCACGTCCCAGCACATTCCAGGACATCCCAGCACTTCATAGCCCCATCCCAGCACATGTCAGCACCATCCCAGCACCATCCCAGCCCCTTACCAGCACCATCCATGGACATCCCAACACCATTCCAGGACATCCCAGCATATCCCAGAACCATTCCACACCTTGCCAGCACCATCCCAGAACATCCAAGCACATCCATGCACCATCCCACCACCATCTCAGCACCATCCCATAACACTCCAGCATGTCCAAGGATGATCCCACACCATCCCAGCACGTCCCAGTACAACCCAGCTCCATCCCAGCTGCATCCCACACTATCCCAGCACATCCCAGCCGGTCCCAGCCCCATCCAGGCACAACCCAGCACGTCCCATACAATTCCACACCATCCCAGCACCGTCCCAGCACATCCCAGCACCATCCCACACACCCCAGCATGTCCAAGGATGATCCCAGCACATCCCAGCACATCTCATCCCAGCCGCTGCATCCCACAACATCCCACGACTTCGCAGCACATCCCAGCATCATTCCTTCACATTCCCAAACCGTCCCATCCCCAGCCCAGCGCATCCTAGCACATCCAAGCCCCATCTCAGCACATCCCAGCATATCCCAGAACCATCCCAGCACCTGTATCCCATCCATGTATCTATCTAGAAACTCCGCTTCCCCAGTCCTTCAGTGAACAGACTGAAAGACACCCACCCTGTGCTGCCTTCTCCTTCACCATTTTCTTCACGACATGGCAGAGCCTCTGCGGATATTCTCCAATTCTCCATGCCTCTTTCTGTCTCTCAGGACCTGAACACAAAGCACGAAAATACATTTCAGACAAACAAAGGATTGAACCAAATGGTCTTTTTGGTGAAGTCAATAAGGACAACAGCCACCCCTGGGACGCCTGTGGGGCTCCAGCACGACAGGCAGCCTAGGATTGTTGCCCGGCCTTCCCTGCAGGCACTTCTGCACCCAAAGGCTGAGGAGAACTTCCCATCACACGCTGCCACCTACGCAGCTGCGTAGCAGAGTTATGCAAGTTGCAGAGCTGCCAGGTGGGCAGCTGGCTGGCGCTCAGCAGCTTTCCCGATACTCTCTCCGGGCTGTGTTAACAATCCTCAGCGGCAGCATGGAAGAACATCTGGGTTTTCTTACTGGAGAGATCTGTGATGTACAGATACAAAGCCAGCAGGACACTGGGTGCACGCAGCACCCAAGAAACAGGGACTACCCAGGCTACTCGTGGAGTAGAAATTACCGGGCAGTGAGAAGCTGAACCCTGCTTGAACTACCGCAGCCACATACGAGCAGAGAGCCACAGATGAAGGCTGGTGACTCACCTCTGGCATCCAGCCCAGGCTCAGAAACAGGACTCCGCTTTGGTACTTCACCGAGAGGACCTGCAGGCACAGCTGTGATCAGACACAGGTGAGGACAGCTTCCACTGCACCTTGGCGCCTGCTCTTTCTGCAGGCACCTGCGAGGACTGGTGGCAGGTCGGGGAAAGACATGGTCCAAACGGCAAACGTAGAGCTTCTCTCCTCCAAAGAGTGGCAAGGGCTGCTTTCCCACTGAAATGGGACAGTTCGCCAAGTAAAGAAATACTCAGGACTGTTCTGTGTACAGAACAGGGCCTTTAAGGCACAAAGAGACTTGAAAGACCTTTGGAGGCTCTTAAGTACCTGCATAAACTATGACACCGCTAATTTCTCCTGCCTTCAAAGACATTCACAACTTACCTCTGGGTTTCCCCTGAGGCACAAAAGCAGTATCCACCCAATCCTCGGGATAAGGAGCATCAGCGCCATCATCTAGAATCAAGAACAGGTGAGACACGTTCCCATGGCATGTCGAGATCGCCTTTTCCCCTAGGGACTGGGGAGGGGTCACGTAAGGCGATGGGAGACTCGGGCCGTGATCGCCAAGGCTGCAGAGCGGCCAGGGCGACCTGGAGCCTGGCACTGGGCAGCTTTCCAAACGCTCTCTCCAGGCCACGTGCAACACGCCGCTGGGACCGCTCGGAAGGGCACACACCCATCAGGGCTTTCGTACTGGGAAATCCCTGCTGCATCTCACACTAAAGCTTCTTCAGCCACATTTCCCCTCCAACCCTCCCCAGCCCACCCACTCTCACCTACCCTCCCCTTCCCTTTCCTTCCCTTCCCTCCCCTCCCCTCCCCTCCCCTCCCCTCCTCTCCCCTCCACTCCCCTTCCCCCTTGCCTTATGCCCAACTTACCTCTCCTGCTCTTCACGGAATTCGTCTGGATTCTCCTGCTTTTTGCTGCTACTCTTGCCTGGCTTTCCTTCGCAATGCTGTGCATTGCTCTCTCCATATTTCTTGCCACCCATTCTTCTCTTAGCTCTTATTCTTCACTTTTTACTTGGCTTTTTTTCGTTATCTTTTTCCCTTTCTTTTCCTTTTGTTTTTACAGACATCTGTACAACCACATTCTCCTATATCCTCCCCCAGCCCCCTATATCCCTCCCCACAGCTCTCCCCAGCCCCTGGAGCCCCTCCACAAACCTCCCCAAGAGCCGCCCCAAAGAAGCCGTGTGGTGAGCTGCAGCCATACATCTCAGTCTGGGGAGCTGGGAACTGGCCAAAGGGGCCACAAGGACAGGAATGTCTCCCTATAGCACCGTGTCCCCCCGGAACATCCTCACAGCCCTCTATTGCCCCAAATCCCCCAGACCCACCCCTGCAGCCCCGTGTACCCCAATCCCCTGCCACAGCCCACTCCAGCCCCGTGAGCCTCCCTGCACCCCAACAGCCTTCCGCAGCCCCCTGCCCCCCCGCAGCTCTCCCCAGCTCCCCACAGCTTCCTCGCCCCCTCTATTTCCCCGTCAGCCCCCTGTATCTCTCCCACAGCTCCCCGGAGCCCCATACCGATCCCACATCCACAGCCCGTCCCATATATATCCCACTTCCCCACACCCCATCCTGTCTCCATCCACATCCCCACATCCCAGCCCCGCTCCCAGCCCCTCACCCCACACGGCGGTGGCTGATGGCCGCGCACGCTTCCTTCCCTGTCCCGGCGCCGCTCTCCGTCCCTCCCGGATCCGGCGCCGCTGTCCTCAGCACCGCTCCCGTCGTGCCGCGGTTCCGTCTCGGTGCTGCCCGCACAGCTCCGGCGCGCAGCGGCTGTGGGACCGGCACCGTCTGAGGGGAGAGCCGGCTGCCAACGGCCATTCCCGCGCGCTGCGCCTCAGCCAATCGGAGCTGGCGGCGCTGCCGCTGACCAAGGAGAGGCACGAACGGGCCGGAACTGGCCCTGACCAATGAGAGTCCGGGGGCGGGACGGAGCTGCAACGGTGGAAGGGCTCGGGGTGTTTTTCTGGCAGAAAACCCCCGATTTAAGGGGAAAAACTGGGATTTCTGGGAGAAAATCCCAGATTTCACGGGAACACCTGGGATTGCTGGCAGAAAACCCTTTAATCCCTCTTTTTCCCCCAACATCTCGGGTTTTCTCCCAGAAATCCCTGTTTTTACCCATTAAATCTGGCTTTTTCTCCCAGAATCCCTGTTTTTCCCCTTCAATCTGGGATTTTCTCCTAGTAATCCCGGTTTTTCTCCTTAAATGTGGCTTTTTCTCCCAGAAATCCCAGTTTTTCCCCCAAAATGTGGGGTTTTCTCCCAGAAATCCCTGTTTCTCCCATTAAATGTGGCTTTTTCTGCCAGAAATCCCTGTTTTAATCCTTAAATCAGGGGTTTTCACCAAGAAATCCCTGTTTTAATCCTTAAATCAGGGGTTTTCTCCAGAAATCCCGGTTTTTACCCTTCAATGTGGATTTTTCTCCCAGAAATCCTTGTTGTTCCCCTTAAATCTGGGATTTTCTCCCATAAATCCCCGGTTTACCCCTTAAATGTGGCTTTTTCTCCCAGAACAATACCTCATTATGGACTCACAATACCCCATTATGACGTAGCAATGCCCTATTATGACCTCACAATACCCCATGGTGACGTCACAATTCCGGGTCGTCACAAATACGGGTTGACCTGATGCCCGTGTACTCCAATAGAGCTCTATGGGTCGACCAGATGTCCATTCTCTCCCTTAGAGCGTTAGGGGTTGACCTGATGGCCGTGCGCTCCCTAAAGCACTTTAGGGGTTGACCTGATGGCTGTACGCTTTCTTAGTTTTAGGGGTTGACCTGATGGCTGTTAGCACCCTTGGAGTTTTAGGGGTTGACCTGATGGGTGTACGCTCCCATAGTGCTCTAAGGGTTGACCTGACGGCCATGCGCTCCTGTAGTGCTCTGCGGGTTGACCTGATTGCAGTTTGCTCTAATAGAGTATTACGGGTTGACCTGATGGCCGTGCGCTCCCATAGTTTCTACTTCTCCTCCAGACAGGCACCTGGAATTTGAGCATCAGCAGTCAAGCTCCCAGTGCATGACATGATGTTATGGTGTGGAATGCTGATAACCCAAAGCATAAAACCATGACATTCCCCCCCTTATTCTACATCACTACATCATGCTTAATACATACCAACAAAATAGGAGTCGTCCCCGGACTCGTTAAGGAAAAGGGTGACAGAGAACAAAGGGGAAACCACTGGGTACCAATGTGACAGCTTTGTACGGGGGGGGGAGGGGCGGGGAAGTTTGGTGGGAAAGAAAACACCGCTGAATTCTGTTTCTCTCCACCTCAATAAGGCTTTCCTCACTCTCTCTCACAACAGCCTCATAGGCAAGTTGATGACATACCAGCTAAAAAGGAGGGCTACGAGGTGGGCACAAACCTACCCCAAGGGCCAGACAGAGAGGGCTGCGAGAACTGGCAAAAAGCTCAGCTGGAAGCCAGTTGATAGGAAGGTGCCTTGGCCTCTACCCAGCACCAGTAACGTTCCACCACTCCATCAGGGACCTGGCAGCACAGTCTGCAGATGATGCAGAGGTACGAGGAGCAGTTTAAACAGCAGATCATCGTGCAGTAATTCAAACGCAGAAACTCCAAGGAGTGACAGGAAAACACTTGGCAAAGCAGTCGCCCCTCATGGCTCAGCAAAGCGCCCTCGCAACACCCTGGCACAACACGCGGCACTGCCGTAACGCGCTTGAAGCCACTGGAGCTGAAGCAGTGCAGCACGGCTCAGTGTCCTGCAACCTCGAGGCTGAGCTCTGCTCCGAGGCACATTCCCCTGCCGCCCACCCCCTGCCCTCTCCTCCTCCCCGCTGGTTTTCCCTTCAATCTGGGGTTTTTCCCCTTCAATATGGCTTTTTCTGACACAAATCCTTGTTTTCCCATTAAATATGGCTTTTTCTGAGAGAAATCCCTGCTTTTCCCATTAAATCTGGGGTTTTCCCCTTAAATATGGCTTTTTCTGACAGAAATCCCTGTTTTGATCATAAATCTGGGGTTTTCTCACAGAAATCCCTGTTTCTCCCATTACATCTGGGGTTTTCCCTTAAAAATGGCTTTTTTTCTGACAGAAATCCCTGTTTATCCCCAAAAATCTTGGGTTTTCTCCTTAAATATGGGTTTTTCCCCCAGAAATCCCTGTTTTTCCATTAAATCTGGGCTTTTCTAACAAAAATCCCTTAAATGTGGGGGTTTTCCCTTCAAATATGTTTTTTTCTGAGAGAAATCCCTGCTTTTCCCTTAAAATCAGAGGTTTCCTCCTAGAAATTCCTTGGCTTCCCCTTTAAATCTGGGGCTTTTCCCCTTAAATAAGGCTTTTTCTCCCAAAAATCCCTGTTCTTCCATTAAATCTGGGCTTTTCTCTCAGAAAACCCAGGTATGCCCCTTAAATTTGTGGTTTTTCCCATCAAATCTGCAGTTTTCTCACAGAAATCCCTGTTTTTCCTATTAAATCTGGGGTTTTTCCCCTTAAATACGGCTCTTTCTACCAGAAATCTCTGTTCTTCCTATTGAATCTGGGGTTTTCCCATAAAATATGGCTTTTCTCCTAGAAATCCCTGCTTTTCCCTTTCAGTCTGGGGTTTTTCCCCTTAAATACGACTTTTTCTGCCAGAAATCCCAGTTTTTCTCCTTTAATCTGGGCTTTTCTCACAGAAATCCCTGTTTTTCCCCTTTAATCTGCGATTTTCTGACTGAAATCCCTGTTTTTCCCCATGAAATCTGGGCTCTTCCCCTTTAATGTGCCTTTATCACCCAAAAATCCCTGTTTTTCCCATCAAATCTGGGGCTTTTCCCCTGAAATATGGCTTTTTCTGGCCGAAATCCCTCTTTTTCTCCATCAAATCGGGGGTTTTTCCCATTCAGTATGGCTTGCTCTCCTAGAAATACCTGGTTTTCCCTTCAAACTGGGGTTTTTCCCCTTCAATATGGCTTTTTCTGACAGAAATCCCTGTTTTTCCCATTAAAGCTGGGGCTTTTCCCCTTAAAAATGGCTTTTTCTGCCAGAAATCATTGGTTTTCCCTTCAATCTGGGGGTTTTCCCCTTAAATACGGCTCTTTCTCTCAAAAATCCCTGGTTTTCCTTATTGAATCTGGGGTTTTCCCATAAAATATGGCTTTTTCTCCTAGAAATCCCTGCTTTTCCCTTTCAGTCTGGGGTTTTTCCCATTAAATACGACTTTTTCTGACAGAAATCCCTGTTTTTCTCATCAAATCTGGGGTTTTTGCCTGGAAATATGGCTTTTTCCCCTAGAAATCCCCGTTTTTCCATTAAATCTGGGCTTTTCTCTCAGAAATCCCAGGTTTTCCCTTTCAATCTGGGGTTTTTCCCCTTAAATATGGCTTTTTCTGCCAGAAATCCCTGTTTTTCCCATTTAATCTGGGATTTTTCTGACAGAAATCCCTGTTCTTCCCAAGAAATCTGGGGTTCTTCCCCTCAAATGCGCCTTTATCTCCCAAAAATCCCTGTTTTTCACCTTAAATCTCGGGCTTTTCCCCTTCAATATGGCTTGCTCTCCTAGAAATACCTGGTTTTCCCTTCAAACTGGCGTTTTTCCCCTTAAACATGGTTTTTTCTCCCCAAAATCCCTGCTTTTCCCTTTCAGTCTGGGGCTTTTCCCCTTAAATATGGCTTTTTCTGCCAGAAATCCCTGTTTTTGTCCTTTAATCTGGGATTTTCTGACAGAAATCCCTGTTTTTCCCCATGAAATCTGGGGTTCTTCCCCTCAAATGTGCCTTTATCTCCCAAAAATCCCTGTTTTTCACCTTAAATCTGGGGCTTTTCCCTTGAAATATGGCTTTTTCTGGCAGAAATCATTTTTTTCCCTTCAATCTGGGGGTTTTCCCCTTAAATACGGCTCTTTCTCTCAAAAATCCCTGGTTTTCCTTATTGAATCTGGGGTTTTCGTATAAAATATGGCTTTTTCTGCCAGAAATCCCTGTTTTTGTCCTTTAATCTGGGCTTTTCTGACAGAAATCCCTGTTTTTCCCCTTTAATCTGTGATTTTATGACTGAAATCCCTGTTCTTCCCCATGAAATCTGGGCTCTTCCCCTTTAATGTGCCTTTATCACCCAAAAATCCCTGTTTTTCCCATCAAATCTGGGGCTTTTCCCCTGAAATATGGCTTTTTCTGGCCGAAATCCCTCTTTTTCTCCTTAAATCTGGGGTTTTTCCCCTTCAATATGGCTTGCTCTCCTAGAATTACCTGGTTTTCCCTTCAATCTGGGGTTTTTACCTTTAAATATGGCATCCTCTCCCCCAAATCCCTGCTTTTCCTACTAAATCAGTAGTTTTTCCCATTCAATATGACTTTTTCTGACAGAAATCCCTGCTTTTCCATTCAATACGGCATTTTCTGCAAGAAATCCCTGCTTTTCCCCTTAAATCTGCGGTTTTTCCCCTTCAATGTGTCTTGCTCTCCTAGAAATACCTGGTTTTCCTTTCCATCTGGGGTATTTCCCTTCAATATGGCTTTTTCTACCAGCAATCCCGGTTTATCCCCAAAAATCTTGGGTTTTTCTCCTTAAACATGGTTTTTTCTCCCCAAAATCCCTGCTTTTCCATTAAATCTGGGCTTTTCTCACAGAAATCCCTGGTTTTCCCCTTAAATATGGGGTTTTCCCCCTTAAATATGGAGTTTTCTGAGAGAAATCCCTGTTTTTCCCCTTAAATATGGCTTTTTCTGACAGAAAACCCTGTTTTTCCCCTTAAAATGGCTTCTTATGCTAGAAATACCTGCTTTTCCCTTCAAGCTGGGGTTTTTCCCCTTAAATATGGCTTTTTCTGCCAGAAATCCCTGTTTTTCCCATTTAATCTGGGATTTTCTGACAGAAATCCCTGTTCTTCCCCATGAAATCTGGGGTTCTTCCCCTCAAATGTGCCTTTATCTCCCCCAAATCCCTGTTTTTCCCATCAAATCTGGGGCTTTTCCTCTGAAATATGGCTTTTTCTGACAGAAATAATTGGTTTTCCCTTCAGTCTGGGGTTTTCCCCCTTAAACACGGCTTTTTCTCTCAAAAATCCCTGGTTTTCCTTATTGAATCTGGGTTTTTCCCCTTACATATGGCTTTTTCTGACAGAAATCCCTGCTTTTCCCCTTCAATCTGTGATTTTCTGACAGAAATCCCTGTTTTTCCCCATGAAATCTGGGCTCTTCCCCTTTAATGTGCCTTTATCTCCCCAAAATCCCTGTTTTTCACCTTAAATCTGGGGCTTTTCCCCTGAAATATGGCTTTTCCTCCTAGAAATCCCTGTTTTTCCCTTCCATCGGGGGTTTTCTAACAGAAATCCCTGTTTTTCCTATTAAATCAGGGGTTTTCTGACAGAAATCCCTGTTTTTCCTATTAAATCTGGGGCTTTTCCCCTGAAATGTGGCTTTTTCTGACAGAAATCCCTCTTTTTCTCCTTAAATCTGGGGTTTTCCCCCTTCAGTATGGCTTGCTTTCCTAGAAATACCTGGTTTTCCCTTCAATCTGCGGTTTTTCCCCGTAAAAGTGGCTTTTTCTGCCAGAAATCCCTGTTTTTCCCCTTAAATCTGGGTTTTTCCCTTTAAATAGGGCTTTTTCTACTACGAATCCCTGCTTTTACCTTCAACACGGCATTTCCTGCAAGAAATCCCGGCTTTTCCCCTTAAATCTGCGGTTTTTCCCCTTCAATGTGGCTTGCTCTCCTAGAAATACCTGGTTTTCCCTTCCATCTGGGGTATTTCCCTTCAATATGGCTTTTTCTACCAGCAATCCCTGTTTATCCCCAAAAATCTTGGGTTTTTCTCCTTAAACATGGTTTTTTCTCCCCAGAATCCCTGCTTTTCCATTAAATCTGGGATTTTCTCACAGAAATCCCTGGTTTTCCCTTTAAATCTGGGGTTTTCCCCATTAAATATGGAGTTTTCTGAGAGAAATCCCTGTTTTTCCCCTTAAATATGGCTTTTTCTGTCAGAAAACCCTGTTTTTCCCCTTAAAATGGCTTCTTATGCTAGAAATACCTGGTTTTCCCTTCAATCTGGGGTTTTTCCCCTTAAATATGGCTTTTTCTGCCAGAAATCCCAGTTTTTCCTATTAAATCATGGATTTTTCCCATTAAATAGGGCTTTTTCTGCCAGAAATGCCTGTTTTTCTACTTTAATCTGGGGTTTTTCCCCTTCAATATGGCTTTCTCTCCTAGAAATACCTGGTTTTCCCTTCCATCTGGGGTTTTTCCCCTTCAATATGGCTTTTTCTGCCAGAAATCCTTGTTTTCCCATTAAATATGGCTTTTTCTGACAGAAATCTTAGGTTTTCCCATCAAATCTGGGGCTTTTCCCCTTAAATATGGCTTTTTCTCTCAAAAATCCCTGTTGTTTCGTATTAAATCTGGGGATTTTACCCTGAAATATGGCTTTTTCTCCTAGAAATCCCTGCTTTTCTCATCAAATCTGGGGTTTTTGCCCTTAAATATGGCTTTTTCCCCTTGAAATCCCCGTTTTTCCCCTTAAAGCTGGGCTTTTCTGCCAGAAATCCCCGTTTTTCCCATCAAATCTGGGCTTTTCCCCTGAAATATGGCTTTTTCTGGCAGAAATCCCTCTTTTTCTCCATCAAATCGGGGGTTATTCCCCTTCAATATGTCTTGCTCTCCCAAAATCCCTGGTTTTCCCTTCAAACTGGGGTTTTTCCCCTTCAATATGGATTTTTCTGACAGAAATCATTGGTTTTCCTTATTATATCTGGGGCTTTTCCCCTTCAATATGGCCTTTTCTGACAGAAATCATTGGTTTTCCCTTCAATCTAGGATTTTTCCCATAATTTATGGCTTTTTCTGACATCAATCCCTGTTTTTCACATTAAATCTGGGGTTTTTCCCATTAAATATGGCTTTTTCTGACAAAAATCCCTGTTTTTCCCCATAAATCGGGGATTTTTCCCTTAAAAATGGCTTTTTTCTGCCTGGCATCCCTGTTTATCCCCAAAAATCTTGGGTTTTCTCCTTAAATATGGATTGTTCTCCTAGAAATCTCTGTTTTTCCTTACACCTGGGCTTTTCTAACAAAAATCCCTGTTTTTCCCCTGAAATATGGGGTTTCTCCCTTCCAATATGGCTTTTCCTGAGAGAAATCCCTGGTTTTCCCTTTAAATCAGGGGTTTTCTCCTCGAAATCCCTGTTTTTCACATTAAATCTGCCGTTTTCTCACAGAAATCCCTGGCTTTCCCTTTAAATCCCTGTTTCTCCCATTAAATACGGCTTTTTCTGGCAGAAATCCCCGGCTTTCCATTCAATCTGGGCTTTTCTCACAGAAATCCCAGGTTTTCCCCTTAAATCTGGCGTTTTTCCCATTATATCTGCCGTTTTCTCACAGAAATCCCTGTTTTGCCCCTTAAAGCTGGGCTTTTCTGCCAGAAATCCCCGTTTTTCCGATTAAATCTGGGGTTTTTCCCCTTAAATATGGCTTTTTCTCACAGAAATCCCAGTTTTTCACATTAAATCTGGGGTTTTTCCCCTTAAATATGGCTTTTTCTGACAGAAATCCCAGTTTTTCACATTAAATCTGGGGTTTTTCCCCTTCAATATGGCTTTTTCTGACAGAAATCCCAGTTTTTCACATTAAATCTGGGGTTTTTACCATTACATATGGCTTTTTCTGCCAGACATCCCAGTTTTTCACATTAAATCTGGGGTTTTTCCCCTTCAATATGGCTTTTTCTGACAGAAATCCCTGTTTTTTTCCCCCTAAATCTGGGGTTTTTCCCCTTAAATGTGGCTTTTTCCCCTAGAAATCCCTGTTTTTCCATTAGATATGGCTTTTTCTGCCAGAAATCCCTGTCTTTCCCCTTAAATCTGGGCCTTTTCCCCTTAAATATGGCTTTTTCTGACAGAAATCCCAGGTTTTCCATTACATATGGCTTTTTCTGCCAGAAATCCCCGTTTTTTCCTATTAAATCTGGGCTTTTTCCCCTTCAATATGGCTTTTTCTCACAGAAATCCCTGTTTTTTTCCCCTTAAATCTGGGGTTTTTCCCATTAAATATGGCTTTTTCTGACAAAAATCCCTGTTTTTCCCCATAAATCGGGGATTTTTCCCTTAAAAATGGCTTTTTTCTGCCTGGCATCCCTGTTTATCCCCAAAAATCTTCCGTTTTCTCCTTAAATATGGTTTGTTCTCCTTGAAATCCCTATTTGTCCATTAAATCTGGGCTTTTCTAACAAAAATCCCTGTTTTTCCCCTGAAATATGGGGTTTCTCCCTTCAAATATGGCTTTTTCTGAGAGAAATCCCTGGTTTTCCCTTTAAATCAGGGGTTTTCTCCTCGAAATCCCTGTTTTTCACATTAAATCTGCCGTTTTCTCACAGAAATCCCTGGCTTTCCCTTTAAATCCCTGTTTCTCCCATTAAACATGGCTTTTTCTGACAGAAATCCCTGGCTTTCCCCTTAAATCTGGGCTTTTCTCACAGAAATCCCAGGTTTTCCCCTTAAATCTGGCGTTTTTCCCATTATATCTGCCGTTTTCTCACTGAAATCCCTGTTTTGCCCCTTAAAGCTGGGCTTTTCTCAAAGAAATCCCTGGTTTTCACATTAAATCTGGGGTTTTTCCCCTTAAATATGGCTTTTTCTCACAGAAATCCCTGTTTTTTCCCATTAAATCTGGGGTTTTTCCCCTTCAATATGGCTTTTTCTGACATCAATCCCTGTTTTTTTCCCCTTAAATCTGGGGTTTTTCCCATTAAATATGGCTTTTTTCTGACAAGAATCCCTGTTTTTCCCCATAAATCGGGGATTTTTCCCTTAAAAATGGCTTTTTTCTGCCTCGCATCCCTGTTTATCCCCAAAAATCTTGGGTTTTCTCCTTAAATATGGGTTTTTCTCCTAGAAATCCCTGTTTTTCCATTACACCTGGGCTTTTCTAACAAAAATCCCTGTTTTCCCCCTGAAATATGGGGTTTCTCCCTTCCAATATGGCTTTTTCTGAGAGAAATCCCTGGTTTTCCCTTTAAATCAGGGGTTTTCTCCTCGAAATCCCTGTTTTTCACATTAGATCTGCCGTTTTCTGACAGAAATCCCTGGCTTTCCCTTTAAATCCCTGTTTCTCCCATTAAATACGGCTTTTTCTGACAGAAATCCCTGGCTTTCCATTCAATCTGGGCTTTTCTCACAGAAATCCCAGGTTTTCCCCTTAAATCTGGCGTTTTTCCCATTATATCTGCCGTTTTCTCACAGAAATCCCTGTTTTGCCCCTTAAAGCTGGGCTTTTCTCACAGAAATCCCCGTTTTTCCAATTAAATCTGGGGTTTTTCCCCTTAAATATGGCTTTTTCTCACAGAAATCCCAGTTTTTCACATTAAATCTGGGGTTTTTCCCCTTAAATATGGCTTTTTCTGACAGAAATCCCAGTTTTTCACATTAAATCTGGGGTTTTTACCATTACATATGGCTTTTTCTGCCAGACAACCCTGTTTTTTCATATTAAATCTGGGCTTTTTCCCCTTCAATATGGCTTTTTCTGACAGAAATCCCTGTTTTTTTCCCCTTAAATCTGGGGTTTTTCCCCTTAAATGTGGCTTTTTCCCCTAGAAATCCCTGTTTTTCCATTAGATATGGCTTTTTCTGCCAGAAATCCCTGTCTTTCCCCTTAAATCTGGGCCTTTTCCCCTTAAATATGGCTTTTTCTGACAGAAATCCCAGGTTTTCCATTACATATGGCTTTTTCTGCCAGAAATCCCCGTTTTTTCCTATTAAATCTGGGGTTTTTCCCATTAAATATAGCTTTTTCTGACATCAATCCCTGTTTTTTTCCCTTTAAATCTGGGGTTTTTCCCATTAAATATGGCTTTTTCTGACAAAAATCCCTGTTTTTCCCCATAAATCGGGGATTTTTCCCTTAAAAATGGCTTTTTTCTGCCTGGCATCCCTGTTTATCCCCAAAAATCTTGGGTTTTCTCCTTAAATATGGATTGTTCTCCTAGAAATCTCTGTTTTTCCTTACACCTGGGCTTTTCTAACAAAAATCCCTGTTTTTCCCCTGAAATATGGGGTTTCTCCCTTCCAATATGGCTTTTTCTGAGAGAAATCCCTGGTTTTCCCTTTAAATCAGGGGTTTTCTCCTCGAAATCCCTGTTTTTCACATTAGATATGCCGTTTTCTCACAGAAATCCCTGGCTTTCTCTTTAAATCCCTGTTTTTCCCATTAAATATGGCTTTTTCTGACAGAAATCCCTGGCTTTCCATTAAATCTGGGCTTTTCTCACAGAAATCCCAGGTTTTCCCCTTAAATCTGGCGTTTTTCCCATTATATCTGCCGTTTTCTCACTGAAATCCCTGTTTTGCCCCTTAAAGCTGGGCTTTTCTCAAAGAAATCCCTGGTTTTCCGATTAAATCTGGGATTTTTCCCCTTAAATATGGCTTTTTCTCACAGAAATCCCAGTTTTTCACATTAAATCTGGGGTTTTTCCGCTTAAATATGGCTTTTTCTGGCAGACATCCCAGTTTTTCACATTAAATCTGGGGTTTTTCCCCTTCAATATGGCTTTTTCTGGCAGACATCCCAGTTTTTCACATTAAATCTGGGGTTTTTCCCCTTAAATATGGCTTCCTCCCCTAGAAATCCCAGTTTTTCACATTAAATCTGGGGTTTTTCCCCTTAAATATGGCTTTTTCTGCCAGACATCCCTGTTTTTTCCTATTAAATCTGGGGTTTTTCCCCTTAAATATGGCTTTTTCTGACAGAAATCCCTGTTTTTCCCCTTAAATCTGGGGTTTTTCCCATTAAATATGGCTTTTTCTGACAAAAATCCCTGTTTTTCCCCATAAATCGGGGATTTTTCCCTTAAAAATGGCTTTTTTCTGCCTGGCATCCCTGTTTATCCCCAAAAATCTTGGGTTTTCTCCTTAAATATGGGTTTTTCTCCTAGAAATCCCTGTTTTTCCATTACACCTGGGCTTTTCTAACAAAAATCCCTGTTTTTCCCCTGAAATATGGGGTTTCTCCCTTCCAATATGGCTTTTTCTGAGAGAAATCCCTGGTTTTCCCTTTAAATCAGGGGTTTTCTCCTCGAAATCCCTGTTTTTCCCCTTATCTTTGGAGTTTTTACCCTTAAAAAGGGCTTTTCCTCCTCGAAATCCCTGTTTTTCACATTAAATCTGCCGTTTTCTCACAGAAATCCCTGTTTTTCTTATTAAATCTGTGTTTTTTCCCATTAACTACGGCCTTTTCTGCCAGAAATCCCAGGTTTTCCTATTAAATCTGGGATTTTTCCCCTTCAATATGGACTTTTCTGCAAGAAAACACTTTGTTCCCATTATATCTGGGCCTTTTCCCCTTAGATATGGCTTTTTCTGGCAGGAATCCCTGTTTTTCCCCATAAATCGGGGATTTTTCCCTTAAAAATGGCTTTTTTCTGCCTGGCATCCCTGTTTATCCCCAAAAATCTTGGGTTTTCTCCTTAAATATGGGTTTTTCTCCTAGAAATCCCTGTTTTTCCATTACACCTGGGCTTTTCTAACAAAAATCCCTGTTTTTCCCCTGAAATATGGGGTTTCTCCCTTCCAATATGGCTTTTTCTGAGAGAAATCCCTGGTTTTCCCTGTAAATCAGGGGTTTTCTCCTCGAAATCCCTGTTTTTCACATTAGATATGCCGTTTTCTCAGAGAAATCCCTGGCTTTCCCTTTAAATCCCTGTTTTTCCCATTAAATATGGCTTTTTCTGACAGAAATCCCTGGCTTTCCATTAAATCTGGGCTTTTCTCACAGAAATCCCAGGTTTTCCCCTTAAATCTGGCGTTTTTCCCATTATATCTGCCGTTTTCTCACAGAAATCCCTGTTTTGCCCCTTAAAGCTGGGCTTTTCTGCCAGAAATCCCAGTTTTTCCGATTAAATCTGGGGTTTTTCCCCTTAAATATGGCTTTTTCTCACAGAAATCCCAGTTTTTCACATTAAATCTGGGGTTTTTCCCCTTCAATATGGCTTTTTCTGACAGAAATCCCAGTTTTTCACATTAAATCTGGGGTTTTTACCATTACATATGGCTTTTTCTGCCAGACATCCCAGTTTTTCACATTAAATCTGGGGTTTTTCCCCTTCAATATGGCTTTTTCTGACAGAAATCCCTGTTTTTTTCCCCCTAAATCTGGGGTTTTTCCCCTTAAATGTGGCTTTTTCCCCTAGAAATCCCTGTTTTTCCATTAGATATGGCTTTTTCTGCCAGAAATCCCTGTCTTTCCCCTTAAATCTGGGCCTTTTCCCCTTAAATATGGCTTTTTCTCACAGAAATCCCAGGTTTTCCATTACATATGGCTTTTTCTGCCAGACATCCCTGTTTTTTCCTATTAAATCTGGGCTTTTCCCCCTTCAATATGGCTTTTTCTCACAGAAATCCCTGTTTTTTTCCCATTAAATCTGGGGTTTTTCCATTAAATATAGCTTTTTCTGACAAAAATCCCTGTTTTTCCCCATAAATCGGGGATTTTTCCCTTAAAAATGGCTTTTTTCTGCCTCGCATCCCTGTTTATCCCCAAAAATCTTGGGTTTTCTCCTTAAATATGGATTGTTCTCCTAGAAATCTCTGTTTTTCCTTACACCTGGGCTTTTCTAACAAAAATCCCTGTTTTTCCCCTGAAATATGGGGTTTCTCCCTTCAAATATGGCTTTTCCTGAGAGAAATCCCTGGTTTTCCCTTTAAATCAGGGGTTTTCTCCTCGAAATCCCTGTTTTTCACATTAGATATGCCGTTTTCTCACAGAAATCCCTGGCTTTCCCTTTAAATCCCTGTTTTTCCCATTAAATATGGCTTTTTCTGACAGAAATCCCTGGCTTTCCATTCAATCTGGGCTTTTCTCACAGAAATCCCAGGTTTTCCCCTTAAATCTGGCGTTTTTCCCATTATATCTGCCGTTTTCTCACTGAAATCCCTGTTTTGCCCCTTAAAGCTGGGCTTTTCTCAAAGAAATCCCTGGTTTTCCGATTAAATCTGGGATTTTTCCCCTTAAATATGGCTTTTTCTCACAGAAATCCCTGTTTTTTCCCATTAAATCTGGGGTTTTTCCCCTTCAATATGGCTTTTTCTGGCAGACATCCCAGTTTTTCACATTAAATCTGGGGTTTTTCCCCTTAAATATGGCTTCCTCCCCTAGAAATCCCAGTTTTTCACATTAAATCTGGGGCTTTTCCCATTAAATATGGCTTTTTCTGCCAGACAACCCTGTTTTTTCCTATTAAATCTGGGGTTTTTCCCCTTAAATATGGCTTTTTCTGACATCAATCCCTGTTTTTCACATTAAATCTGGGGTTTTTCCCATTAAATATGGCTTTTTCTGACAAAAATCCCTGTTTTTCCCCATAAATCGGGGATTTTTCCCTTAAAAATGGCTTTTTTCTGCCTGGCATCCCTGTTTATCCCCAAAAATCTTGGGTTTTCTCCTTAAATATGGGTTTTTCTCCTAGAAATCCCTGTTTTTCCATTACACCTGGGCTTTTCTAACAAAAATCCCTGTTTTTCCCCTGAAATATGGGGTTTCTCCCTTCCAATATGGCTTTTTCTGAGAGAAATCCCTGGTTTTCCCTTTAAATCAGGGGTTTTCTCCTCGAAATCCCTGTTTTTCCCCTTATCTTTGGAGTTTTTACCCTTAAAAAGGGCTTTTCCTCCTCGAAATCCCTGTTTTTCACATTAAATCTGCCGTTTTCTCACAGAAATCCCTGTTTTTCTTATTAAATCTGTGTTTTTTCCCATTAACTACGGCTTTTTCTGCCAGAAATCCCAGGTTTTCCTATTAAATCTGGGATTTTTCCCCTTCAATATGGACTTTTCTGCAAGAAAACACTTTGTTCCCATTATATCTGGGCCTTTTCCCCTAAGATATGGCTTTTTCTGGCAGGAATCCCTGTTTTTCCCCATAAATCGGGGATTTTTCCCTTAAAAATGGCTTTTTTCTGCCTGGCATCCCTGTTTATCCCCAAAAATCTTGGGTTTTCTCCTTAAATATGGATTGTTCTCCTAGAAGTCTCTGTTTGTCCATTACACCTGGGCTTTTCTAACAAAAATCCCTGTTTTTCCCCTGAAATATGGGGTTTCTCCCTTCCAATATGGCTTTTTCTGAGAGAAATCCCTGGTTTTCCCTTTAAATCAGGGGTTTTCTCCTCGAAATCCCTGTTTTTCACATTAGATCTGCCGTTTTCTCACAGAAATCCCTGGCTTTCCCTTTAAATCCCTGTTTCTCCCCTTAAATATGGCTTTTTCCGACAGAAATCCCTGGCTTTCCATTAAATCTGGGCTTTTCTCACAGAAATCCCAGGTTTTCCCCTTAAATCTGGCGTTTTTCCCATTATATCTGCCGTTTTCTCACAGAAATCCCTGTTTTGCCCCTTAAAGCTGGGCTTTTCTGCCAGAAATCCCCATTTTTCCGATTAAATCTGGGGTTTTTCCCCTTAAATATGGCTTTTTCTCACAGAAATCCCAGTTTTTCACATTAAATCTGGGGTTTTTCCCCTTCAATATGGCTTTTTCTGACAGAAATCCCTGTTTTTTTCCCCCTAAATCTGGGGTTTTTCCCCTTAAATGTGGCTTTTTCCCCTAGAAATCCCTGTTTTTCCATTAGATATGGCTTTTTCTGCCAGAAATCCCTGTCTTTCCCCTTAAATCTGGGCCTTTTCCCCTTAAATATGGCTTTTTCTGACAGAAATCCCTGTTTTTCCATTACATATGGCTTTTTCTGCCAGACATCCCTGTTTTTTGCTATTAAATCTGGGCTTTTTCCCCTTAAATATGGCTTTTTCTCACAGAAATCCCTGTTTTTTTCTCCTTAAATCTGGGGTTTTTCCCATTAAATATGGCTTTTTCTGACAAAAATCCCTGTTTTTCCCCATAAATCGGGGATTTTTCCCTTAAAAATGGCTTTTTTCTGCCTGGCATCCCTGTTTATCCCCAAAAATCTTGGGTTTTCTCCTTAAATATGGATTGTTCTCCTAGAAATCTCTGTTTTTCCTTACACCTGGGCTTTTCTAACAAAAATCCCTGTTTTTCCCCTGAAATATGGGGTTTCTCCCTTCCAATATGGCTTTTTCTGAGAGAAATCCCTGGTTTTCCCTTTAAATCAGGGGTTTTCTCCTCGAAATCCCTGTTTTTCACATTAGATATGCCGTTTTCTCACAGAAATCCCTGGCTTTCCCTTTAAATCCCTGTTTTTCCCATTAAATACGGCTTTTTCTGACAGAAATCCCTGGCTTTCCATTAAATCTGGGCTTTTCTCACAGAAATCCCAGGTTTTCCCCTTAAATCTGGCGTTTTTCCCATTATATCTGCCGTTTTCTCACTGAAATCCCTGTTTTGCCCCTTAAAGCTGGGCTTTTCTCAAAGAAATCCCTGGTTTTCCGATTAAATCTGGGATTTTTCCCCTTAAATATGGCTTTTTCTCACAGAAATCCCTGTTTTTTCCCATTAAATCTGGGGTTTTTCCCCTTCAATATGGCTTTTTCTGACAGACATCCCAGTTTTTCACATTAAATCTGGGGTTTTTCCCCTTAAATATGGCTTCCTCCCCTAGAAATCCCAGTTTTTCACATTAAATCTGGGGCTTTTCCCATTAAATATGGCTTTTTCTGCCAGACAACCCTGTTTTTTCCTATTAAATCTGGGGTTTTTCCCCTTCAATATGGCTTTTTCTGACATCAATCCCTGTTTTTCACATTAAATCTGGGGTTTTTCCCATTAAATATGGCTTTTTCTGACAGAAATCCCAGTTTTTCACATTAAATCTGGGCCTTTTCCCCTTCAATATGGCTTTTTCTGACAGAAATCCCAGGTTTTCCATTACATATGGCTTTTTCTGCCAGACATCCCTGTTTTTTCCTATTAAATCTGGGGTTTTCCCCCTTAAATATGGCTTTTTCTGACATCAATCCCTGTTTTTTTCCCATTAAATCTGGGGTTTTTCCCATTAAATATAGCTTTTTCTGACAAAAATCCCTGTTTTTCCCCATAAATCGGGGATTTTTCCCTTAAAAATGGCTTATTTCTGCCTGGCATCCCTGTTTATCCCCAAAAATCTTGGGTTTTCTCCTTAAATATGGATTGTTCTCCTAGAAGTCTCTGTTTGTCCATTACACCTGGGCTTTTCTAACAAAAATCCCTGTTTTTCCCCTGAAATATGGGGTTTCTCCCTTCCAATATGGCTTTTCCTGAGAGAAATCCCTGGTTTTCCCTGTAAATCAGGGGTTTTCTCCTCGAAATCCCTGTTTTTCACATTAGATATGCCGTTTTCTCAGAGAAATCCCTGGCTTTCCCTTTAAATCCCTGTTTTTCCCATTAAATACGGCTTTTTCTGACAGAAATCCCTGGCTTTCCATTAAATCTGGGCTTTTCTCACAGAAATCCCAGGTTTTCCCCTTAAATCTGGCGTTTTTCCCATTATATCTGCCGTTTTCTCACTGAAATCCCTGTTTTGCCCCTTAAAGCTGGGCTTTTCTCAAAGAAATCCCTGGTTTTCCGATTAAATCTGGGATTTTTCCCCTTAAATATGGCTTTTTCTCACAGAAATCCCAGTTTTTCACATTAAATCTGGGGTTTTTCCCATTACATATGGCTTTTTCTGCCAGACATCCCAGTTTTTCACATTAAATCTGGGCCTTTTCCCCTTCAATATGGCTTCCTCCCCTAGAAATCCCAGTTTTTCACATTAAATCTGGGGCTTTTCCCATTAAATATGGCTTTTTCTGCCAGACAACCCTGTTTTTTCCTATTAAATCTGGGGTTTTTCCCCTTAAATATGGCTTTTTCTGACATCAATCCCTGTTTTTCACATTAAATCTGGGGTTTTTCCCATTAAATATGGCTTTTTCTGACAAAAATCCCTGTTTTTCCCCATAAATCGGGGATTTTTCCCTTAAAAATGGCTTTTTTCTGCCTGGCATCCCTGTTTATCCCCAAAAATCTTGGGTTTTCTCCTTAAATATGGGTTTTTCTCCTAGAAATCCCTGTTTTTCCATTACACCTGGGCTTTTCTAACAAAAATCCCTGTTTTTCCCCTGAAATATGGGGTTTCTCCCTTCAAATATGGCTTTTTCTGAGAGAAATCCCTGGTTTTCCCTTTAAATCAGGGGTTTTCTCCTCGAAATCCCTGTTTTTCACATTAGATATGCCGTTTTCTCACAGAAATCCCTGGCTTTCCCTTTAAATCCCTGTTTTTCCCATTAAATACGGCTTTTTCTGACAGAAATCCCTGGCTTTCCATTCAATCTGGGCTTTTCTCACAGAAATCCCAGGTTTTCCCCTTAAATCTGGCGTTTTTCCCATTATATCTGCCGTTTTCTCACTGAAATCCCTGTTTTGCCCCTTAAAGCTGGGCTTTTCTCAAAGAAATCCCTGGTTTTCCGATTAAATCTGGGATTTTTCCCCTTAAATATGGCTTTTTCTCACAGAAATCCCTGTTTTTTCCCATTAAATCTGGGGTTTTTCCCCTTCAATATGGCTTTTTCTGACAGACATCCCAGTTTTTCACATTAAATCTGGGGTTTTTCCCCTTAAATATGGCTTCCTCCCCTAGAAATCCCAGTTTTTCACATTAAATCTGGGGCTTTTCCCATTAAATATGGCTTTTTCTGCCAGACAACCCTGTTTTTTCCTATTAAATCTGGGGTTTTTCCCCTTCAATATGGCTTTTTCTGACATCAATCCCTGTTTTTCACATTAAATCTTGGGTTTTTCCCATTAAATATGGCTTTTTCTGCCAGAAATCCCAGTTTTTCACATTAAATCTGGGCCTTTTCCCCTTCAATATGGCTTTTTCTGACAGAAATCCCAGGTTTTCCATTACATATGGCTTTTTCTGCCAGACATCCCTGTTTTTTCCTATTAAATCTGGGGTTTTTCCCCTTAAATATGGCTTTTTCTGACATCAATCCCTGTTTTTTTCCCATTAAATCTGGGGTTTTTCCCATTAAATATAGCTTTTTCTGACAAAAATCCCTGTTTTTCCCCATAAATCGGGGATTTTTCCCTTAAAAATGGCTTTTTTCTGCCTGGCATCCCTGTTTATCCCCAAAAATCTTGGGTTTTCTCCTTAAATATGGATTGTTCTCCTAGAAGTCTCTGTTTGTCCATTACACCTGGGCTTTTCTAACAAAAATCCCTGTTTTTCCCCTGAAATATGGGGTTTCTCCCTTCCAATATGGCTTTTCCTGAGAGAAATCCCTGGTTTTCCCTGTAAATCAGGGGTTTTCTCCTCGAAATCCCTGTTTTTCACATTAGATATGCCGTTTTCTCAGAGAAATCCCTGGCTTTCCCTTTAAATCCCTGTTTTTCCCATTAAATACGGCTTTTTCTGACAGAAATCCCTGGCTTTCCATTAAATCTGGGCTTTTCTCACAGAAATCCCAGGTTTTCCCCTTAAATCTGGCGTTTTTCCCATTATATCTGCCGTTTTCTCACTGAAATCCCTGTTTTGCCCCTTAAAGCTGGGCTTTTCTCAAAGAAATCCCTGGTTTTCCGATTAAATCTGGGATTTTTCCCCTTAAATATGGCTTTTTCTCACAGAAATCCCTGTTTTTTCCCATTAAATCTGGGGTTTTTCCCCTTCAATATGGCTTTTTCTGGCAGACATCCCAGTTTTTCACATTAAATCTGGGGTTTTTCCCCTTAAATATGGCTTCCTCCCCTAGAAATCCCAGTTTTTCACATTAAATCTGGGGCTTTTCCCATTAAATATGGCTTTTTCTGCCAGACATCCCTGTTTTTTCCTATTAAATCTGGGCTTTTTCCCCTTAAATATGGCTTTTTCTGACAGAAATCCCTGTTTTTCCCCTTAAATCTGGGGTTTTTCCCATTAAATATGGCTTTTTCTGACAAAAATCCCTGTTTTTCCCCATAAATCGGGGATTTTTCCCTTAAAAATGGCTTTTTTCTGCCTGGCATCCCTGTTTATCCCCAAAAATCTTGGGTTTTCTCCTTAAATATGGGTTTTTCTCCTAGAAATCCCTGTTTTTCCATTACACCTGGGCTTTTCTAACAAAAATCCCTGTTTTTCCCCTGAAATATGGGGTTTCTCCCTTCAAATATGGCTTTTTCTGAGAGAAATCCCTGGTTTTCCCTTTAAATCAGGGGTTTTCTCCTCGAAATCCCTGTTTTTCCCCTTATCTTTGGAGTTTTTACCCTTAAAAAGGGCTTTTCCTCCTCGAAATCCCTGTTTTTCACATTAAATCTGCCGTTTTCTCACAGAAATCCCTGTTTTTCTTATTAAATCTGTGTTTTTTCCCATTAACTACGGCTTTTTCTGCCAGAAATCCCAGGTTTTCCTATTAAATCTGGGATTTTTCCCCTTCAATATGGACTTTTCTGCAAGAAAACACTTTGTTCCCATTATATCTGGGCCTTTTCCCCTTAGATATGGCTTTTTCTGGCAGGAATCCCTGTTTTTCCCCATAAATCGGGGATTTTTCCCTTAAAAATGGCTTTTTTCTGCCTGGCATCCCTGTTTATCCCCAAAAATCTTGGGTTTTCTCCTTAAATATGGGTTGTTCTCCTAGAAATCCCTGTTTTTCCATTACACCTGGGCTTTTCTAACAAAAATCCCTGTTTTTCCCCTGAAATATGGGGTTTCTCCCTTCAAATATGGCTTTTTCTGAGAGAAATCCCTGGTTTTCCCTGTAAATCAGGGGTTTTCTCCTCGAAATCCCTGTTTTTCACATTAGATCTGCCGTTTTCTCACAGAAATCCCTGGCTTTCCCTTTAAATCCCTGTTTCTCCCCTTAAATATGGCTTTTTCCGACAGAAATCCCTGGCTTTCCATTCAATCTGGGCTTTTCTCACAGAAATCCCAGGTTTTCCCCTTAAATCTGGCGTTTTTCCCATTATATCTGCCGTTTTCTCACAGAAATCCCTGTTTTGCCCCTTAAAGCTGGGCTTTTCTGCCAGAAATCCCCGTTTTTCACATTAAATCTGGGGTTTTTCCCCTTAAATATGGCTTTTTCTCACAGAAATCCCAGTTTTTCACATTAAATCTGGGGTTTTTCCCCTTCAATATGGCTTTTTCTGACAGAAATCCCAGTTTTTCACATTAAATCTGGGGTTTTTACCATTACATATGGCTTTTTCTGCCAGACATCCCAGTTTTTCACATTAAATCTGGGGTTTTTCCCCTTCAATATGGCTTTTTCTGACAGAAATCCCTGTTTTTTTCCCCCTAAATCTGGGGTTTTTCCCCTTAAATGTGGCTTTTTCCCCTAGAAATCCCTGTTTTTCCATTAGATATGGCTTTTTCTGCCAGAAATCCCTGTCTTTCCCCTTAAATCTGGGCCTTTTCCCCTTAAATATGGCTTTTTCTGACAGAAATCCCTGTTTTTCCATTACATATGGCTTTTTCTGCCAGACATCCCTGTTTTTTGCTATTAAATCTGGGCTTTTTCCCCTTAAATATGGCTTTTTCTCACAGAAATCCCTGTTTTTTTCTCCTTAAATCTGGGGTTTTTCCCATTAAATATGGCTTTTTCTGACAAAAATCCCTGTTTTTCCCCATAAATCGGGGATTTTTCCCTTAAAAATGGCTTTTTTTCTGTCTGGCATCCCTGTTTATCCCCAAAAATCTTGGGTTTTCTCCTTAAATATGGATTGTTCTCCTAGAAATCTCTGTTTTTCCTTACACCTGGGCTTTTCTAACAAAAATCCCTGTTTTTCCCCTGAAATATGGGGTTTCTCCCTTCCAATATGGCTTTTCCTGAGAGAAATCCCTGGTTTTCCCTTTAAATCAGGGGTTTTCTCCTCGAAATCCCTGTTTTTCACATTAGATATGCCGTTTTCTCACAGAAATCCCTGGCTTTCCCTTTAAATCCCTGTTTTTCCCATTAAATACGGCTTTTTCTGACAGAAATCCCTGGCTTTCCATTCAATCTGGGCTTTTCTCACAGAAATCCCAGGTTTTCCCCTTAAATCTGGCGTTTTTCCCATTATATCTGCCGTTTTCTCACTGAAATCCCTGTTTTGCCCCTTAAAGCTGGGCTTTTCTGCCAGAAATCCCAGTTTTTCACATTAAATCTGGGGTTTTTCCCCTTAAATATGGCTTTTTCTCACAGAAATCCCAGTTTTTCACATTAAATCTGGGGTTTTTCCCCTTCAATATGGCTTTTTCTGCCAGACATCCCAGTTTTTCACATTAAATCTGGGGTTTTTCCCCTTAAATATGGCTTCCTCCCCTAGAAATCCCAGTTTTTCACATTAAATCTGGGGCTTTTCCCATTAAATATGGCTTTTTCTGCCAGACAACCCTGTTTTTTCCTATTAAATCTGGGGTTTTTCCCCTTCAATATGGCTTTTTCTGACATCAATCCCTGTTTTTCACATTAAATCTGGGGTTTTTCCCATTAAATATGGCTTTTTCTGCCAGAAATCCCAGTTTTTCACATTAAATCTGGGCCTTTTCCCCTTCAATATGGCTTTTTCTGACAGAAATCCCAGGTTTTCCATTACATATGGCTTTTTCTGCCAGACATCCCTGTTTTTTCCTATTAAATCTGGGGTTTTTCCCCTTAAATATGGCTTTTTCTGACATCAATCCCTGTTTTTCACATTAAATCCGGGGTTTTTCCCATTAAATATGGCTTTTTCTGACAAAAATCCCTGTTTTTCCCCATAAATCGGGGATTTTTCCCTTAAAAATGGCTTTTTTCTGCCTGGCATCCCTGTTTATCCCCAAAAATCTTGGGTTTTCTCCTTAAATATGGGTTGTTCTCCTAGAAATCCCTGTTTTTCCATTACACCTGGGCTTTTCTAACAAAAATCCCTGTTTTTCCCCTGAAATATGGGGTTTCTCCCTTCCAATATGGCTTTTCCTGAGAGAAATCCCTGGTTTTCCCTTTAAATCAGGGGTTTTCTCCTCGAAATCCCTGTTTTTCCCCTTATCTTTGGAGTTTTTACCCTTAAAAAGGGCTTTTCCTCCTCGAAATCCCTGTTTTTCACATTAAATCTGCCGTTTTCTCACAGAAATCCCTGTTTTTCTTATTAAATCTGTGTTTTTTCCCATTAACTATGGCCTTTTCTGCCAGAAATCCCAGGTTTTCCTATTAAATCTGGGATTTTTCCCCTTCAATATGGACTTTTCTGCAAGAAAACACTTTGTTCCCATTATATCTGGGCCTTTTCCCCTTAGATATGGCTTTTTCTGGCAGGAATCCCTGTTTTTCCCCATAAATCGGGGATTTTTCCCTTAAAAATGGCTTTTTTCTGCCTGGCATCCCTGTTTATCCCCAAAAATCTTGGGTTTTCTCCTTAAATATGGGTTTTTCTCCTAGAAATCCCTGTTTTTCCATTACACCTGGGCTTTTCTAACAAAAATCCCTGTTTTCCCCCTGAAATATGGGGTTTCTCCCTTCAAATATGGCTTTTTCTGAGAGAAATCCCTGGTTTTCCCTGTAAATCAGGGGTTTTCTCCTCGAAATCCCTGTTTTTCACATTAGATCTGCCGTTTTCTCAGAGAAATCCCTGGCTTTCCCTTTAAATCCCTGTTTTTCCCATTAAATATGGCTTTTTCTGACAGAAATCCCTGGCTTTCCATTCAATCTGGGCTTTTCTCACAGAAATCCCAGGTTTTCCCCTTAAATCTGGCGTTTTTCCCATTATATCTGCCGTTTTCTCACAGAAATCCCTGTTTTGCCCCTTAAAGCTGGGCTTTTCTGCCAGAAATCCCAGTTTTTCACATTAAATCTGGGGTTTTTCCCCCTAAATATGGCTTTTTCTCACAGAAATCCCAGTTTTTCACATTAAATCTGGGGTTTTTCCCCTTAAATATGGCTTTTTCTGACAGAAATCCCAGTTTTTCACATTAAATCTGGGGTTTTTACCATTACATATGGCTTTTTCTGCCAGACAACCCTGTTTTTTCATATTAAATCTGGGCTTTTTCCCCTTCAATATGGCTTTTTCTGACATCAATCCCTGTTTTTCCCCTTAAATCTGGGGTTTTTCCCATTAAATATGGCTTTTTCTGCCAGAAATCCCAGTTTTTCACATTAAATCTGGGCCTTTTCCCCTTCAATATGGCTTTTTCTGACAGAAATCCCTGTTTTTCCATTACTTATGGCTTTTTCTGCCAGACATCCCAGTTTTTCACATTAAATCTGGGGTTTTTCCCCTTCAATATGGCTTTTTCTGACAGAAATCCCTGTTTTTTTCCCCCTAAATCTGGGGTTTTTCCCCTTAAATGTGGCTTTTTCCCCTAGAAATCCCTGTTTTTCCATTAGATATGGCTTTTTCTGCCAGAAATCCCCGTTTTTCACATTAAATCTGGGCCTTTTCCCCTTCAATATGGCTTTTTCTGACAGAAATCCCAGGTTTTCCATTACATATGGCTTTTTCTGCCAGACATCCCTGTTTTTTCCTATTAAATCTGGGCTTTTTCCCCTTAAATATGGCTTTTTCTCACAGAAATCCCTGTTTTTTTCCCATTAAATCTGGGGTTTTTCCCATTAAATATAGCTTTTTCTGACAAAAATCCCTGTTTTTCCCCATAAATCGGGGATTTTTCCCTTAAAAATGGCTTTTTTCTGCCTGGCATCCCTGTTTATCCCCAAAAATCTTGGGTTTTCTCCTTAAATATGGATTGTTCTCCTAGAAATCTCTGTTTTTCCTTACACCTGGGCTTTTCTAACAAAAATCCCTGTTTTTCCCCTGAAATATGGGGTTTCTCCCTTCCAATATGGCTTTTCCTGAGAGAAATCCCTGGTTTTCCCTTTAAATCAGGGGTTTTCTCCTCGAAATCCCTGTTTTTCACATTAGATATGCCGTTTTCTCACAGAAATCCCTGGCTTTCCCTTTAAATCCCTGTTTTTCCCATTAAATACGGCTTTTTCTGACAGAAATCCCTGGCTTTCCATTAAATCTGGGCTTTTCTCACAGAAATCCCAGGTTTTCCCCTTAAATCTGGCGTTTTTCCCATTATATCTGCCGTTTTCTCACTGAAATCCCTGTTTTGCCCCTTAAAGCTGGGCTTTTCTCAAAGAAATCCCTGGTTTTCCGATTAAATCTGGGATTTTTCCCCTTAAATATGGCTTTTTCTCACAGAAATCCCTGTTTTTTCCCATTAAATCTGGGGTTTTTCCCCTTCAATATGGCTTTTTCTGGCAGACATCCCAGTTTTTCACATTAAATCTGGGCCTTTTCCCCTTCAATATGGCTTCCTCCCCTAGAAATCCCAGTTTTTCACATTAAATCTGGGGCTTTTCCCATTAAATATGGCTTTTTCTGCCAGACAACCCTGTTTTTTCCTATTAAATCTGGGGTTTTTCCCCTTCAATATGGCTTTTTCTGACATCAATCCCTGTTTTTCCCCTTAAATCTGGGGTTTTTCCCATTAAATATGGCTTTTTCTGACAAAAATCCCTGTTTTTCCCCATAAATCGGGGATTTTTCCCTTAAAAATGGCTTTTTTCTGCCTGGCATCCCTGTTTATCCCCAAAAATCTTGGGTTTTCTCCTTAAATATGGGTTTTTCTCCTTGAAATCCCTGTTTTTCCATTACACCTGGGCTTTTCTAACAAAAATCCCTGTTTTTCCCCTGAAATATGGGGTTTCTCCCTTCCAATATGGCTTTTTCTGAGAGAAATCCCTGGTTTTCCCTGTAAATCAGGGGTTTTCTCCTCGAAATCCCTGTTTTTCACATTAGATCTGCCGTTTTCTCAGAGAAATCCCTGGCTTTCCCTTTAAATCCCTGTTTTTCACATTAAATATGGCTTTTTCTGACAGAAATCCCTGGCTTTCCATTCAATCTGGGCTTTTCTCACAGAAATCCCAGGTTTTCCCCTTAAATCTGGCGTTTTTCCCATTATATCTGCCGTTTTCTCACAGAAATCCCTGTTTTGCCCCTTAAAGCTGGGCTTTTCTCACAGAAATCCCCGTTTTTCCGATTAAATCTGGGGTTTTTCCCCTTAAATATGGCTTTTTCTCACAGAAATCCCAGTTTTTCACATTAAATCTGGGGTTTTTCCCCTTAAATATGGCTTTTTCTGACAGAAATCCCAGTTTTTCACATTAAATCTGGGGTTTTTACCATTACATATGGCTTTTTCTGCCAGACAACCCTGTTTTTTCATATTAAATCTGGGCTTTTTCCCCTTCAATATGGCTTTTTCTGACATCAATCCCTGTTTTTCACATTAAATCTGGGGTTTTTCCCATTAAATATGGCTTTTTCTGCCAGAAATCCCAGTTTTTCACATTAAATCTGGGCCTTTTCCCCTTCAATATGGCTTTTTCTGACAGAAATCCCAGGTTTTCCATTACATATGGCTTTTTCTGCCAGACATCCCTGTTTTTTCCTATTAAATCTGGGGTTTTTCCCCTTAAATATGGCTTTTTCTGACATCAATCCCTGCTTTTTTCCCATTAAATCTGGGGTTTTTCCCATTAAATATAGCTTTTTCTGACAAAAATCCCTGTTTTTCCCCATAAATCGGGGATTTTTCCCTTAAAAATGGCTTTTTTCTGCCTGGCATCCCTGTTTATCCCCAAAAATCTTGGGTTTTCTCCTTAAATATGGGTTTTTCTCCTAGAAATCCCTGTTTTTCCATTACACCTGGGCTTTTCTAACAAAAATCCCTGTTTTTCCCCTGAAATATGGGGTTTCTCCCTTCAAATATGGCTTTTCCTGAGAGAAATCCCTGGTTTTCCCTTTAAATCAGGGGTTTTCTCCTCGAAATCCCTGTTTTTCCCCTTATCTTTGGAGTTTTTACCCTTAAAAAGGGCTTTTCCTCCTCGAAATCCCTGTTTTTCACATTAAATCTGCCGTTTTCTCACAGAAATCCCTGTTTTTCTTATTAAATCTGTGTTTTTTCCCATTAACTACGGCTTTTTCTGCCAGAAATCCCAGGTTTTCCTATTAAATCTGGGATTTTTCCCCTTCAATATGGACTTTTCTGCAAGAAAACACTTTGTTCCCATTATATCTGGGCCTTTTCCCCTTAGATATGGCTTTTTCTGGCAGGAATCCCTGTTTTTCCCCATAAATCGGGGATTTTTCCCTTAAAAATGGCTTTTTTCTGCCTGGCATCCCTGTTTATCCCCAAAAATCTTGGGTTTTCTCCTTAAATATGGGTTTTTCTCCTAGAAATCCCTGTTTTTCCATTACACCTGGGCTTTTCTAACAAAAATCCCTGTTTTTCCCCTGAAATATGGGGTTTCTCCCTTCCAATATGGCTTTTTCTGAGAGAAATCCCTGGTTTTCCCTGTAAATCAGGGGTTTTCTCCTCGAAATCCCTGTTTTTCACATTAGATCTGCCGTTTTCTCAGAGAAATCCCTGGCTTTCCCTTTAAATCCCTGTTTTTCCCATTAAATACGGCTTTTTCTGACAGAAATCCCTGGCTTTCCATTCAATCTGGGCTTTTCTCACAGAAATCCCAGGTTTTCCCCTTAAATCTGGCGTTTTTCCCATTATATCTGCCGTTTTCTCACAGAAATCCCTGTTTTGCCCCTTAAAGCTGGGCTTTTCTCACAGAAATCCCCGTTTTTCCGATTAAATCTGGGGTTTTTCCCCTTAAATATGGCTTTTTCTCACAGAAATCCCAGTTTTTCACATTAAATCTGGGGTTTTTCCCCTTAAATATGGCTTTTTCTGACAGAAATCCCAGTTTTTCACATTAAATCTGGGGTTTTTACCATTACATATGGCTTTTTCTGCCAGACAACCCTGTTTTTTCATATTAAATCTGGGCTTTTTCCCCTTCAATATGGCTTTTTCTGACATCAATCCCTGTTTTTCACATTAAATCTGGGGTTTTTCCCATTAAATATGGCTTTTTCTGCCAGAAATCCCAGTTTTTCACATTAAATCTGGGCCTTTTCCCCTTCAATATGGCTTTTTCTGACAGAAATCCCAGGTTTTCCATTACATATGGCTTTTTCTGCCAGACATCCCTGTTTTTTCCTATTAAATCTGGGGTTTTTCCCCTTAAATATGGCTTTTTCTGACATCAATCCCTGTTTTTTTCCCATTAAATCTGGGGTTTTTCCCATTAAATATAGCTTTTTCTGACAAAAATCCCTGTTTTTCCCCATAAATCGGGGATTTTTCCCTTAAAAATGGCTTTTTTCTGCCTGGCATCCCTGTTTATCCCCAAAAATCTTGGGTTTTCTCCTTAAATATGGGTTTTTCTCCTAGAAATCCCCGTTTTTCCATTACACCTGGGCTTTTCTAACAAAAATCCCTGTTTTCCCCCTGAAATATGGGGTTTCTCCCTTCAAATATGGCTTTTCCTGAGAGAAATCCCTGGTTTTCCCTTTAAATCAGGGGTTTTCTCCTCGAAATCCCTGTTTTTCCCCTTATCTTTGGAGTTTTTACCCTTAAAAAGGGCTTTTCCTCCTCGAAATCCCTGTTTTTCACATTAAATCTGCCGTTTTCTCACAGAAATCCCTGTTTTTCTTATTAAATCTGTGTTTTTTCCCATTAACTACGGCCTTTTCTGCCAGAAATCCCAGGTTTTCCTATTAAATCTGGGATTTTTCCCCTTCAATATGGACTTTTCTGCAAGAAAACACTTTGTTCCCATTATATCTGGGCCTTTTCCCCTTAGATATGGCTTTTTCTGGCAGGAATCCCTGTTTTTCCCCATAAATCGGGGATTTTTCCCTTAAAAATGGCTTTTTTCTGCCTGGCATCCCTGTTTATCCCCAAAAATCTTGGGTTTTCTCCTTAAATATGGGTTTTTCTCCTAGAAATCCCTGTTTTTCCATTACACCTGGGCTTTTCTAACAAAAATCCCTGTTTTTCCCCTGAAATATGGGGTTTCTCCCTTCAAATATGGCTTTTCCTGAGAGAAATCCCTGGTTTTCCCTGTAAATCAGGGGTTTTCTCCTCGAAATCCCTGTTTTTCACATTAGATCTGCCGTTTTCTCAGAGAAATCCCTGGCTTTCCCTTTAAATCCCTGTTTTTCCCATTAAATATGGCTTTTTCTGACAGAAATCCCTGGCTTTCCATTCAATCTGGGCTTTTCTCACAGAAATCCCAGGTTTTCCCCTTAAATCTGGCGTTTTTCCCATTATATCTGCCGTTTTCTCACAGAAATCCCTGTTTTGCCCCTTAAAGCTGGGCTTTTCTCACAGAAATCCCCGTTTTTCCAATTAAATCTGGGGTTTTTCCCCTTAAATATGGCTTTTTCTCACAGAAATCCCAGTTTTTCACATTAAATCTGGGGTTTTTCCCCTTCAATATGGCTTTTTCTGACAGAAATCCCAGTTTTTCACATTAAATCTGGGGTTTTTACCATTACATATGGCTTTTTCTGCCAGACAACCCTGTTTTTTCATATTAAATCTGGGCTTTTTCCCCTTCAATATGGCTTTTTCTGACATCAATCCCTGTTTTTCACATTAAATCTGGGGTTTTTCCCATTAAATATGGCTTTTTCTGCCAGAAATCCCAGTTTTTCACATTAAATCTGGGCCTTTTCCCCTTCAATATGGCTTTTTCTGACAGAAATCCCAGGTTTTCCATTACATATGGCTTTTTCTGCCAGACATCCCTGTTTTTTCCTATTAAATCTGGGGTTTTTCCCCTTAAATATGGCTTTTTCTGACATCAATCCCTGTTTTTTTCCCCTTAAATCTGGGGTTTTTCCCATTAAATATAGCTTTTTCTGACAAAAATCCCTGTTTTTCCCCATAAATCGGGGATTTTTCCCTTAAAAATGGCTTTTTTCTTCCTGGCATCCCTGTTTATCCCCAAAAATCTTGGGTTTTCTCCTTAAATATGGATTGTTCTCCTAGAAATCTCTGTTTTTCCTTACACCTGGGCTTTTCTAACAAAAATCCCTGTTTTTCCCCTGAAATATGGGGTTTCTCCCTTCCAATATGGCTTTTTCTGAGAGAAATCCCTGGTTTTCCCTTTAAATCAGGGGTTTTCTCCTCGAAATCCCTGTTTTTCACATTAGATCTGCCGTTTTCTCACAGAAATCCCTGGCTTTCCCTTTAAATCCCTGTTTTTCCCATTAAATACGGCTTTTTCTGACAGAAATCCCTGGCTTTCCATTAAATCTGGGCTTTTCTCACAGAAATCCCAGGTTTTCCCCTTAAATCTGGCGTTTTTCCCATTATATCTGCCGTTTTCTCACTGAAATCCCTGTTTTGCCCCTTAAAGCTGGGCTTTTCTCAAAGAAATCCCTGGTTTTCCGATTAAATCTGGGATTTTTCCCTTTAAATATGGCTTTTTCTCACAGAAATCCCTGTTTTTTCCCATTAAATCTGGGGTTTTTCCCCTTCAATATGGCTTTTTCTGGCAGACATCCCAGTTTTTCACATTAAATCTGGGCCTTTTCCCCTTCAATATGGCTTCCTCCCCTAGAAATCCCAGTTTTTCACATTAAATCTGGGGCTTTTCCCATTAAATATGGCTTTTTCTGCCAGACAACCCTGTTTTTTCCTATTAAATCTGGGGTTTTTCCCCTTCAATATGGCTTTTTCTCACAGAAATCCCTGTTTTTTTCCCATTAAATCTGGGGTTTTTCCCATTAAATATAGCTTTTTCTGACAAAAATCCCTGTTTTTCCCCATAAATCGGGGATTTTTCCCTTAAAAATGGCTTTTTTCTGCCTGGCATCCCTGTTTATCCCCAAAAATCTTGGGTTTTCTCCTTAAATATGGGTTTTTCTCCTAGAAATCCCTGTTTTTCCATTACACCTGGGCTTTTCTAACAAAAATCCCTGTTTTTCCCCTGAAATATGGGGTTTCTCCCTTCAAATATGGCTTTTCCTGAGAGAAATCCCTGGTTTTCCCTTTAAATCAGGGGTTTTCTCCTCGAAATCCCTGTTTTTCCCCTTATCTTTGGAGTTTTTACCCTTAAAAAGGGCTTTTCCTCCTCGAAATCCCTGTTTTTCACATTAAATCTGCCGTTTTCTCACAGAAATCCCTGTTTTTCTTATTAAATCTGTGTTTTTTCCCATTAACTACGGCCTTTTCTGCCAGAAATCCCAGGTTTTCCTATTAAATCTGGGATTTTTCCCCTTCAATATGGACTTTTCTGCAAGAAAACACTTTGTTCCCATTATATCTGGGCCTTTTCCCCTTAGATATGGCTTTTTCTGGCAGGAATCCCTGTTTTTCCCCATAAATCGGGGATTTTTCCCTTAAAAATGGCTTTTTTCTGCCTGGCATCCCTGTTTATCCCCAAAAATCTTGGGTTTTCTCCTTAAATATGGGTTGTTCTCCTAGAAATCCCTGTTTTTCCATTACACCTGGGCTTTTCTAACAAAAATCCCTGTTTTTCCCCTGAAATATGGGGTTTCTCCCTTCCAATATGGCTTTTTCTGAGAGAAATCCCTGGTTTTCCCTGTAAATCAGGGGTTTTCTCCTCGAAATCCCTGTTTTTCACATTAGATCTGCCGTTTTCTCAGAGAAATCCCTGGCTTTCCCTTTAAATCCCTGTTTTTCCCATTAAATATGGCTTTTTCTGACAGAAATCCCTGGCTTTCCATTCAATCTGGGCTTTTCTCACAGAAATCCCAGGTTTTCCCCTTAAATCTGGCGTTTTTCCCATTATATCTGCCGTTTTCTCACAGAAATCCCTGTTTTGCCCCTTAAAGCTGGGCTTTTCTCACAGAAATCCCCGTTTTTCCAATTAAATCTGGGGTTTTTCCCCTTAAATATGGCTTTTTCTCACAGAAATCCCAGTTTTTCACATTAAATCTGGGGTTTTTCCCCTTAAATATGGCTTTTTCTGACAGAAATCCCAGTTTTTCACATTAAATCTGGGGTTTTTACCATTACATATGGCTTTTTCTGCCAGACAACCCTGTTTTTTCATATTAAATCTGGGCTTTTTCCCCTTCAATATGGCTTTTTCTGACATCAATCCCTGTTTTTCACATTAAATCTGGGGTTTTTCCCATTAAATATGGCTTTTTCTGCCAGAAATCCCCGTTTTTCACATTAAATCTGGGCCTTTTCCCCTTCAATATGGCTTTTTCTGACAGAAATCCCAGGTTTTCCATTACATATGGCTTTTTCTGCCAGACATCCCTGTTTTTTCCTATTACATCTGGGGTTTTTCCCCTTAAATATGGCTTTTTCTGACATCAATCCCTGTTTTTTTCCCATTAAATCTGGGGTTTTTCCCATTAAATATAGCTTTTTCTGACAAAAATCCCTGTTTTTCCCCATAAATCGGGGATTTTTCCCTTAAAAATGGCTTTTTTCTGCCTGGCATCCCTGTTTATCCCCAAAAATCTTGGGTTTTCTCCTTAAATATGGATTGTTCTCCTAGAAGTCTCTGTTTTTCCTTACACCTGGGCTTTTCTAACAAAAATCCCTGTTTTTCCCCTGAAATATGGGGTTTCTCCCTTCCAATATGGCTTTTCCTGAGAGAAATCCCTGGTTTTCCCTTTAAATCAGGGGTTTTCTCCTCGAAATCCCTGTTTTTCACATTAGATATGCCGTTTTCTCACAGAAATCCCTGGCTTTCCCTTTAAATCCCTGTTTTTCCCATTAAATATGGCTTTTTCTGACAGAAATCCCTGGCTTTCCATTAAATCTGGGCTTTTCTCACAGAAATCCCAGGTTTTCCCCTTAAATCTGGCGTTTTTCCCATTATATCTGCCGTTTTCTCACTGAAATCCCTGTTTTGCCCCTTAAAGCTGGGCTTTTCTCAAAGAAATCCCTGGTTTTCCGATTAAATCTGGGATTTTTCCCCTTAAATATTGCTTTTTCTCACAGAAATCCCTGTTTTTTCCCATTAAATCTGGGGTTTTTCCCCTTCAATATGGCTTTTTCTGGCAGACATCCCAGTTTTTCACATTAAATCTGGGGTTTTTCCCCTTAAATATGGCTTCCTCCCCTAGAAATCCCAGTTTTTCACATTAAATCTGGGGCTTTTCCCATTAAATATGGCTTTTTCTGCCAGACAACCCTGTTTTTTCCTATTAAATCTGGGGTTTTTCCCCTTAAATATGGCTTTTTCTGACATCAATCCCTGTTTTTCACATTAAATCCGGGGTTTTTCCCATTAAATATGGCTTTTTCTGACAAAAATCCCTGTTTTTCCCCATAAATCGGGGATTTTTCCCTTAAAAATGGCTTTTTTCTGCCTGGCATCCCTGTTTATCCCCAAAAATCTTGGGTTTTCTCCTTAAATATGGGTTTTTCTCCTAGAAATCCCTGTTTTTCCATTACACCTGGGCTTTTCTAACAAAAATCCCTGTTTTTCCCCTGAAATATGGGGTTTCTCCCTTCCAATATGGCTTTTTCTGAGAGAAATCCCTGGTTTTCCCTGTAAATCAGGGGTTTTCTCCTCGAAATCCCTGTTTTTCCCCTTATCTTTGGAGTTTTTACCCTTAAAAAGGGCTTTTCCTCCTCGAAATCCCTGTTTTTCACATTAAATCTGCCGTTTTCTCACAGAAATCCCTGTTTTTCTTATTAAATCTGTGTTTTTTCCCATTAACTACGGCTTTTTCTGCCAGAAATCCCAGGTTTTCCTATTAAATCTGGGATTTTTCCCCTTCAATATGGACTTTTCTGCAAGAAAACACTTTGTTCCCATTATATCTGGGCCTTTTCCCCTTAGATATGGCTTTTTCTGGCAGGAATCCCTGTTTTTCCCCATAAATCGGGGATTTTTCCCTTAAAAATGGCTTTTTTCTGCCTGGCATCCCTGTTTATCCCCAAAAATCTTGGGTTTTCTCCTTAAATATGGGTTTTTCTCCTAGAAATCCCTGTTTTTCCATTACACCTGGGCTTTTCTAACAAAAATCCCTGTTTTCCCCTGAAATATGGGGTTTCTCCCTTCAAATATGGCTTTTCCTGAGAGAAATCCCTGGTTTTCCCTGTAAATCAGGGGTTTTCTCCTCGAAATCCCTGTTTTTCACATTAGATCTGCCGTTTTCTGACAGAAATCCCTGGCTTTCTCTTTAAATCCCTGTTTCTCCCCTTAAATATGGCTTTTTCTGACAGAAATCCCTGGCTTTCCATTAAATCTGGGCTTTTCTCACAGAAATCCCAGGTTTTCCCCTTAAATCTGGGGTTTTTCCCATTATATCTGCCGTTTTCTCACAGAAATCCCTGTTTTGCCCCTTAAAGCTGGGCTTTTCTCACAGAAATCCCCGTTTTTCCAATTAAATCTGGGGTTTTTCCCCTTAAATATGGCTTTTTCTCACAGAAATCCCAGTTTTTCACATTAAATCTGGGGTTTTTCCCCTTCAATATGGCTTTTTCTGACAGAAATCCCAGTTTTTCACATTAAATCTGGGGTTTTTACCATTACATATGGCTTTTTCTGCCAGACATCCCAGTTTTTCACATTAAATCTGGGGTTTTTCCCCTTCAATATGGCTTTTTCTGACAGAAATCCCTGTTTTTTTCCCCCTAAATCTGGGGTTTTTCCCCTTAAATGTGGCTTTTTCCCCTAGAAATCCCTGTTTTTCCATTAGATATGGCTTTTTCTCACAGGAATCCCCGTTTTTCCCATCAAATCTGGGGCTTTTCCCCTTAAATATGGCTTTTTCTGACAGAAATCCCAGGTTTTCCATTACATATGGCTTTTTCTGCCAGACATCCCTGTTTTTTCCTATTAAATCTGGGGTTTTTCCCCTTAAATATGGCTTTTTCTGACATCAATCCCTGTTTTTTTCCCCTTAAATCTGGGGTTTTTCCCATTAAATATGGCTTTTTCTGACAAAAATCCCTGTTTTTCCCCATAAATCGGGGATTTTTCCCTTAAAAATGGCTTTTTTCTTCCTGGCATCCCTGTTTATCCCCAAAAATCTTGGGTTTTCTCCTTAAATATGGATTGTTCTCCTAGAAATCTCTGTTTTTCCTTACACCTGGGCTTTTCTAACAAAAATCCCTGTTTTTCCCCTGAAATATGGGGTTTCTCCCTTCCAATATGGCTTTTCCTGAGAGAAATCCCTGGTTTTCCCTTTAAATCAGGGGTTTTCTCCTCGAAATCCCTGTTTTTCACATTAGATATGCCGTTTTCTCAGAGAAATCCCTGGCTTTCCCTTTAAATCCCTGTTTTTCCCATTAAATACGGCTTTTTCTGACAGAAATCCCTGGCTTTCCATTAAATCTGGGCTTTTCTCACAGAAATCCCAGGTTTTCCCCTTAAATCTGGCGTTTTTCCCATTATATCTGCCGTTTTCTCACTGAAATCCCTGTTTTGCCCCTTAAAGCTGGGCTTTTCTCAAAGAAATCCCTGGTTTTCCGATTAAATCTGGGATTTTTCCCCTTAAATATGGCTTTTTCTCACAGAAATCCCTGTTTTTTCCCATTAAATCTGGGGTTTTTCCCCTTCAATATGGCTTTTTCTGGCAGACATCCCAGTTTTTCACATTAAATCTGGAGTTTTTCCCCTTAAATATGGCTTCCTCCCCTAGAAATCCCAGTTTTTCACATTAAATCTGGGGCTTTTCCCATTAAATATGGCTTTTTCTGCCAGACAACCCTGTTTTTTCCTATTAAATCTGGGGTTTTTCCCCTTCAATATGGACTTTTCTGACATCAATCCCTGTTTTTTTCCCCTTAAATCTGGGGTTTTTCCCATTAAATATGGCTTTTTCTGACAAAAATCCCTGTTTTTCCCCATAAATCGGGGATTTTTCCCTTAAAAATGGCTTTTTTCTGCCTGGCATCCCTGTTTATCCCCAAAAATCTTGGGTTTTCTCCTTAAATATGGGTTTTTCTCCTAGAAATCCCTGTTTTTCCATTAAATCTGGGCTTTTCTAACAAAAATCCCTGTTTTTCCCCTGAAATATGGGGTTTCTCCCTTCAAATATGGCTTTTTCTGAGAGAAATCCCTGGTTTTCCCTGTAAATCAGGGGTTTTCTCCTCGAAATCCCTGTTTTTCACATTAGATCTGCCGTTTTCTCAGAGAAATCCCTGGCTTTCCCTTTAAATCCCTGTTTTTCACATTAAATATGGCTTTTTCTGACAGAAATCCCTGGCTTTCCATTCAATCTGGGCTTTTCTCACAGAAATCCCAGGTTTTCCCCTTAAATCTGGCGTTTTTCCCATTATATCTGCCGTTTTCTCACAGAAATCCCTGTTTTGCCCCTTAAAGCTGGGCTTTTCTCACAGAAATCCCCGTTTTTCCGATTAAATCTGGGGTTTTTCCCCTTAAATATGGCTTTTTCTCACAGAAATCCCAGTTTTTCACATTAAATCTGGGGTTTTTCCCCTTAAATATGGCTTTTTCTGACAGAAATCCCAGTTTTTCACATTAAATCTGGGGTTTTTACCATTACATATGGCTTTTTCTGCCAGAAATCCCTGTTTTTTTCCCCCTAAATCTGGGGTTTTTCCCCTTAAATGTGGCTTTTTCCCCTAGAAATCCCTGTTTTTCCATTAGATATGGCTTTTTCTGCCAGAAATCCCTGTCTTTCCCCTTAAATCTGGGCCTTTTCCCCTTAAATATGGCTTTTTCTGACAGAAATCCCTGTTTTTTTCCCATTAAATCTGGGGTTTTTCCCATTAAATATAGCTTTTTCTGACAAAAATCCCTGTTTTTCCCCATAAATCGGGGATTTTTCCCTTAAAAATGGCTTTTTTCTGCCTCGCATCCCTGTTTATCCCCAAAAATCTTGGGTTTTCTCCTTAAATATGGATTGTTCTCCTAGAAATCTCTGTTTTTCCTTACACCTGGGCTTTTCTAACAAAAATCCCTGTTTTTCCCCTGAAATATGGGGTTTCTCCCTTCAAATATGGCTTTTTCTGAGAGAAATCCCTGGTTTTCCCTGTAAATCAGGGGTTTTCTCCTCGAAATCCCTGTTTTTCACATTAGATATGCCGTTTTCTCACAGAAATCCCTGGCTTTCTCTTTAAATCCCTGTTTTTCCCATTAAATATGGCTTTTTCTGACAGAAATCCCTGGCTTTCCATTAAATCTGGGCTTTTCTCACAGAAATCCCAGGTTTTCCCCTTAAATCTGGCGTTTTTCCCATTATATCTGCCGTTTTCTCACTGAAATCCCTGTTTTGCCCCTTAAAGCTGGGCTTTTCTCAAAGAAATCCCTGGTTTTCCGATTAAATCTGGGATTTTTCCCCTTAAATATGGCTTTTTCTCACAGAAATCCCTGTTTTTTCCCATTAAATCTGGGGTTTTTCCCCTTCAATATGGCTTTTTCTGGCAGACATCCCAGTTTTTCACATTAAATCTGGGGTTTTTCCCCTTAAATATGGCTTCCTCCCCTAGAAATCCCAGTTTTTCACATTAAATCTGGGGGTTTTCCCATTAAATATGGCTTTTTCTGCCAGACAACCCTGTTTTTTCCTATTAAATCTGGGGTTTTTCCCCTTAAATATGGCTTTTTCTGACATCAATCCCTGTTTTTCACATTAAATCTGGGGTTTTTCCCATTAAATATGGCTTTTTCTGACAAAAATCCCTGTTTTTCCCCATAAATCGGGGATTTTTCTGCCTGGCATCCCTGTTTATCCCCAAAAATCTTGGGTTTTCTCCTTAAATATGGGTTTTTCTCCTAGAAATCCCTGTTTTTCCATTACACCTGGGCTTTTCTAACAAAAATCCCTGTTTTTCCCCTGAAATATGGGGTTTCTCCCTTCAAATATGGCTTTTTCTGAGAGAAATCCCTGGTTTTCCCTTTAAATCAGGGGTTTTCTCCTCGAAGTCCCTGTTTTTCCCCTTATCTTTGGAGTTTTTACCCTTAAAAAGGGCTTTTCCTCCTCGAAATCCCTGTTTTTCACATTAAATCTGCCGTTTTCTCACAGAAATCCCTGTTTTTCTTATTAAATCTGTGTTTTTTCCCATTAACTACGGCCTTTTCTGCCAGAAATCCCAGGTTTTCCTATTAAATCTGGGATTTTTCCCCTTCAATATGGACTTTTCTGCAAGAAAACACTTTGTTCCCATTATATCTGGGCCTTTTCCCCTTAGATATGGCTTTTTCTGGCAGGAATCCCTGTTTTTCCCCATAAATCGGGGATTTTTCCCTTAAAAATGGCTTTTTTCTGCCTGGCATCCCTGTTTATCCCCAAAAATCTTGGGTTTTCTCCTTAAATATGGGTTTTTCTCCTAGAAATCCCTGTTTTTCCATTACACCTGGGCTTTTCTAACAAAAATCCCTGTTTTTCCCCTGAAATATGGGGTTTCTCCCTTCAAATATGGCTTTTTCTGAGAGAAATCCCTGGTTTTCCCTTTAAATCAGGGGTTTTCTCCTCGAAGTCCCTGTTTTTCCCCTTATCTTTGGAGTTTTTACCCTTAAAAAGGGCTTTTCCTCCTCGAAATCCCTGTTTTTCACATTAAATCTGCCGTTTTCTCACAGAAATCCCTGTTTTTCTTATTAAATCTGTGTTTTTTCCCATTAACTACGGCCTTTTCTGCCAGAAATCCCAGGTTTTCCTATTAAATCTGGGATTTTTCCCCTTCAATATGGACTTTTCTGCAAGAAAACACTTTGTTCCCATTATATCTGGGCCTTTTCCCCTTAGATATGGCTTTTTCTGGCAGGAATCCCTGTTTTTCCCCATAAATCGGGGATTTTTCCCTTAAAAATGGCTTTTTTCTGCCTGGCATCCCTGTTTATCCCCAAAAATCTTGGGTTTTCTCCTTAAATATGGGTTTTTCTCCTAGAAATCCCTGTTTTTCCATTACACCTGGGCTTTTCTAACAAAAATCCCTGTTTTTCCCCTGAAATATGGGGTTTCTCCCTTCAAATATGGCTTTTCCTGAGAGAAATCCCTGGTTTTCCCTTTAAATCAGGGGTTTTCTCCTCGAAATCCCTGTTTTTCCCCTTATCTTTGGAGTTTTTACCCTTAAAAAGGGCTTTTCCTCCTCGAAATCCCTGTTTTTCACATTAAATCTGCCGTTTTCTCACAGAAATCCCTGTTTTTCTTATTAAATCTGTGTTTTTTCCCATTAACTACGGCCTTTTCTGCCAGAAATCCCAGGTTTTCCTATTAAATCTGGGATTTTTCCCCTTCAATATGGACTTTTCTGCAAGAAAACACTTTGTTCCCATTATATCTGGGCCTTTTCCCCTTAGATATGGCTTTTTCTGGCAGGAATCCCTGTTTTTCCCCATAAATCGGGGATTTTTCCCTTAAAAATGGCTTTTTTCTGCCTGGCATCCCTGTTTATCCCCAAAAATCTTGGGTTTTCTCCTTAAATATGGGTTTTTCTCCTAGAAATCCCTGTTTTTCCATTACACCTGGGCTTTTCTAACAAAAATCCCTGTTTTCCCCCTGAAATATGGGGTTTCTCCCTTCAAATATGGCTTTTTCTGAGAGAAATCCCTGGTTTTCCCTTTAAATCAGGGGTTTTCTCCTCGAAATCCCTGTTTTTCACATTAGATCTGCCGTTTTCTCACAGAAATCCCTGGCTTTCCCTTTAAATCCCTGTTTCTCCCCTTAAATACGGCTTTTTCTGACAGAAATCCCTGGCTTTCCATTCAATCTGGGCTTTTCTCACAGAAATCCCAGGTTTTCCCCTTAAATCTGGCGTTTTTCCCATTATATCTGCCGTTTTCTCACAGAAATCCCTGTTTTGCCCCTTAAAGCTGGGCTTTTCTCACAGAAATCCCCGTTTTTCCAATTAAATCTGGGGTTTTTCCCCTTAAATATGGCTTTTTCTCACAGAAATCCCAGTTTTTCACATTAAATCTGGGGTTTTTCCCCTTCAATATGGCTTTTTCTGACAGAAATCCCAGTTTTTCACATTAAATCTGGGGTTTTTACCATTACATATGGCTTTTTCTGCCAGACATCCCTGTTTTTCACATTAAATCTGGCGTTTTTCCCCTTCAATATGGCTTTTTCTGACAGAAATCCCTGTTTTTTTCCCCCTAAATCTGGGGTTTTTCCCCTTAAATGTGGCTTTTTCCCCTAGAAATCCCTGTTTTTCCATTAGATATGGCTTTTTCTGCCAGAAATCCCTGTCTTTCCCCTTAAATCTGGGCCTTTTCCCCTTAAATATGGCTTTTTCTGACAGAAATCCCTGTTTTTTTCTATTAAATCTGGGCTTTTTCCCCTTAAATATGGCTTTTTCTGACATCAATCCCTGTTTTTTTCCCATTAAATCTGGGGTTTTTCCCATTAAATATAGCTTTTTCTGACAAAAATCCCTGTTTTTCCCCATAAATCGGGGATTTTTCCCTTAAAAATGGCTTTTTTCTGCCTCACATCCCTGTTTATCCCCAAAAATCTTGGGTTTTCTCCTTAAATATGGATTGTTCTCCTAGAAATCTCTGTTTTTCCTTACACCTGGGCTTTTCTAACAAAAATCCCTGTTTTCCCCTGAAATATGGGGTTTCTCCCTTCAAATATGGCTTTTCCTGAGAGAAATCCCTGGTTTTCCCTTTAAATCAGGGGTTTTCTCCTCGAAATCCCTGTTTTTCACATTAGATATGCCGTTTTCTCAGAGAAATCCCTGGCTTTCCCTTTAAATCCCTGTTTTTCCCATTAAATATGGCTTTTTCCGACAGAAATCCCTGGCTTTCCATTAAATCTGGGCTTTTCTCACAGAAATCCCAGGTTTTCCCCTTAAATCTGGCGTTTTTCCCATTATATCTGCCGTTTTCTCACTGAAATCCCTGTTTTGCCCCTTAAAGCTGGGCTTTTCTGCCAGAAATCCCTGGTTTTCCGATTAAATCTGGGGTTTTTCCCCTTAAATATGGCTTTTTCTCACAGAAATCCCAGTTTTTCACATTAAATCTGGGGTTTTTCCCCTTCAATATGGCTTTTTCTGACAGAAATCCCAGTTTTTCACATTAAATCTGGGGTTTTTACCATTACATATGGCTTTTTCTGCCAGACATCCCAGTTTTTCACATTAAATCTGGCGTTTTTCCCCTTCAATATGGCTTTTTCTGACAGAAATCCCTGTTTTTTTCCCCCTAAATCTGGGGTTTTTCCCCTTAAATGTGGCTTTTTCCCCTAGAAATCCCTGTTTTTCCATTAGATATGGCTTTTTCTGCCAGAAATCCCTGGCTTTCCATTAAATCTGGGCCTTTTCCCCTTAAATATGGCTTTTTCTGACAGAAATCCCAGGTTTTCCATTACATATGGCTTTTTCTGCCAGACATCCCTGTTTTTTGCTATTAAATCTGGGCTTTTTCCCCTTAAATATGGCTTTTTCTCACAGAAATCCCTGTTTTTTTCTCCTTAAATCTGGGGTTTTTCCCCTTAAATATGGCTTTTTCTGACAAAAATCCCTTTTTTTTCCTATTAAATCTGGGGTTTTTCCCCTTAAATATGGCTTCCTCCCCTAGAAATCCCAGTTTTTCACATTAAATCTGGGGCTTTTCCCATTAAATATGGCTTTTTCTGCCAGACATCCCTGTTTTTTCCTATTAAATCTGGGGTTTTTCCCCTTAAATATGGCTTTTTCTCACAGAAATCCCTGTTTTTTTCTCATTAATTCTGGGGTTTTTCCCATTAAATATGGCTTTTTCTGACAAAAATCCCTGTTTTTCCCCATAAATCGGGGATTTTTCCCTTAAAAATGGCTTTTTTCTGCCTGGCATCCCTGTTTATCCCCAAAAATCTTGGGTTTTCTCCTTAAATATGGGTTTTTCTCCTAGAAATCCCTGTTTTTCCATTACACCTGGGCTTTTCTAACAAAAATCCCTGTTTTTCCCCTGAAATATGGGGTTTCTCCCTTCAAATATGGCTTTTCCTGAGAGAAATCCCTGGTTTTCCCTTTAAATCAGGGGTTTTCTCCTCGAAATCCCTGTTTTTCCCCTTATCTTTGGAGTTTTTACCCTTAAAAAGGGCTTTTCCTCCTCGAAATCCCTGTTTTTCACATTAAATCTGCCGTTTTCTCACAGAAATCCCTGTTTTTCTTATTAAATCTGTGTTTTTTCCCATTAACTACGGCCTTTTCTGCCAGAAATCCCAGGTTTTCCTATTAAATCTGGGATTTTTCCCCTTCAATATGGACTTTTCTGCAAGAAAACACTTTGTTCCCATTATATCTGGGCCTTTTCCCCTTAGATATGGCTTTTTCTGGCAGGAATCCCTGTTTTTCCCCATAAATCGGGGATTTTTCCCTTAAAAATGGCTTTTTTCTGCCTGGCATCCCTGTTTATCCCCAAAAATCTTGGGTTTTCTCCTTAAATATGGGTTGTTCTCCTAGAAATCCCTGTTTTTCCATTACACCTGGGCTTTTCTAACAAAAATCCCTGTTTTTCCCCTGAAATATGGGGTTTCTCCCTTCAAATATGGCTTTTTCTGAGAGAAATCCCTGGTTTTCCCTGTAAATCAGGGGTTTTCTCCTCGAAATCCCTGTTTTTCACATTAGATCTGCCGTTTTCTCAGAGAAATCCCTGGCTTTCCCTTTAAATCCCTGTTTTTCCCATTAAATATGGCTTTTTCTGACAGAAATCCCTGGCTTTCCATTCAATCTGGGCTTTTCTGACAGAAATCCCAGGTTTTCCCCTTAAATCTGGCGTTTTTCCCATTATATCTGCCGTTTTCTCACTGAAATCCCTGTTTTGCCCCTTAAAGCTGGGCTTTTCTCAAAGAAATCCCTGGTTTTCCGATTAAATCTGGGATTTTTCCCCTTAAATACGGCTTTTTCTGACATTAATCCCTGTTTTTCCCATTAAATCTGGGGTTTTTACCATTACATATGCCTTTTTCTGCCAGACATCCCTGTTTTTCACATTAAATCTGGGGTTTTTCCCCTTAAATATGGCTTTTTCTGCCTGACATCCCAGTTTTTCACATTAAATCTGGGGTTTTTCCCCTTAAATATGGCTTCCTCCCCTAGAAATCCCAGTTTTTCACATTAAATCTGGGGCTTTTCCCATTAAATATGGCTTTTTCTGCCAGAAATCCCTGTTTTTTCATATTAAATCTGTTCTTTTTCCTATTAAATATGGCTTTTTCTGACATCAATCCCTGTTTTTTTCCCATTAAATCTGGGGTTTTTCCCATTAAATATGGCTTTTTCTGACAAAAATCCCTGTTTTTCCCCATAAATCGGGGATTTTTCCCTTAAAAATGGCTTTTTTCTGCCTGGCATCCCTGTTTATCCCCAAAAATCTTGGGTTTTCTCCTTAAATATGGATTGTTCTCCTTGAAATCCCTGTTTTTCCATTACACCTGGGCTTTTCTAACAAAAATCCCTGTTTTTCCCCTGAAATATGGGGTTTCTCCCTTCCAATATGGCTTTTCCTGAGAGAAATCCCTGGTTTTCCCTTTAAATCAGGGGTTTTCTCCTCGAAATCCCTGTTTTTCCCCTTATCTTTGGAGTTTTTACCCTTAAAAAGGGCTTTTCCTCCTCGAAATCCCTGTTTTTCACATTAAATCTGCCGTTTTCTCACAGAAATCCCTGTTTTTCTTATTAAATCTGTGTTTTTTCCCATTAACTACGGCCTTTTCTGCCAGAAATCCCAGGTTTTCCTATTAAATCTGGGATTTTTCCCCTTCAATATGGACTTTTCTGCAAGAAAACACTTTGTTCCCATTATATCTGGGCCTTTTCCCCTTAGATATGGCTTTTTCTGACAAAAATCCCTGTTTTTCCCCATAAATCGGGGATTTTTCCCTTAAAAATGGCTTTTTTCTGCCTGGCATCCCTGTTTATCCCCAAAAATCTTGGGTTTTCTCCTTAAATATGGGTTTTTCTCCTAGAAATCCCTGTTTTTCCATTACACCTGGGCTTTTCTAACAAAAATCCCTGTTTTTCCCCTGAAATATGGGGTTTCTCCCTTCCAATATGGCTTTTTCTGAGAGAAATCCCTGGTTTTCCCTGTAAATCAGGGGTTTTCTCCTCGAAATCCCTGTTTTTCACATTAGATCTGCCGTTTTCTGACAGAAATCCCTGGCTTTCTCTTTAAATCCCTGTTTCTCCCCTTAAATATGGCTTTTTCTGACAGAAATCCCTGGCTTTCCATTAAATCTGGGCTTTTCTCACAGAAATCCCAGGTTTTCCCCTTAAATCTGGCGTTTTTCCCATTATATCTGCCGTTTTCTCACAGAAATCCCTGTTTTGCCCCTTAAAGCTGGGCTTTTCTCACAGAAATCCCCGTTTTTCCAATTAAATCTGGGGTTTTTCCCCTTAAATATGGCTTTTTCTCACAGAAATCCCAGTTTTTCACATTAAATCTGGGGTTTTTCCCCTTCAATATGGCTTTTTCTGACAGAAATCCCAGTTTTTCACATTAAATCTGGGGTTTTTACCATTACATATGGCTTTTTCTGCCAGACATCCCAGTTTTTCACATTAAATCTGGGGTTTTTCCCCTTCAATATGGCTTTTTCTGACAGAAATCCCTGTTTTTTTCCCCCTTAATCTGGGGTTTTTCCCCTTAAATATGGCTTTTTCTCACAGAAATCCCAGGTTTTCCATTAGATATGGCTTTTTCTGACAGAAATCCCTGTTTTTTTCCCCCTAAATCTGGGGTTTTTCCCCTTAAATGTGGCTTTTTCCCCTAGAAATCCCTGTTTTTCCATTAGATATGGCTTTTTCTGCCAGAAATCCCTGTCTTTCCTATTAAATCTGGGCCTTTTCCCCTTAAATATGGCTTTTTCTCACAGAAATCCCAGGTTTTCCATTACATATGGCTTTTTCTGCCAGACATCCCTGTTTTTTCCTATTAAATCTGGGGTTTTTCCCCTTAAATATGGCTTTCTCTGACAAAAATCCCTGTTTTTCCCCTTAAATCTGGGCTTTTTCCCATTAAATATGGCTTTTTCTGACAAAAATCCCTGTTTTTCCCCATAAATCGGGGATTTTTCCCTTAAAAATGGCTTTTTTCTGCCTGGCATCCCTGTTTATCCCCAAAAATCTTGGGTTTTCTCCTTAAATATGGATTGTTCTCCTAGAAATCCCTGTTTTTCCTTACACCTGGGCTTTTCTAACAAAAATCCCTGTTTTTCCCCTGAAATATGGGGTTTCTCCCTTCAAATATGGCTTTTCCTGAGAGAAATCCCTGGTTTTCCCTTTAAATCAGGGGTTTTCTCCTCGAAGTCCCTGTTTTTCCCCTTATCTTTGGAGTTTTTACCCTTAAAAAGGGCTTTTCCTCCTCGAAATCCCTGTTTTTCACATTAAATCTGCCGTTTTCTCACAGAAATCCCTGTTTTTCTTATTAAATCTGTGTTTTTTCCCATTAACTACGGCCTTTTCTGCCAGAAATCCCAGGTTTTCCTATTAAATCTGGGATTTTTCCCCTTCAATATGGACTTTTCTGCAAGAAAACACTTTGTTCCCATTATATCTGGGCCTTTTCCCCTTAGATATGGCTTTTTCTGGCAGGAATCCCTGTTTTTCCCCATAAATCGGGGATTTTTCCCTTAAAAATGGCTTTTTTCTGCCTGGCATCCCTGTTTATCCCCAAAAATCTTGGGTTTTCTCCTTAAATATGGGTTTTTCTCCTAGAAATCCCTGTTTTTCCATTACACCTGGGCTTTTCTAACAAAAATCCCTGTTTTTCCCTGAAATATGGGGTTTCTCCCTTCAAATATGGCTTTTTCTGAGAGAAATCCCTGGTTTTCCCTGTAAATCAGGGGTTTTCTCCTCGAAATCCCTGTTTTTCACATTAGATCTGCCGTTTTCTCACAGAAATCCCTGGCTTTCCCTTTAAATCCCTGTTTCTCCCCTTAAATATGGCTTTTTCCGACAGAAATCCCTGGCTTTCCATTCAATCTGGGCTTTTCTCACAGAAATCCCAGGTTTTCCCCTTAAATCTGGCGTTTTTCCCATTATATCTGCCGTTTTCTCACAGAAATCCCTGTTTTGCCCCTTAAAGCTGGGCTTTTCTGCCAGAAATCCCCATTTTTCCGATTAAATCTGGGGTTTTTCCCCTTAAATATGGCTTTTTCTCACAGAAATCCCAGTTTTTCACATTAAATCTGGGGTTTTTCCCCTTCAATATGGCTTTTTCTGACAGAAATCCCAGTTTTTCACATTAAATCTGGGGTTTTTACCATTACATATGGCTTTTTCTGCCAGACATCCCAGTTTTTCACATTAAATCTGGGGTTTTTCCCCTTCAATATGGCTTTTTCTGACAGAAATCCCTGTTTTTTTCCCCCTAAATCTGGGGGTTTTCCCCTTAAATATGGCTTTTTCTGGCAGACATCCCATGTTTTCCATTAGATATGGCTTTTTCTGACAGAAATCCCTTTTTTTTTCCCCCTAAATCTGGGGTTTTTCCCCTTAAATGTGGCTTTTTCCCCTAGAAATCCCTGTTTTTCCATTAGATATGGCTTTTTCTGCCAGAAATCCCTGTCTTTCCCCTTAAATCTGGGCCTTTTCCCCTTAAATATGGCTTTTTCTGACAGAAATCCCTGTTTTTTTCCCATTAAATCTGGGGTTTTTCCCATTAAATATAGCTTTTTCTGACAAAAATCCCTGTTTTTCCCCATACATCGGGGATTTTTCCCTTAAAAATGGCTTTTTTCTGCCTGGCATCCCTGTTTATCCCCAAAAATCTTGGGTTTTCTCCTTAAATATGGATTGTTCTCCTAGAAGTCTCTGTTTGTCCATTACACCTGGGCTTTTCTAACAAAAATCCCTGTTTTTCCCCTGAAATATGGGGTTTCTCCCTTCCAATATGGCTTTTCCTGAGAGAAATCCCTGGTTTTCCCTTTAAATCAGGGGTTTTCTCCTCGAAGTCCCTGTTTTTCCCCTTATCTTTGGAGTTTTTACCCTTAAAAGGGGCTTTTCCTCACAGAAAACCCCGTTTTTCCCATCAAATCTGGGATTTTTCCCATTAAATACGGCTTTTTCTCACAGAAATCCCAGGTTTTCCATTACATATGGCTTTTTTCTGCCAGAATTCCCTGTTTTCTCCCTTTAAATCTGGGGTTTTTCCCATTAAATATGGCTTTTTCTGACAAAAATCCCTGTTTTTCCCCATAAATCGGGGATTTTTCCCTTAAAAATGGCTTTTTTCTGCCTGGCATCCCTGTTTATCCCCAAAAATCTTGGGTTTTCTCCTTAAATATGGGTTTTTCTCCTAGAAATCCCTGTTTTTCCATTACACCTGGGCTTTTCTAACAAAAATCCCTGTTTTTCCCCTGAAATATGGGGTTTCTCCCTTCAAATATGGCTTTTTCTGAGAGAAATCCCTGGTTTTCCCTGTAAATCAGGGGTTTTCTCACAGGAATCCCGTTTTTTCCCCTTATCATTGGAGTTTTTACCCTAAAATATGGCTTTTTCTCACAGAAATCCCAGGTTTTCCATTAAATATGGCTTTTTCTGCCAGACATCCCTGTTTTTTCCTATTAAATCTGGGGTTTTTCCCCTTAAATATGGCTTCCTCCCCTAGAAATCCCAGTTTTTCACATTAAATCTCGGGTTTTTCCCATTAAATATGGATTTTTCTGCCAGACATCCCTGTTTTTTCCTATTAAATCTGGGCTTTTTCCCCTTCAATATGGCTTTTTCTAACATCAATCCCTGTTTTTCCCCTTAAATCTGGGGTTTTTCCCATTAAATATGGCTTTTTCTGACAAAAATCCCTGTTTTTCCCCATAAATCGGGGATTTTTCCCTTAAAAATGGCTTTTTTCTGCCTGGCATCCCTGTTTATCCCCAAAAATCTTGGGTTTTCTCCTTAAATATGGGTTTTTCTCCTAGAAATCCCTGTTTTTCCATTACTCCTGGGCTTTTCTAACAAAAATCCCTGTTTTTCCCCTGAAATATGGGGTTTCTCCCTTCAAATATGGCTTTTCCTGAGAGAAATCCCTGGTTTTCCCTGTAAATCAGGGGTTTTCTCCTCGAAATCCCTGTTTTTCCCCTTATCTTTGGAGTTTTTACCCTTAAAAAGGGCTTTTCCTCCTCGAAATCCCTGTTTTTCACATTAAATCTGCCGTTTTCTCACAGAAATCCCTGTTTTTCTTATTAAATCTGTGTTTTTTCCCATTAACTACGGCCTTTTCTGCCAGAAATCCCAGGTTTTCCTATTAAATCTGGGATTTTTCCCCTTCAATATGGACTTTTCTGCAAGAAAACACTTTGTTCCCATTATATCTGGGCCTTTTTCCCTTAGATATGGCTTTTTCTGGCAGGAATCCCTGTTTTTCCCCATAAATCGGGGATTTCTCCCTTAAAAATGGCTTTTTTTCTGCCAGAAATCCCTGTTTTTCCATTAGATATGACTTTTTCTGCCAGACATCCCTGTTTTTTCCTATTAAATCTGGGGTTTTTCCCCGTAAATGTGGCTTTTTCTGACATCAATCCCTGTTTTTTTCCCCTTAAATCTGGGGTTTTTCCCAATAAATACTGCTTTTTCTGACAGAAATCCCTGGCTTTCCATTCAATCTGGGCTTTTCTCACAGAAATCCCAGGTTTTCCCCTTAAATCTGGCGTTTTTCCCATTATATCTGCCGTTTTCTCACAGAAATCCCTGTTTTGCCCCTTAAAGCTGGGCTTTTCTGCCAGAAATCCCTGGTTTTCCAATTAAATCTGGGGTTTTTCCCCTTAAATATGGCTTTTTCTGCCAGAAATCCCAGTTTTTCACATTAAATCTGGGGTTTTTACCATTACATATGGCTTTTTCTGACAGAAATCCCTGTTTTTTTTCACCTTAATCTGGGGCTTTTCCCCTTAAATATGGCTTTTTCTCACAGAAATCCCAGGTTTTCTATTAGATATGGCTTTTTCTGCCAGACAACCCTGTTTTTTCCAATTAAATCTGGGCTTTTTCCCCTTAAATATGGCTTTTTCTGACATCAATCCCTGTTTTTTTCCCATTAAATCTGGGGCTTTTCCCATTAAATATGGCTTTTTCTGACAAGAATCCCTGTTTTTCCCCATAAATCGGGGATTTTCCCCTTAAAAATGGCTTTTTTCTGCCTCGCATCCCTGTTTATCCCCAAAAATCTTGGTTTTTCTCCTTAAATATGGATTGTTCTCCTAGAAGTCTCTGTTTGTCCATTACACCTGGGCTTTTCTAACAAAAATCCCTGTTTTTCCCCTGAAATATGGGGTTTCTCCCTTCAAATATGGCTTTTCCTGAGAGAAATCCCTGGTTTTCCCTTTAAATCAGGGGTTTTCTCCTCGAAGTCCCTGTTTTTCCCCTTATCTTTGGAGTTTTTACCCTTAAAAAGGGCTTTTCCTCCTCGAAATCCCTGTTTTTCACATTAAATCTGCCGTTTTCTCACAGAAATCCCTGTTTTGCCTATTAGATCTGGGGTTTTTCCCATTAACTACGGCATTTTCTGCCAGACATCCCAGGTTTTTCCTATTAAATCTGGGGTTTTTCCCCTTAAATATGGCTTCCTCCCCTAGAAATCCCCGTTTTTCACATTAAATCTGGGGCTTTTCCCCTGAAATATGGCTTTTTCTGACACAAGTCCTTGTTTTTCCCTTCAGTCTGGGGTTTTCCCCCTTAAATACGGCTTTTTTCTCAAAAATCCCTGGTTTTCCCTATTGAATCTATGGTTTTCCCCTTCAATATGGCTTTTTCTGACAGAAATCCCTGCTTTTCCCCTTTAATCTGTGATTTTCTGACAGAAATCCCTGTTCTTCCCCATGAAATCTGGGGTTCTTCCCCTTTAATGTGCCTTTTTCTCCCAAAAATCCCTCTTTTTCTCCTTAAATCTGGGGCTTTTCCCCTGAAATATGGCTTTTCCTCCTAGAAATCCCTGTTTTTCCTATTAAATCAGGGGTTTTCTGACAGAAATCCCTGTTTTTCCTATTAAATCTGGGGCTTTTCCCCTGAAATATGGCTTTTTCTGACAGAAATCCCTCTTTTTCTCCTTAAATCTGGGGTTTTTCCCCTTCAATATGGCTTGCTCTCCTAGAATTACCTGGTTTTCCCTTCAATCTGCGGTTTTTCCCCGTAAAAGTGGCTTTTTCTGCCAGAAATCCCTGTTTTTCCCCTTAAACCTGGGTTTTTCCCTTTAAATAGGGCTTTTTCTACTACGAATCCCTGCTTTTACCTTCAACACGGCATTTCCTGCAAGAAATCCCAGCTTTTCCCCTTAAATCTGCGGTTTTTCCCCTTCAATGTGGCTTGCTCTCCTAGAAATACCTGGTTTTCCCTTCCATCTGGGGTATTTCCCTTCAATATGGCTTTTTCTACCAGCAATCCCGGTTTATCCCCAAAAATCTTGGGTTTTTCTCCTTAAACATGGTTTTTTCTCCCCAGAATCCCTGCTTTTCCATTAAATCTGGGCTTTTCTCCTTAAATCCCTGGTTTTCCCTTTAAATCTGGGGTTTTCCCCATTAAATATGGAGTTTTCTGAGAGAAATCCCAGTTTTTCCCCTTAAATATGGCTTTTTCTGTCAGAAAACCCTGTTTTTCCCCTTAAAATGGCTTCTTATGCTAGAAATACCTGGTTTTCCCTTCAAGCTGGGGTTTTTCCCCTTAAATATGGCTTTTTCTGACATCAATCCCTGTTTTTTTCCCCTTAAATCTGGGGTTTTTCCCATTAAATATAGCTTTTTCTGACAAAAATCCCTGTTTTTCCCCATAAATCGGGGATTTTTCCCTTAAAAATGGCTTTTTTCTGCCTGGCATCCCTGTTTATCCCCAAAAATCTTGGGTTTTCTCCTTAAATATGGATTGTTCTCCTAGAAGTCTCTGTTTGTCCATTACACCTGGGCTTTTCTAACAAAAATCCCTGTTTTTCCCCTGAAATATGGGGTTTCTCCCTTCCAATATGGCTTTTTCTGAGAGAAATCCCTGGTTTTCCCTTTAAATCAGGGGTTTTCTCCTCGAAATCCCTGTTTTTCACATTAAATCTGCCGTTTTCTCACAGAAATCCCTGGCTTTCTCTTTAAATCCCTGTTTCTCCCATTAAATACGGCTTTTTCTGACAGAAATCCCTGGCTTTCCATTCAATCTGGGCTTTTCTCACAGAAATCCCAGGTTTTCCCCTTAAATCTGGCGTTTTTCCCATTATATCTGCCGTTTTCTCACAGAAATCCCTGTTTTGCCCCTTAAAGCTGGGCTTTTCTGCCAGAAATCCCAGTTTTTCACATTAAATCTGGGGTTTTTCCCCTTAAATATGGCTTTTTCTCACAGAAATCCCAGTTTTTCACATTAAATCTGGGGTTTTTCCCATTACATATGGCTTTTTCTGCCAGACATCCCTGTTTTTCACATTATATCTGGGGTTTTTCCCCTTCAATATGGCTTTTTCTGACAGAAATCCCTGTTTTTTTCCCCCTAAATCTGGGGGTTTTCCCCTTAAATATGGCTTTTTCCCCTAGAAATCCCTGTTTTTCCATTAGATATGGCTTTTTCTGCCAGAAATCCCTGTCTTTCCCCTTAAATCTGGGCCTTTTCCCCTGAAATATGGCTTTTTCTCTCAGGAATCCCAGGTTTTCCATTACATATGGCTTTTTCTGCCAGACATCCCTGTTTTTTCCTATTAAATCTGGGCTTTTTCCCCTTAAATATGGCTTTTTCTGACATCAATCCCTGTTTTTTTCCCATTAAATCTGGGGTTTTTCCCCTTAGATATGGCTTTTTCTGACAAAAATCCCTGTTTTTCCCCATACATCGGGGATTTTTCCCTTAAAAATGGCTTTTTTCTGCCTGGCATCCCTGTTTATCCCCAAAAATCTTGGGTTTTCTCCTTAAATATGGGTTTTTCTCCTAGAAATCCCTGTTTGTCCATTACACCTGGGCTTTTCTAACAAAAATCCCTGTTTTTCCCCTGAAATATGGGGTTTCTCCCTTCAAATATGGCTTTTCCTGAGAGAAATCCCTGGTTTTCCCTTTAAATCAGGGGTTTTGTCCTCGAAGTCCCTGTTTTTCCCCTTATCTTTGGAGTTTTTACCCTTAAAAAGGGCTTTTCCTCCTCGAAATCCCTGTTTTTCACATTAAATCTGCCGTTTTCTCACAGAAATCCCTGTTTTGCCTATTAGATCTGGGGTTTTTCCCATTAACTACGGCATTTTCTGCCAGAAATCCCAGGTTTTTCCTATTAAATCTGGGGTTTTTCCCCTTCAATATGGACTTTTCTGCAAGAAAACACTTTGTTCCCATTATATCTGGGGTTTTTCCCCTTAAATATGGCTTTTTCTGACATCAATCCCTGTTTTTCCCTGTAAATCTGGGCTTTTTCCTATTAAATATGGCTTTTTCTGACAAAAATCCCTGTTTTTCCCCATAAATCGGGGATTTTTCCCTTAAAAATGGCTTTTTTCTGCCTCGCATCCCTGTTTATCCCCAAAAATCTTGGGTTTTCTCCTTAAATATGGATTGTTCTCCTAGAAGTCTCTGTTTTTCCTTACACCTGGGCTTTTCTAACAAAAATCCCTGTTTTTCCCCTGAAATATGGGGTTTCTCCCTTCAAATATGGCTTTTCCTGAGAGAAATCCCTGGTTTTCCCTTTAAATTGGCGTTTTCTCACAGGAATCCCTTTTTTTCCCCTTATCATTGGAGTTTTTCCCCTTAAATATGGCTTTTTCTCACAGAAATCCCAGGTTTTCCATTACTTATGGCTTTTTCTGCCAGACATCCCTGTTTTTTCCTATTAAATCTGGGGTTTTTCCCCTTAAATATGGCTTCCTCCCCTAGAAATCCCAGTTTTTCACATTAAATCTGGGGCTTTTCCCCTGAAATATGGCTTTTTCTGACACAAGTCCTTGTTTTTCCCTTCAGTCTGGGGTTTTCCCCCTTAAATACGGCTTTTTTCTCAAAAATCCCTGGTTTTCCCTATTGAATCTATGGTTTTCCCCTTCAATATGGCTTTTTCTGACAGAAATCCCTGCTTTTCCCCTTTAATCTGTGATTTTCTGACAGAAATCCCTGTTCTTCCCCATGAAATCTGGGGTTCTTCCCCTTTAATGTGCCTTTTTCTCCAAAAATCCCTGTTTTTCCTATTAAATCTGGGATTTTTCCCCTTCAATATGGACTTTTCTGCAAGAAAACACTTTGTTCCCATTATATCTGGGCCTTTTTCCCCTTAAATATGGCTTTTTCTGACAAAAATCCCTGTTTTTCCCCATAAATCGGGGATTTTTCCCTTAAAAATGGCTTTTTTCTGCCTGGCATCCCTGTTTATCCCCAAAAATCTTGGGTTTTCTCCTTAAATATGGGTTTTTCTCCTAGAAATCCCTGTTTTTCCATTACACCTGGGCTTTTCTAACAAAAATCCCTGTTTTTCCCCTGAAATATGGGGTTTCTCCCTTCCAATATGGCTTTTTCTGAGAGAAATCCCTGGTTTTCCCTTTAAATCAGGGGTTTTCTCCTCGAAATCCCTGTTTTTCACATTAAATCTGCCGTTTTCTCACAGAAATCCCTGGCTTTCCCTTTAAATCCCTGTTTCTCCCATTAAATACGGCTTTTTCTGGCAGAAATCCCTGGCTTTCCATTCAATCTGGGCTTTTCTCACAGAAATCCCAGGTTTTCCCCTTAAATCTGGGGTTTTTCCCATTATATCTGCCGTTTTCTCACAGAAATCCCTGTTTTGCCCCTTAAAGCTGGGCTTTTCTCACAGAAATCCCCGTTTTTCACATTAAATCTGGGGTTTTTCCCCTTAAATACGGCTTTTTCTGAGAGAAATCCCTGTTTTTTTCCCCCTAAATCTGGGGTTTTTCCCCTTAAATATGGCTTTTTCTGGCAGACATCCCAGGTTTTCCATTACATATGGCTTTTTCTGCCAGACATCCCTGTTTTTTCCTATTAAATCTGGGCTTTTTCCCCTTAAATATGGCTTTTTCTGACATCAATCCCTGTTTTTTTCCCCTTAAATCTGGGGTTTTTCCCCTTAAATATGGACTTTTCTGACAGAAATCCCTGTTTTTTTCCCATTAAATCTGGGGTTTTTCCCCTTAGATATGGCTTTTTCTGACAAAAATCCCTGTTTTTCCCCATAAATCGGGGATTTTTCCCTTAAAAATGGCTTTTTTCTGCCTGGCATCCCTGTTTATCCCCAAAAATCTTGGGTTTTCTCCTTAAATATGGATTGTTCTCCTAGAAGTCTCTGTTTGTCCATTACACCTGGGCTTTTCTAACAAAAATCCCTGTTTTTCCCCTGAAATATGGGGTTTCTCCCTTCAAATATGGCTTTTCCTGAGAGAAATCCCTGGTTTTCCCTTTAAATCAGGGGTTTTCTCCTCGAAGTCCCTGTTTTTCCCCTTATCTTTGGAGTTTTTACCCTTAAAAAGGGCTTTTCCTCCTCGAAATCCCTGTTTTTCACATTAAATCTGCCGTTTTCTCACAGAAATCCCTGTTTTGCCTATTAGATCTGGGGTTTTTCCCATTAACTACGGCATTTTCTGCCAGACATCCCAGGTTTTTCCTATTAAATCTGGGGTTTTTCCCCTTAAATATGGCTTCCTCCCCTAGAAATCCCAGTTTTTCACATTAAATCTGGGGCTTTTCCCCTGAAATATGGCTTTTTCTGACACAAGTCCTTGTTTTTCCCTTCAGTCTGGGGTTTTCCCCCTTAAATACGGCTTTTTTCTCAAAAATCCCTGGTTTTCCCTATTGAATCTATGGTTTTCCCCTTCAATATGGCTTTTTCTGACAGAAATCCCTGCTTTTCCCCTTTAATCTGTGATTTTCTGACAGAAATCCCTGTTCTTCCCCATGAAATCTGGGGTTCTTCCCCTTTAATGTGCCTTTTTCTCCCAAAAATCCCTCTTTTTCTCCTTAAATCTGGGGCTTTTCCCCTGAAATATGGCTTTTCCTCCTAGAAATCCCTGTTTTTCCTATTAAATCAGGGGTTTTCTGACAGAAATCCCTGTTTTTCCTATTAAATCTGGGGCTTTTCCCCTGAAATATGGCTTTTTCTGACAGAAATCCCTCTTTTTCTCCTTAAATCTGGGGTTTTTCCCCTTCAATATGGCTTGCTCTCCTAGAATTACCTGGTTTTCCCTTCAATCTGCGGTTTTTCCCCGTAAAAGTGGCTTTTTCTGCCAGAAATCCCTGTTTTTCCCCTTAAACCTGGGTTTTTCCCTTTAAATAGGGCTTTTTCTACTACGAATCCTGCTTTTACCTTCAACACGGCATTTCCTGCAAGAAATCCCAGCTTTTCCCCTTAAATCTGCGGTTTTTCCCCTTCAATGTGGCTTGCTCTCCTAGAAATACCTGGTTTTCCCTTCCATCTGGGGTATTTCCCTTCAATATGGCTTTTTCTACCAGCAATCCCGGTTTATCCCCAAAAATCTTGGGTTTTTCTCCTTAAACATGGTTTTTTCTCCCCAAAATCCCTGCTTTTCCATTAAATCTGGGCTTTTCTCACAGAAATCCCTGGTTTTCCCCCTAAATATGGGGTTTTCCCCATTAAATATGGAGTTTTCTGAGAGAAATCCCTGTTTTTCCCCTTAAATATGGCTTTTTCTGACAGAAAACCCAGTTTTTCCCCTTAAATATGGCTTTTTCTGTCAGAAAACCCTGTTTTTCCCCTTAAAATGGCTTCTTATGCTAGAAATACCTGGTTTTCCCTTCAAGCTGGGGTTTTTCCCCTTAAATATGGCTTTTTCTGACATCAATCCCTGTTTTTCCCTATTAAATCTGGGGTTTTTCCCATTAAATATGGCTTTTTCTGACAAGAATCCCTGTTTTTCCCCATAAATCGGGGATTTTTCCCTTAAAAATGGCTTTTTTCTGCCTGGCATCCCTGTTTATCCCCAAAAATCTTGGGTTTTCTCCTTAAATATGGATTGTTCTCCTAGAAGTCTCTGTTTGTCCATTACACCTGGGCTTTTCTAACAAAAATCCCTGTTTTTCCCCTGAAATATGGGGTTTCTCCCTTCCAATATGGCTTTTTCTGACAGAAATCCCTGGCTTTCCATTCAATCTGGGCTTTTCTCACAGAAATCCCAGGTTTTCCCCTTAAATCTGGCGTTTTTCCCATTATATCTGCCGTTTTCTCACAGAAATCCCTGTTTTGCCCCTTAAAGCTGGGCTTTTCTGCCAGAAATCCCTGTTTTTCACATTAAATCTGGGGTTTTTCCCCTTAAATATGGCTTTTTCTCACAGAAATCCCAGTTTTTCACATTAAATCTGGGGTTTTTCCCATTACATATGGCTTTTTCTGCCAGACATCCCTGTTTTTCACATTAAATCTGGGGTTTTTCCCCTTCAATATGGCTTTTTCTGACAGAAATCCCTGTTTTTTTCCCCCTAAATCTGGGGGTTTTCCCCTTAAATATGGCTTTTTCCCCTAGAAATCCCTGTTTTTCCATTAGATATGGCTTTTTCTGCCAGAAATCCCTGTCTTTCCCCTTAAATCTGGGCCTTTTCCCCTGAAATATGGCTTTTTCTCACAGGAATCCCTGTCTTTCCCATCAAATCTGGGGCTTTTCCCCTTAAATATGGCTTTTTCTCACAGAAATCCCAGGTTTTCCATTACTTATGGCTTTTTCTGCCAGACATCCCTGTTTTTTCCTATTAAATCTGGGGTTTTTCCCCTTAAATATGGCTTCCTCCCCTAGAAATCCCAGTTTTTCACATTAAATCTGGGGCTTTTCCCCTGAAATATGGCTTTTTCTGACACAAGTCCTTGTTTTTCCCTTCAGTCTGGGGTTTTCCCCCTTAAATACGGCTTTTTTCTCAAAAATCCCTGTTTTTCCCTATTGAATCTATGGTTTTCCCCTTCAATATGGCTTTTTCTGACAGAAATCCCTGCTTTTCCCCTTTAATCTGTGATTTTCTGACAGAAATCCCTGTTCTTCCCCATGAAATCTGGGGTTCTTCCCCTTTAATGTGCCTTTTTCTCCCAAAAATCCCTCTTTTTCCCCTTAAATCTGGGGCTTTTCCCCTTCAATATGGCTTTTTCTGACAGAAATCCCTCTTTTTCTCCTTAAATCTGGGGTTTTTCCCCTTCAATATGGCTTGCTCTCCTAGAATTACCTGGTTTTCCCTTCAATCTGCGGTTTTTCCCCGTAAAAGTGGCTTTTTCTGCCAGAAATCCCTGTTTTTCCCCTTAAACCTGGGTTTTTCCCTTTAAATAGGGCTTTTTCTACTACGAATCCCTGCTTTTACCTTCAACACGGCATTTCCTGCAAGAAATCCCAGCTTTTCCCCTTAAATCTGCGGTTTTTCCCCTTCAATGTGGCTTGCTCTCCTAGAAATACCTGGTTTTCCCTTCCATCTGGGGTATTTCCCTTCAATATGGCTTTTTCTACCAGCAATCCCTGTTTATCCCCAAAAATCTTGGGTTTTTCTCCTTAAACATGGTTTTTTCTCCCCAGAATCCCTGCTTTTCCATTAAATCTGGGCTTTTCTCACAGAAATCCCTGGTTTTCCCTTTAAATCTGGGGTTTTCCCCATTAAATATGGAGTTTTCTGAGAGAAATCCCTGTTTTTCCCCTTAAATATGGCTTTTTCTGTCAGAAAACCCTGTTTTTCCCCTTAAAATGGCTTCTTATGCTAGAAATACCTGGTTTTCCCTTCAAGCTGGGGTTTTTCCCCTTAAATATGGCTTTTTCTGACAAAAATCCCTGTTTTTCCCTATTAAATCTGGGGTTTTTCCCATTAAATATGGCTTTTTCTGACAAGAATCCCTGTTTTTCCCCATAAATCGGGGATTTTTCCCTTAAAAATGGCTTTTTTCTGCCTGGCATCCCTGTTTATCCCCAAAAATCTTGGGTTTTCTCCTTAAATATGGATTGTTCTCCTAGAAGTCTCTGTTTGTCCATTACACCTGGGCTTTTCTAACAAAAATCCCTGTTTTTCCCCTGAAATATGGGGTTTCTCCCTTCCAATATGGCTTTTTCTGAGAGAAATCCCTGGTTTTCCCTGTAAATCAGGGGTTTTCTCCTCGAAATCCCTGTTTTTCACATTAAATCTGCCGTTTTCTCACAGAAATCCCTGGCTTTCCCTTTAAATCCCTGTTTCTCCCATTAAATACGGCTTTTTCTGACAGAAATCCCTGGCTTTCCATTCAATCTGGGCTTTTCTCACAGAAATCCCAGGTTTTCCCCTTAAATCTGGCGTTTTTCCCATTATATCTGCCGTTTTCTCACAGAAATCCCTGTTTTGCCCCTTAAAGCTGGGCTTTTCTGCCAGAAATCCCAGTTTTTCACATTAAATCTGGGGTTTTTCCCCTTAAATATGGCTTTTTCTCACAGAAATCCCAGTTTTTCACATTAAATCTGGGGTTTTTCCCATTACATATGGCTTTTTCTGCCAGACATCCCAGTTTTTCACATTATATCTGGGGTTTTTCCCCTTCAATATGGCTTTTTCTGACAGAAATCCCTGTTTTTTTCCCCCTAAATCTGGGGTTTTTCCCCTTAAATGTGGCTTTTTCCCCTAGAAATCCCTGTTTTTCCATTAGATATGGCTTTTTCTGCCAGAAATCCCCGTTTTTCCCCTTAAATCTGGGCCTTTTCCCCTGAAATATGGCTTTTTCTCACAGGAATCCCTGTCTTTCCCATCAAATCTGGGGCTTTTCCCCTTAAATATGGCTTTTTCTCACAGAAATCCCAGGTTTTCCATTAAATATGGCTTTTTCTGCCAGACATCCCTGTTTTTTCCTATTAAATCTGGGCTTTTTCCCCTTAAATATGGCTTTTTCTGACATCAATCCCTGTTTTTTTCCCCTTAAATCTGGGGTTTTTCCCATTAAATATGGCTTTTTCTGACAAAAATCCCTGTTTTTCCCCATAAATCGGGGATTTTTCCCTTAAAAATGGCTTTTTTCTGCCTGGCATCCCTGTTTATCCCCAAAAATCTCGGGTTTTCTTCTTAAATATGGATTGTTCTCCTAGAAATCCCTGTTTTTCCATTACACCTGGGCTTTTCTAACAAAAATCCCTGTTTTTCCCCTGAAATATGGGGTTTCTCCCTTCAAATATGGCTTTTCCTGAGAGAAATCCCTGGTTTTCCCTTTAAATCAGGGGTTTTCTCCTCGAAGTCCCTGTTTTTCCCCTTATCTTTGGAGTTTTTACCCTTAAAAAGGGCTTTTCCTCACAGGAATCCCTGTTTTTCACATTAAATCTGCCGTTTTCTCACAGAAATCCCTGTTTTGCCTATTAGATCTGGGGTTTTTCCCATTAACTACGGCCTTTTCTGCCAGAAATCCCAGGTTTTTCCTATTAAATCTGGGGTTTTTCCCATTAAATATGGACTTTTCTGCAAGAAAACACTTTGTTCCCATTGTATCTGGGCCTTTTCCCCTTCAATATGGCTTTTTCTGACATCAATCCCTGTTTTCTCCCTTTAAATCTGGGGTTTTTCCCATTAAATATGGCTTTTTCTGACAAGAATCCCTGTTTTTCCCATCAAATCTGGGGTTTTTCCCTTAAAAATGGCTTTTTTGTGTCTGGCATCCCTGTTTATCGTCAAAAATCTTCCGTTTTCTCCTTAAATATGGATTTTTCTCCTAGAAGTCCCTGTTTGTCCATTACACCTGGGCTTTTCTAACAAAAATCCCTGTTTTTCCCCTGAAATATGGGGTTTCTCCCTTCAAATATGGCTTTTCCTGAGAGAAATCCCTGGTTTTCCCTTTAAATCAGGGGTTTTCTCCTCGAAATCCCTGTTTTTCCCCTTATCTTTGGAGTTTTTACCCTTAAAAAGGGCTTTTCCTCACAGGAATCCCTGTTTTTCACATTAAATCTGCCGTTTTCTCACAGAAATCCCTGTTTTGCCTATTAGATCGGGGGTTTTTCCCATTAAATACGGCTTTTTCTGCCAGAAATCCCAGGTTTTTCCTATTAAATCTGGGGTTTTTCCCCTTCAATATGGCTTTTTCTGACAGAAATCCCTGTTTTTTTCCCCCTAAATCTGGGGTTTTTCCCCTTAAATATGGCTTTTTCCCCTAGAAATCCCTGGTTTTCCATTAGATATGGCTTTTTCTTACAGGAATCCCTGTCTTTCCCATCAAATCTGGGGCTTTTCCCCTTAAATATGGCTTTTTCTCACAGAAATCCCAGGTTTTCCATTACTTATGGCTTTTTCTGCCAGACATCCCTGTTTTTCACATTAAATCTGGCGTTTTTCCCCTTCAATATGGCTTTTTCTGACAGAAATCCCTGTTTTTTTCCCCCTAAATCTGGGGGTTTTCCCCTTAAATATGGCTTTTTCCCCAAGAAATCCCTGTTTTTCCATTAGATATGGCTTTTTCTGCCAGAAATCCCTGTCTTTCCCCTTAAATCTGGGCCTTTTCCCCTGAAATATGGCTTTTTCTCACAGGAATCCCTGTCTTTCCCATCAAATCTGGGGCTTTTCCCCTTAAATATGGCTTTTTCTCACAGAAATCCCAGGTTCTCCATTACATATGGCTTTTTCTGCCAGACATCCCTGTTTTTTCCTATTAAATCTGGGCTTTTTCCCCTTAAATATGGCTTTTTCTGACATCAATCCCTGTTTTTTTCCCATTAAATCTGGGGTTTTTCCCATTAAATATGGCTTTTTCTGACAAAAATCCCTGTTTTTCCCCATACATCGGGGATTTTTCCCTTAAAAATGGCTTTTTTCTGCCTGGCATCCCTGTTTATCCCCAAAAATCTCGGGTTTTCTTCTTAAATATGGATTGTTCTCCTAGAAATCCCTGTTTTTCCATTACACCTGGGCTTTTCTAACAAAAATCCCTGTTTTTCCCCTGAAATATGGGGTTTCTCCCTTCAAATATGGCTTTTCCTGAGAGAAATCCCTGGTTTTCCCTTTAAATCAGGGGTTTTCTCCTCGAAGTCCCTGTTTTTCCCCTTATCTTTGGAGTTTTTACCCTTAAAAAGGGCTTTTCCTCACAGGAATCCCTGTTTTTCACATTAAATCTGCCGTTTTCTCACAGAAATCCCTGTTTTGCCTATTAGATCTGGGGTTTTTCCCATTAACTACGGCCTTTTCTGCCAGAAATCCCAGGTTTTTCCTATTAAATCTGGGGTTTTTCCCATTAAATATGGACTTTTCTGCAAGAAAACACTTTGTTCCCATTGTATCTGGGCCTTTTCCCCTTCAATATGGCTTTTTCTGACATCAATCCCTGTTTTCTCCCTTTAAATCTGGGGTTTTTCCCATTAAATATGGCTTTTTCTGACAAGAATCCCTGTTTTTCCCATCAAATCTGGGGTTTTTCCCTTAAAAATGGCTTTTTTGTGTCTGGCATCCCTGTTTATCGTCAAAAATCTTCCGTTTTCTCCTTAAATATGGATTTTTCTCCTAGAAGTCCCTGTTTGTCCATTACACCTGGGCTTTTCTAACAAAAATCCCTGTTTTTCCCCTGAAATATGGGGTTTCTCCCTTCAAATATGGCTTTTCCTGAGAGAAATCCCTGGTTTTCCCTTTAAATCAGGGGTTTTCTCCTCGAAATCCCTGTTTTTCCCCTTATCTTTGGAGTTTTTACCCTTAAAAAGGGCTTTTCCTCACAGGAATCCCTGTTTTTCACATTAAATCTGCCGTTTTCTCACAGAAATCCCTGTTTTGCCTATTAGATCGGGGGTTTTTCCCATTAAATACGGCTTTTTCTGCCAGAAATCCCAGGTTTTTCCTATTAAATCTGGGGTTTTTCCCCTTCAATATGGCTTTTTCTGACAGAAATCCCTGTTTTTTTCCCCCTAAATCTGGGGTTTTTCCCCTTAAATATGGCTTTTTCCCCTAGAAATCCCTGGTTTTCCATTAGATATGGCTTTTTCTTACAGGAATCCCTGTCTTTCCCATCAAATCTGGGGCTTTTCCCCTTAAATATGGCTTTTTCTCACAGAAATCCCAGGTTTTCCATTACTTATGGCTTTTTCTGCCAGACATCCCTGTTTTTCACATTAAATCTGGCGTTTTTCCCCTTCAATATGGCTTTTTCTGACAGAAATCCCTGTTTTTTTCCCCCTAAATCTGGGGGTTTTCCCCTTAAATATGGCTTTTTCCCCAAGAAATCCCTGTTTTTCCATTAGATATGGCTTTTTCTGCCAGAAATCCCTGTCTTTCCCCTTAAATCTGGGCCTTTTCCCCTGAAATATGGCTTTTTCTCACAGGAATCCCTGTCTTTCCCATCAAATCTGGGGCTTTTCCCCTTAAATATGGCTTTTTCTCACAGAAATCCCAGGTTCTCCATTACATATGGCTTTTTCTGCCAGACATCCCTGTTTTTTCCTATTAAATCTGGGCTTTTTCCCCTTAAATATGGCTTTTTCTGACATCAATCCCTGTTTTTTTCCCATTAAATCTGGGGTTTTTCCCATTAAATATGGCTTTTTCTGACAAAAATCCCTGTTTTTCCCCATACATCGGGGATTTTTCCCTTAAAAATGGCTTTTTTCTGCCTGGCATCCCTGTTTATCGTCAAAAATCTCGGGTTTTCTTCTTAAATATGGCTTTTTCTCCTAGAAATCCCTGTTTGTCCATTACACCTGGGCTTTTCTAACAAAAATCCCTGTTTTTCCCCTGAAATATGGGGTTTCTCCCTTCCAATATGGCTTTTTCTGAGAGAAATCCCTGGTTTTCCCTTTAAATCAGGGGTTTTCTCCTCGGAGTCCCTGTTTTTCCCCTTATCTTTGGAGTTTTTACCCTTAAAAAGGGCTTTTCCTCCTCGAAATCCCTGTTTTTCACATTAAATCTGCCGTATTCTCACAGAAATCCCTGTTTTGCCTATTAGATCTGGGGTTTTTCCCATTAACTACGGCCTTTTCTGCCAGAAATCCCAGGTTTTTCCTATTAAATCTGGGGTTTTTCCCATTAAATATGGACTTTTCTGCAAGAAAACACTTTGTTCCCATTGTATCTGGGCCTTTTCCCCTTCAATATGGCTTTTTCTGACAGAAATCCCTGTTTTTTTCCCATTAAATCTGGGGTTTTTCCCATTAAATATGGCTTTTTCTGACAAGAATCCCTGTTTTTCCCCATAAATCGGGGATTTTTCCCTTAAAAATGGCTTTTTTCTGCTTGGCATCCCTGTTTATCCCCAAAAATCTTGGGTTTTCTCCTTAAATATGGATTGTTCTCCTAGAAGTCCCTGTTTGTCCATTACACCTGGGCTTTCCTAGCAAAAATCCCTGTTTTTCCCCTGAAATATGGGGTTTCTCCCTTCCAATATGGCTTTTCCTGAGAGAAATCCCTGGTTTTCCCTTTAAATCAGGGGTTTTCTCCTCGAAGTCCCTGTTTTTCCCCTTATCTTTGGAGTTTTTACCCTTAAAAAGGGCTTTTCCTCACAGGAATCCCTGTTTTTCACATTAAATCTGCCGTTTTCTCACAGAAATCCCTGTTTTGCCTATTAGATCTGGGGTTTTTCCCATTAAATACGGCTTTTTCTGCCAGAAATCCCAGGTTTTTCCTATTAAATCTGGGCCTTTTCTCCTTCAATATGGCTTTTTCTGACAGAAATCCCAGTTTTTTTCCCCCTAAATCTGGGGTTTTTCCCCTTAAATATGGCTTTTTCCCCTAGAAATCCCTGGTTTTCCATTAGATATGGCTTTTTCTTACAGGAATCCCTGTCTTTCCCATCAAATCTGGGGCTTTTCCCCTTAAATATGGCTTTTTCTCACAGAAATCCCAAGTTTTCCATTACTTATGGCTTTTTCTGCCAGACATCCCTGTTTTTCACATTAAATCTGGCGTTTTTCCCCTTCAATATGGCTTTTTCTGACAGAAATCCCTGTTTTTTTCCCCCTAAATCTGGGGGTTTTCCCCTTAAATATGGCTTTTTCCCCTAGAAATCCCTGTTTTTCCATTAGATATGGCTTTTTCTGCCAGAAATCCCTGTCTTTCCCCTTAAATCTGGGCCTTTTCCCCTGAAATATGGCTTTTTCTGCCAGAAATCCCTGTCTTTCCCATCAAATCTGGGGCTTTTCCCCTTAAATATGGCTTTTTCTCACAGAAATCCCAGGTTTTCCATTACTTATGGCTTTTTCTGCCAGACATCCCTGTTTTTTCCTATTAAATCTGGGCTTTTTCCCCTTAAATATGGACTTTTCTGACATCAATCCCTGTTTTTTTCCCCTTAAATCTGGGGTTTTTCCCCTTCCATATGGCTTTTTCTGACAAGAATCCCTGTTTTTTTCCCCCTAAATCTGGGGGTTTTCCCCTTAAATATGGCTTTTTCCCCTAGAAATCCCTGTTTTTCCATTAGATATGGCTTTTTCTGCCAGAAATCCCTGTCTTTCCCCTTAAATCTGGGCCTTTTCCCCTGAAATATGGCTTTTTCTCACAGAAATCCCAGGTTTTCCATTACATATGGCTTTTTCTGCCAGACATCCCTGTTTTTTCCTATTAAATCTGGGCTTTTTCCCCTTAAATATGGCTTTTTCTGACATCAATCCCTGTTTTTTTCCCCTTAAATCTGGGGTTTTTCCCCTTAAATATGGACTTTTCTGACAGAAATCCCTGTTTTTTTCCCATTAAATCTGGGGTTTTTCCCCTTAGATATGGCTTTTTCTGACAAAAATCCCTGTTTTTCCCCATACATCGGGGATTTTTCCCTTAAAAATGGCTTTTTTCTGCCTGGCATCCCTGTTTATCCCCAAAAATCTTGGGTTTTCTCCTTAAATATGGATTGTTCTCCTAGAAGTCTCTGTTTGTCCATTACACCTGGGCTTTTCTAACAAAAATCCCTGTTTTTCCCCTGAAATATGGGGTTTCTCCCTTCAAATATGGCTTTTCCTGAGAGAAATCCCTGGTTTTCCCTTTAAATCAGGGGTTTTCTCCTCGAAGTCCCTGTTTTTCCCCTTATCTTTGGAGTTTTTACCCTTAAAAAGGGCTTTTCCTCCTCGAAATCCCTGTTTTTCACATTAAATCTGCCGTATTCTCACAGAAATCCCTGTTTTGCCTATTAGATCTGGGGTTTTTCCCATTAACTACGGCCTTTTCTGCCAGAAATCCCAGGTTTTTCCTATTAAATCTGGGGTTTTTCCCATTAAATATGGACTTTTCTGCAAGAAAACACTTTGTTCCCATTGTATCTGGGCCTTTTCCCCTTCAATATGGCTTTTTCTGACAGAAATCCCTGTTTTTTTCCCCTTAAATCTGGGGTTTTTCCCATTAAATATGGCTTTTTCTGACAAGAATCCCTGTTTTTCCCCATAAATCGGGGATTTTTCCCTTAAAAATGGCTTTTTTCTGCCTGGCATCCCTGTTTATCCCCAAAAATCTTGGGTTTTCTCCTTAAATATGGATTGTTCTCCTAGAAGTCCCTGTTTGTCCATTACACCTGGGCTTTTCTAACAAAAATCCCTGTTTTTCCCCTGAAATATGGGGTTTCTCCCTTCAAATATGGCTTTTCCTGAGAGAAATCCCTGGTTTTCCCTTTAAATCAGGGGTTTTCTCCTCGAAGTCCCTGTTTTTCCCCTTATCTTTGGAGTTTTTACCCTTAAAAAGGGCTTTTCCTCCTCGAAATCCCTGTTTTTCACATTAAATCTGCCGTTTTCTCACAGAAATCCCTGTTTTGCCTATTAGATCTGGGGTTTTTCCCATTAACTACGGCCTTTTCTGCCAGAAATCCCAGGTTTTTCCTATTAAATCTGGGGTTTTTCCCATTAAATATGGACTTTTCTGCAAGAAAACACTTTGTTCCCATTGTATCTGGGCCTTTTCCCCTTAAATATGGCTTTTTCTGACATCAATCCCTGTTTTCTCCCTTTAAATCTGGGGTTTTTCCCATTAAATATGGCTTTTTCTGACAAGAATCCCTGTTTTTCCCATCAAATCTGGGGTTTTTCCCTTAAAAATGGCTTTTTTGTGTCTGGCATCCCTGTTTATCGTCAAAAATCTTCCGTTTTCTCCTTAAATATGGATTTTTCTCCTAGAAGTCCCTGTTTGTCCATTACACCTGGGCTTTTCTAACAAAAATCCCTGTTTTTCCCCTGAAATATGGGGTTTCTCCCTTCAAATATGGCTTTTCCTGAGAGAAATCCCTGGTTTTCCCTTTAAATCAGGGGTTTTCTCCTCGAAATCCCTGTTTTTCCCCTTATCTTTGGAGTTTTTACCCTTAAAAAGGGCTTTTCCTCACAGGAATCCCTGTTTTTCACATTAAATCTGCCGTTTTCTCACAGAAATCCCTGTTTTGCCTATTAGATCTGTGTTTTTTCCCATTAAATACGGCTTTTTCTGCCAGAAATCCCAGGTTTTTCCTATTAAATCTGGGGTTTTTCCCCTTCAATATGGCTTTTTCTGACAGAAATCCCTGTTTTTTTCCCCCTAAATCTGGGGTTTTTCCCCTTAAATATGGCTTTTTCCCCTAGAAATCCCTGGTTTTCCATTAGATATGGCTTTTTCTTACAGGAATCCCTGTCTTTCCCATCAAATCTGGGGCTTTTCCCCTTAAATATGGCTTTTTCTCACAGAAATCCCTGTTTTTCCATTACTTATGGCTTTTTCTGCCAGACATCCCTGTTTTTCACATTAAATCTGGCGTTTTTCCCCTTCAATATGGCTTTTTCTGACAGAAATCCCTGTTTTTTTCCCCCTAAATCTGGGGGTTTTCCCCTTAAATATGGCTTTTTCCCCTAGAAATCCCTGTTTTTCCATTAGATATGGCTTTTTCTGCCAGAAATCCCTGTCTTTCCCCTTAAATCTGGGCCTTTTCCCCTGAAATATGGCTTTTTCTGCCAGAAATCCCTGTCTTTCCCATCAAATCTGGGGCTTTTCCCCTTAAATATGGCTTTTTCTCACAGAAATCCCAGGTTCTCCATTACATATGGCTTTTTCTGCCAGACATCCCTGTTTTTTCCTATTAAATCTGGGATTTTTCCCCTTAAATATGGCTTTTCTGACATCAATCCCTGTTTTTTTCCCCTTAAATCTGGGGTTTTTCCCATTAAATATGGCTTTTTCTGACAAAAATCCCTGTTTTTCCCCATAAATCGGGGATTTTTCCCTTAAAAATGGCTTTTTTCTGCCTGGCATCCCTGTTTATCCCCAAAAATCTTGGGTTTTCTCCTTAAATATGGATTGTTCTCCTAGAAGTCCCTGTTTGTCCATTACACCTGGGCTTTTCTAACAAAAATCCCTGTTTTTCCCCTGAAATATGGGGTTTCTCCCTTCCAATATGGCTTTTCCTGAGAGAAATCCCTGGTTTTCCCTTTAAATCAGGGGTTTTCTCCTCGAAATCCCTGTTTTTCCCCTTATCTTTGGAGTTTTTACCCTTAAAAAGGGCTTTTCCTCACAGGAATCCCTGTTTTTCACATTAAATCTGCCGTTTTCTCACAGAAATCCCTGTTTTGCCTATTAGATCTGGGGTTTTTCCCATTAACTACGGCCTTTTCTGCCAGAAATCCCAGGTTTTTCCTATTAAATCTGGGGTTTTTCCCATTAAATATGGACTTTTCTGCAAGAAAACACTTTGTTCCCATTGTATCTGGGCCTTTTCCCCTTCAATATGGCTTTTTCTGACAGAAATCCCTGTTTTTTTCCCATTAAATCTGGGGTTTTTCCCATTAAATATGGCTTTTTCTGACAAGAATCCCTGTTTTTCCCCATAAATCGGGGATTTTTCCCTTAAAAATGGCTTTTTTCTGCCTGGCATCCCTGTTTATCCCCAAAAATCTTGGGTTTTCTCCTTAAATATGGATTGTTCTCCTAGAAGTCCCTGTTTGTCCATTACACCTGGGCTTTTCTAACAAAAATCCCTGTTTTTCCCCTGAAATATGGGGTTTCTCCCTTCCAATATGGCTTTTCCTGAGAGAAATCCCTGGTTTTCCCTTTAAATCAGGGGTTTTCTCCTCGAAATCCCTGTTTTTCCCCTTATCTTTGGAGTTTTTACCCTTAAAAAGGGCTTTTCCTCACAGGAATCCCTGTTTTTCACATTAAATCTGCCGTTTTCTCACAGAAATCCCTGTTTTGCCTATTAGATCTGGGGTTTTTCCCATTAACTACGGCCTTTTCTGCCAGAAATCCCAGGTTTTTCCTATTAAATCTGGGGTTTTTCCCATTAAATATGGACTTTTCTGCAAGAAAACACTTTGTTCCCATTGTATCTGGGCCTTTTCCCCTTCAATATGGCTTTTTCTGACATCAATCCCTGTTTTCTCCCTTTAAATCTGGGGTTTTTCCCATTAAATATGGCTTTTTCTGACAAGAATCCCTGTTTTTCCCATCAAATCTGGGGTTTTTCCCTTAAAAATGGCTTTTTTGTGTCTGGCATCCCTGTTTATCGTCAAAAATCTTCCGTTTTCTCCTTAAATATGGATTGTTCTCCTAGAAGTCCCTGTTTGTCCATTACACCTGGGCTTTTCTAACAAAAATCCCTGTTTTTCCCCTGAAATATGGGGTTTCTCCCTTCAAATATGGCTTTTTCTGAGAGAAATCCCTGGTTTTCCCTTTAAATCAGGGGTTTTCTCCTCGAAATCCCTGTTTTTCCCCTTATCTTTGGAGTTTTTACCCTTAAAAAGGGCTTTTCCTCACAGGAATCCCTGTTTTTCACATTAAATCTGCCGTTTTCTCACAGAAATCCCTGTTTTGCCTATTAGATCTGGGGTTTTTCCCATTAAATACGGCTTTTTCTGCCAGAAATCCCAGGTTTTTCCTATTAAATCTGGGGTTTTTCCCCTTCAATATGGCTTTTTCTGACAGAAATCCCTGTTTTTTTCCCCCTAAATCTGGGGTTTTTCCCCTTAAATATGGCTTTTTCCCCTAGAAATCCCTGGTTTTCCATTAGATATGGCTTTTTCTTACAGGAATCCCTGTCTTTCCCATCAAATCTGGGGCTTTTCCCCTTAAATATGGCTTTTTCTCACAGAAATCCCAGGTTTTCCATTACTTATGGCTTTTTCTGCCAGACATCCCTGTTTTTTCCTATTAAATCTGGGGTTTTTCCCCTTCAATATGGCTTTTTCTGACAGAAATCCCTGTTTTTTTCCCCCTAAATCTGGGGGTTTTCCCCTTAAATATGGCTTTTTCCCCTAGAAATCCCTGTTTTTCCATTAGATATGGCTTTTTCTGCCAGAAATCCCTGTCTTTCCCCTTAAATCTGGGCCTTTTCCCCTGAAATATGGCTTTTTCTGCCAGAAATCCCTGTCTTTCCCATCAAATCTGGGGCTTTTCCCCTTAAATATGGCTTTTTCTCACAGAAATCCCAGGTTCTCCATTACATATGGCTTTTTCTGCCAGACATCCCTGTTTTTTCCTATTAAATCTGGGGTTTTTCCCCTTAAATATGGCTTTTTCTGACATCAATCCCTGTTTTTTTCCCATTAAATCTGGGGTTTTTCCCATTAAATATGGCTTTTTCTGACAAAAATCCCTGTTTTTCCCCATAAATCGGGGATTTTTCCCTTAAAAATGGCTTTTTTTCTGTCTGGCATCCCTGTTTATCCCCAAAAATCTTGGGTTTTCTCCTTAAATATGGCTTTTTCTCCTAGAAATCCCCGTTTTTCCATTACACCTGGGATTTTCTAACAAAAATCCCTGTTTTTCCCCTGAAATATGGGGTTTCTCCCTTCAAATATGGCTTTTCCTGAGAGAAATCCCTGGTTTTCCCTGTAAATCAGGGGTTTTCTCCTCGAAATCCCTGGTTTTCACATTAAATCTGCTGTTTTCTGACAGAAATCCCTGGCTTTCTCTTTAAATCCCTGTTTCTCCCATTAAATACGGCTTTTTCTGCCAGAAATCCCTGTCTTTCCCCTTAAATCTGGGCCTTTTCCCCTTAAATACGGCTTTTTCTGACAGAAATCCCAGGTTTTCCATTACATATGGCTTTTTCTGCCAGACATCCCTGTTTTTTCCTATTAAATCTGGGGTTTTTCCCCTTCAATATGGCTTTCTCTGACAAAAATCCCTGTTTTTCCCCTTAAATCTGGGCTTTTTCCCATTAAATATGGCTTTTTCTGACAAAAATCCCTGTTTTTCCCCATAAATCGGGGATTTTTCCCTTAAAAATGGCTTTTTTCTGCCTGGCATCCCTGTTTATCCCCAAAAATCTTGGGTTTTCTCCTTAAATATGGATTGTTCTCCTAGAAGTCCCTGTTTGTCCATTACACCTGGGCTTTTCTAACAAAAATCCCTGTTTTCCCCCTGAAATATGGGGTTTCTCCCTTCCAATATGGCTTTTCCTGAGAGAAATCCCTGGTTTTCCCTTTAAATCAGGGGTTTTCTCCTCGAAGTCCCTGTTTTTCCCCTTATCTTTGGAGTTTTTACCCTTAAAAAGGGCTTTTCCTCACAGGAATCCCTGTTTTTCACATTAAATCTGCCGTTTTCTCACAGAAATCCCTGTTTTGCCTATTAGATCGGGGGTTTTTCCCATTAAATACGGCTTTTTCTGCCAGAAATCCCAGGTTTTTCCTATTAAATCTGGGCCTTTTCTCCTTCAATATGGCTTTTTCTGACAGAAATCCCTGTTTTTTTCCCCCTAAATCTGGGGTTTTTCCCCTTAAATATGGCTTTTTCCCCTAGAAATCCCTGGTTTTCCATTAAATATGGCTTTTTCTTACAGGAATCCCTGTCTTTCCCATCAAATCTGGGGCTTTTCCCCTTAAATATGGCTTTTTCTCACAGAAATCCCAGGTTTTCCATTACTTATGGCTTTTTCTGCCAGACATCCCTGTTTTTCACATTAAATCTGGCGTTTTTCCCCTTCAATATGGCTTTTTCTGACAGAAATCCCTGTTTTTTTCCCCCTAAATCTGGGGGTTTTCCCCTTAAATATGGCTTTTTCCCCAAGAAATCCCTGTTTTTCCATTAGATATGGCTTTTTCTGCCAGAAATCCCTGTCTTTCCCCTTAAATCTGGGCCTTTTCCCCTGAAATATGGCTTTTTCTCACAGGAATCCCTGTCTTTCCCATCAAATCTGGGGCTTTTCCCCTTAAATATGGCTTTTTCTCACAGAAATCCCAGGTTCTCCATTACATATGGCTTTTTCTGCCAGACATCCCTGTTTTTTCCTATTAAATCTGGGCTTTTTCCCCTTAAATATGGACTTTTCTGACATCAATCCCTGTTTTTTTCCCCTTAAATCTGGGGTTTTTCCCCTTCAATATGGCTTTTTCTGACAAGAATCCCTATTTTTTTCCCCCTAAATCTGGGGGTTTTCCCCTTAAATATGGCTTTTTCCCCTAGAAATCCCTGTTTTTCCATTAGATATGGCTTTTTCTGCCAGAAATCCCTGTCTTTCCCCTTAAATCTGGGCCTTTTCCCCTGAAATATGGCTTTTTCTCACAGGAATCCCTGTCTTTCCCATCAAATCTGGGGCTTTTCCCCTTAAATATGGCTTTTTCTCACAGAAATCCCAGGTTCTCCATTACATATGGCTTTTTCTGCCAGACATCCCTGTTTTTTCCTATTAAATCTGGGGTTTTTCCCCTTAAATATGGCTTTTTCTGACATCAATCCCTGTTTTTTTCCCCTTAATTCTGGGGTTTTTCCCCTGGAATATGGCTTTTTCTGACAAAAATCCCTGTTTTTCCCCATACATCGGGGATTTTTCCCTTAAAAATGGCTTTTTTCTGCCTGGCATCCCTGTTTATCCCCAAAAATCTTGGGTTTTCTCCTTAAATATGGCTTTTTCTCCTAGAAATCCCCGTTTTTCCATTACACCTGGGCTTTTCTAACAAAAATCCCTGTTTTCCCCCTGAAATATGGGGTTTCTCCCTTCAAATATGGCTTTTCCTGAGAGAAATCCCTGGTTTTCCCTTTAAATCAGGGGTTTTCTCCTCGAAGTCCCTGTTTTTCCCCTTATCTTTGGAGTTTTTACCCTTAAAAAGGGCTTTTCCTCCTCGAAATCCCTGTTTTTCACATTAAATCTGCCGTATTCTCACAGAAATCCCTGTTTTGCCTATTAGATCTGGGGTTTTTCCCATTAACTACGGCCTTTTCTGCCAGAAATCCCAGGTTTTTCCTATTAAATCTGGGGTTTTTCCCATTAAATATGGACTTTTCTGCAAGAAAACACTTTGTTCCCATTGTATCTGGGCCTTTTCCCCTTCAATATGGCTTTTTCTGACAGAAATCCCTGTTTTTTTCCCATTAAATCTGGGGTTTTTCCCATTAAATATGGCTTTTTCTGACAAAAATCCCTGTTTTTCCCCTTAAATCGGGGATTTTTCCCTTAAAAATGGCTTTTTTCTGCCTGGCATCCCTGTTTATCCCCAAAAATCTTGGGTTTTCTCCTTAAATATGGATTGTTCTCCTAGAAGTCCCTGTTTGTCCATTACACCTGGGCTTTTCTAACAAAAATCCCTGTTTTTCCCCTGAAATATGGGGTTTCTCCCTTCCAATATGGCTTTTCCTGAGAGAAATCCCTGGTTTTCCCTTTAAATCAGGGGTTTTCTCCTCGAAATCCCTGTTTTTCCCCTTATCTTTGGAGTTTTTACCCTTAAAAAGGGCTTTTCCTCACAGGAATCCCTGTTTTTCACATTAAATCTGCCGTTTTCTCACAGAAATCCCTGTTTTGCCTATTAGATCTGGGGTTTTTCCCATTAACTACGGCCTTTTCTGCCAGAAATCCCAGGTTTTTCCTATTAAATCTGGGGTTTTTCCCATTAAATATGGACTTTTCTGCAAGAAAACACTTTGTTCCCATTGTATCTGGGCCTTTTCCCCTTCAATATGGCTTTTTCTGACAAGAATCCCTGTTTTTTTCCCCCTAAATCTGGGGGTTTTCCCCTTAAATATGGCTTTTTCCCCTAGAAATCCCTGTTTTTCCATTAGATATGGCTTTTTCTGCCAGAAATCCCTGTCTTTCCCCTTAAATCTGGGCCTTTTCCCCTGAAATATGGCTTTTTCTGCCAGAAATCCCTGTCTTTCCCATCAAATCTGGGGCTTTTCCCCTTAAATATGGCTTTTTCTCACAGAAATCCCAGGTTCTCCATTACATATGGCTTTTTCTGCCAGACATCCCTGTTTTTTCCTATTAAATCTGGTGTTTTTCCCCTTAAATATGGCTTTTTCTGACATCAATCCCTGTTTTTTTCCCCTTAAATCTGGGGTTTTTCCCATTAAATATGGCTTTTTCTGACAAAAATCCCTGTTTTTCCCCATAAATCGGGGATTTTTCCCTTAAAAATGGCTTTTTTTCTGTCTGGCATCCCTGTTTATCCCCAAAAATCTTGGGTTTTCTCCTTAAATATGGCTTTTTCTCCTAGAAATCCCCGTTTTTCCATTACACCTGGGATTTTCTAACAAAAATCCCTGTTTTTCCCCTGAAATATGGGGTTTCTCCCTTCAAATATGGCTTTTCCTGAGAGAAATCCCTGGTTTTCCCTGTAAATCAGGGGTTTTCTCCTCGAAATCCCTGGTTTTCACATTAAATCTGCTGTTTTCTGACAGAAATCCCTGGCTTTCTCTTTAAATCCCTGTTTCTCCAATTAAATACGGCTTTTTCTGCCAGAAATCCCTGTCTTTCCCCTTAAATCTGGGCCTTTTCCCCTTAAATACGGCTTTTTCTGACAGAAATCCCAGGTTTTCCATTACATATGGCTTTTTCTGCCAGACATCCCTGTTTTTTCCTATTAAATCTGGGGTTTTTCCCCTTAAATATGGCTTTCTCTGACAAAAATCCCTGTTTTTCCCCTTAAATCTGGGCTTTTTCCCATTAAATATGGCTTTTTCTGACAAAAATCCCTGTTTTTCCCCATAAATCGGGGATTTTTCCCTTAAAAATGGCTTTTTTCTGCCTGGCATCCCTGTTTATCCCCAAAAATCTTCCGTTTTCTCCTTAAATATGGATTTTTCTCCTAGAAGTCCCTGTTTGTCCATTACACCTGGGCTTTTCTAACAAAAATCCCTGTTTTCCCCTGAAATATGGGGTTTCTCCCTTCAAATATGGCTTTTCCTGAGAGAAATCCCTGGTTTTCCCTTTAAATCAGGGGTTTTCTCCTCGAAGTCCCTGTTTTTCCCCTTATCTTTGGAGTTTTTACCCTTAAAAAGGGCTTTTCCTCCTCGAAATCCCTGTTTTTCACATTAAATCTGCCGTATTCTCACAGAAATCCCTGTTTTGCCTATTAGATCTGGGGTTTTTCCCATTAACTACGGCCTTTTCTGCCAGAAATCCCAGGTTTTTCCTATTAAATCTGGGGTTTTTCCCATTAAATATGGACTTTTCTGCAAGAAAACACTTTGTTCCCATTGTATCTGGGCCTTTTCCCCTTCAATATGGCTTTTTCTGACAGAAATCCCTGTTTTTTTCCCATTAAATCTGGGGTTTTTCCCATTAAATATGGCTTTTTCTGACAAGAATCCCTGTTTTTCCCCTTAAATCGGGGATTTTTCCCTTAAAAATGGCTTTTTTCTGCCTGGCATCCCTGTTTATCCCCAAAAATCTTGGGTTTTCTCCTTAAATATGGATTGTTCTCCTAGAAGTCCCTGTTTGTCCATTACACCTGGGCTTTTCTAACAAAAATCCCTGTTTTTCCCCTGAAATATGGGGTTTCTCCCTTCCAATATGGCTTTTCCTGAGAGAAATCCCTGGTTTTCCCTTTAAATCAGGGGTTTTCTCCTCGAAATCCCTGTTTTTCCCCTTATCTTTGGAGTTTTTACCCTTAAAAAGGGCTTTTCCTCACAGGAATCCCTGTTTTTCACATTAAATCTGCCGTTTTCTCACAGAAATCCCTGTTTTGCCTATTAGATCTGGGGTTTTTCCCATTAACTACGGCCTTTTCTGCCAGAAATCCCAGGTTTTTCCTATTAAATCTGGGGTTTTTCCCATTAAATATGGACTTTTCTGCAAGAAAACACTTTGTTCCCATTGTATCTGGGCCTTTTCCCCTTCAATATGGCTTTTTCTGACAAGAATCCCTGTTTTTTTCCCCCTAAATCTGGGGGTTTTCCCCTTAAATATGGCTTTTTCCCCTAGAAATCCCTGTTTTTCCATTAGATATGGCTTTTTCTGCCAGAAATCCCTGTCTTTCCCCTTAAATCTGGGCCTTTTCTTCTGAAATATGGCTTTTTCTCACAGGAATCCCTGTCTTTCCCATCAAATCTGGGGCTTTTCCCCTTAAATATGGCTTTTTCTCACAGAAATCCCAGGTTTTCCATTACATATGGCTTTTTCTGCCAGACATCCCTGTTTTTTCCTATTAAATCTGGGCTTTTTCCCCTTAAATATGGCTTTTTCTGACATCAATCCCTGTTTTTTTCCCCTTAATTCTGGGGTTTTTCCCATTAAATATGGCTTTTTCTGACAAAAATCCCTGTTTTTCCCCATACATCGGGGATTTTTCCCTTAAAAATGGCTTTTTTCTGCCTGGCATCCCTGTTTATCCCCAAAAATCTTGGGTTTTCTCCTTAAATATGGATTGTTCTCCTAGAAATCCCTGTTTGTCCATTACACCTGGGCTTTTCTAACAAAAATCCCTGTTTTTCCCCTGAAATATGGGGTTTCTCCCTTCAAATATGGCTTTTCCTGAGAGAAATCCCTGGTTTTCCCTTTAAATCAGGGGTTTTCTCCTCGAAGTCCCTGTTTTTCCCCTTATCTTTGGAGTTTTTACCCTTAAAAAGGGCTTTTCCTCCTCGAAATCCCTGTTTTTCACATTAAATCTGCCGTATTCTCACAGAAATCCCTGTTTTGCCTATTAGATCTGGGGTTTTTCCCATTAACTACGGCCTTTTCTGCCAGAAATCCCAGGTTTTTCCTATTAAATCTGGGTTTTTTCCCATTAAATATGGACTTTTCTGCAAGAAAACACTTTGTTCCCATTGTATCAGGGCCTTTTCCCCTTCAATATGGCTTTTTCTGACAGAAATCCCTGTTTTTTTCCCATTAAATCTGGGGTTTTTCCCATTAAATATGGCTTTTTCTGACAAGAATCCCTGTTTTTCCCCATAAATCGGGGATTTTTCCCTTAAAAATGGCTTTTTTCTGCCTGGCATCCCTGTTTATCCCCAAAAATCTTGGGTTTTCTCCTTAAATATGGATTGTTCTCCTAGAAGTCCCTGTTTGTCCATTACACCTGGGCTTTTCTAACAAAAATCCCTGTTTTCCCCCTGAAATATGGGGTTTCTCCCTTCCAATATGGCTTTTCCTGAGAGAAATCCCTGGTTTTCCCTTTAAATCAGGGGTTTTCTCCTCGAAATCCCTGTTTTTCCCCTTATCTTTGGAGTTTTTACCCTTAAAAAGGGCTTTTCCTCACAGGAATCCCTGTTTTTCACATTAAATCTGCCGTTTTCTCACAGAAATCCCTGTTTTGCCTATTAGATCTGGGGTTTTTCCCATTAACTACGGCCTTTTCTGCCAGAAATCCCAGGTTTTTCCTATTAAATCTGGGGTTTTTCCCATTAAATATGGACTTTTCTGCAAGAAAACACTTTGTTCCCATTGTATCTGGGCCTTTTCCCCTTAAATATGGCTTTTTCTGACATCAATCCCTGTTTTCTCCCTTTAAATCTGGGGTTTTTCCCATTAAATATGGCTTTTTCTGACAAGAATCCCTGTTTTTCCCCATAAATCGGGGATTTTTCCCTTAAAAATGGCTTTTTTCTGCCTGGCATCCCTGTTTATCCCCAAAAATCTTGGGTTTTCTCCTTAAATATGGATTGTTCTCCTAGAAGTCCCTGTTTGTCCATTACACCTGGGCTTTTCTAACAAAAATCCCTGTTTTTCCCCTGAAATATGGGGTTTCTCCCTTCCAATATGGCTTTTCCTGAGAGAAATCCCTGGTTTTCCCTTTAAATCAGGGGTTTTCTCCTCGAAATCCCTGTTTTTCCCCTTATCTTTGGAGTTTTTACCCTTAAAAAGGGCTTTTCCTCACAGGAATCCCTGTTTTTCACATTAAATCTGCCGTTTTCTCACAGAAATCCCTGTTTTGCCTATTAGATCGGGGGTTTTTCCCATTAAATACGGCTTTTTCTGCCAGAAATCCCAGGTTTTTCCTATTAAATCTGGGGTTTTTCCCCTTCAATATGGCTTTTTCTGACAGAAATCCCTGTTTTTTTCCCCCTAAATCTGGGGTTTTTCCCCTTAAATATGGCTTTTTCCCCTAGAAATCCCTGGTTTTCCATTAGATATGGCTTTTTCTTACAGGAATCCCTGTCTTTCCCATCAAATCTGGGGCTTTTCCCCTTAAATATGGCTTTTTCTCACAGAAATCCCAGGTTTTCCATTACTTATGGCTTTTTCTGCCAGACATCCCTGTTTTTTCCTATTAAATCTGGCGTTTTTCCCCTTCAATATGGCTTTTTCTGACAGAAATCCCTGTTTTTTTCCCCCTAAATCTGGGGGTTTTCCCCTTAAATATGGCTTTTTCCCCAAGAAATCCCTGTTTTTCCATTAGATATGGCTTTTTCTGCCAGAAATCCCTGTCTTTCCCCTTAAATCTGGGCCTTTTCCCCTGAAATATGGCTTTTTCTCACAGAAATCCCAGGTTCTCCATTACATATGGCTTTTTCTGCCAGACATCCCTGTTTTTTCCTATTAAATCTGGGGTTTTTCCCCTTAAATATGGCTTTTTCTGACATCAATCCCTGTTTTTTTCCCCTTAAATCTGGGGTTTTTCCCATTAAATATGGCTTTTTCTGACAAAAATCCCTGTTTTTCCCCATAAATCGGGGATTTTTCCCTTAAAAATGGCTTTTTTTCTGTCTGGCATCCCTGTTTATCCCCAAAAATCTTGGGTTTTCTCCTTAAATATGGCTTTTTCTCCTAGAAATCCCAGTTTTTCCATTACACCTGGGATTTTCTAACAAAAATCCCTGTTTTTCCCCTGAAATATGGGGTTTCTCCCTTCAAATATGGCTTTTCCTGAGAGAAATCCCTGGTTTTCCCTGTAAATCAGGGGTTTTCTCCTCGAAATCCCTGGTTTTCACATTAAATCTGCCGTTTTCTGACAGAAATCCCTGGCTTTCTCTTTAAATCCCTGTTTCTCCCATTAAATACGGCTTTTTCTGCCAGAAATCCCTGTCTTTCCCCTTAAATCTGGGCCTTTTCCCCTTAAATACGGCTTTTTCTGACAGAAATCCCAGGTTTTCCATTACATATGGCTTTTTCTGCCAGACATCCCTGTTTTTTCCTATTAAATCTGGGGTTTTTCCCCTTAAATATAGACTTTTCTGACATCAATCCCTGTTTTTCCCATTAAATCTGGGGTTTTTCCCATTAAATATGGCTTTTTCTGACAAGAATCCCTGTTTTTCCCCATAAATCGGGGATTTTTCCCTTAAAAATGGCTTTTTTCTGCCTGGCATCCCTGTTTATCCCCAAAAATCTTCCGTTTTCTCCTTAAATATGGATTTTTCTCCTAGAAGTCCCTGTTTGTCCATTACACCTGGGCTTTTCTAACAAAAATCCCTGTTTTTCCCCTGAAATATGGGGTTTCTCCCTTCCAATATGGCTTTTCCTGAGAGAAATCCCTGGTTTTCTCTTTAAATCAGGGGTTTTCTCCTCGAAATCCCTGTTTTTCCCCTTATCTTTGGAGTTTTTACCCTTAAAAAGGGCTTTTCCTCACAGGAATCCCTGTTTTTCACATTAAATCTGCCGTTTTCTCACAGAAATCCCTGTTTTGCCTATTAGATCTGGGGTTTTTCCCATTAAATACGGCTTTTTCTGCCAGAAATCCCAGGTTTTTCCTATTAAATCTGGGCCTTTTCTCCTTCAATATGGCTTTTTCTGACAGAAATCCCTGTTTTTTTCCCCCTAAATCTGGGGTTTTTCCCCTTAAATATGGCTTTTTCCCCTAGAAATCCCTGGTTTTCCATTAGATATGGCTTTTTCTTACAGGAATCCCTGTCTTTCCCATCAAATCTGGGGCTTTTCCCCTTAAATATGGCTTTTTCTCACAGAAATCCCAGGTTTTCCATTACTTATGGCTTTTTCTGCCAGACATCCCTGTTTTTTCCTATTAAATCTGGGGTTTTTCCCCTTCAATATGGCTTTTTCTGACAGAAATCCCTGTTTTTCTCCCTTTAAATCTGGGGTTTTTCCCATTAAATATGGCTTTTTCTGACAAGAATCCCTGTTTTTCCCCATAAATCGGGGATTTTTCCCTTAAAAATGGCTTTTTTCTGCCTGGCATCCCTGTTTATCCCCAAAAATCTTGGGTTTTCTCCTTAAATATGGCTTTTTCTCCTAGAAATCCCTGCTTGTCCATTAAATCTGGGCTTCTCTAACAAAAATCCCTGTTTTTCCCCTGAAATATGGGGTTTCTCCCTTCCAATATGGCTTTTTCTGAGAGAAATCCCTGGTTTTCCCTTTAAATCAGGGGTTTTCTCCTCGAAATCCCTGTTTTTCACATTAAATCTGCCGTTTTCTCACAGAAATCCCTGGCTTTCCCTTTAAATCCCTGTTTCTCCCATTAAATACGGCTTTTTCTGGCAGAAATCCCTGGCTTTCCATTCAATCTGGGCTTTTCTCACAGAAATCCCAGGTTTTCCCCTTTAATCTGGGGTTTTTCCCATTATATCTGCCGTTTTCTCACAGGAATCCCTGTTTTGCCCCTTAAAGCTGGGCTTTTCTCACAGAAATCCCCGTTTTTCACATTAAATCTGGGGTTTTTCCCCTTAAATATGGCTTTTTCTCACAGAAATCCCTGTTTTTCACATTAAATCTGGGGTTTTTCCCATTACATATGGCTTTTTCTGCCAGACATCCCAGTTTTTCACATTATATCTGGGGTTTTTCCCCTTCAATATGGCTTTCTCTCCTAGAAATACCCGGTTTTCCCACCAAATCTGGGGTTTTTCCCCTTAAATATGGCTTTTTCCCATAGAAATCCGTTTTTCCATTAGATATGGCTTTTTCTGCCAGAAATCCCCGTTTTTCCCATCAAATCTGGGGCTTTTCCCCTTAAATATGGCTTTTTCTCACAGGAATCCCCGTTTTTCCCATCAAATCTGGGGCTTTTCCCCTTAAATACGGCTTTTTCTCACAGAAATCCCAGGTTTTCCATTACATATGGCTTTTTCTGCCAGACATCCCTGTTTTTTGCTATTAAATCTGGGCTTTTTCCCCTTAAATATGGCTTTTACTGACATCAATCCCTGTTTTTTTCCCCTTAAATCTGGGGTTTTTCCCATTAAATATGGCTTTTTCTGACAAGAATCCCTGTTTTTCCCCATAAATCGGGGATTTTTCCCTTAAAAATGGCTTTTTTCTGCCTGGCATCCCTGTTTATCCCCAAAAATCTTGGGTTTTCTCCTTAAATATGGCTTTTTCTCCTAGAAATCCCCGTTTTTCCATTACACCTGGGCTTTTCTAACAAAAATCCCTGTTTTTCCCCTGAAATATGGGGTTTCTCCCTTCAAATATGGCTTTTTCTGAGAGAAATCCCTGGTTTTCCCTTTAAATCGGGGTTTTCTCACAGGAATCCCTTTTTTTCCCCTTATCATTGGAGTTTTTACCCTTAAATAGGGCTTTTTTCTCACAGAAATCCCAGGTTTTCCATTACATATGGCTTTTTCTGCCAGACATCCCTGTTTTTTCCTATTAAATCTGGGCTTTTTCCCCTTAAATATGGCTTTTTTGACATCAATCCCTGTTTTTTTCCCTTTAAATCTGGGGTTTTTCCCATTAAATATGGCTTTTTCTGACAAAAATCCCTGTTTTTCCCCATAAATCGGGGATTTTTCCCTTAAAAATGGCTTTTTTTCTGTCTGGCATCCCTGTTTATCGTCAAAAATCTTGGGTTTTCTCCTTAAATATGGCTTTTTCTCCTAGAAATCCCCGTTTTTCCATTACACTTGGGCTTTTCTAACAAAAATCCCTGTTTTTCCCCTGAAATATGGGGTTTCTCCCTTCCAATATGGCTTTTTCTGAGAGATATCCCTGGTTTTCCCTTTAAATCGGGGTTTTCTCACAGGAATCCCTTTTTTTCCCCTTATCATTGGAGTTTTTACCCTTAAATAGGGCTTTTTTCTCACAGAAATCCCAGGTTTTCCATTAAATATGGATTTTTCTGCCAGACATCCCTGTTTTTTCCTATTAAATCTGGGGTTTTTCCCCTTAAATATGGCTTTTTCTGACATCAATCCCTGTTTTTTTCCCCTTAAATCTGGGGTTTTTCCCATTAAATATGGCTTTTTCTGACAAAAATCCCTGTTTTTCCCCATAAATCGGGGATTTTTCCCTTAAAAATGGCTTTTTTTCTGTCTGGCATCCCTGTTTATCGTCAAAAATCTTGGGTTTTCTCCTTAAATATGGCTTTTTCTCCTAGAAATCCCCGTTTTTCCATTACACTTGGGCTTTTCTAACAAAAATCCCTGTTTTTCCCCTGAAATATGGGGTTTCTCCCTTCAAATATGGCTTTTCCTGAGAGATATCCCTGGTTTTCCCTTTAAATCGGGGTTTTCTCACAGGAATCCCTTTTTTTCCCCTTATCATTGGAGTTTTTACCCTTAAATAGGGCTTTTTTCTCACAGAAATTCCAGGTTTTCCATTACATATGGCTTTTTCTGCCAGACATCCCTGTTTTTTCCTATTAAATCTGGGGATTTTCCCCTTAAATATGGCTTTTTCTGACAGGAATCCCTGTTTTTCCCATCAAATCTGGGGTTTTTCCCTTGAAAATGGCTTTTTTCTCTCAGAAATCCCTGTTTATCGTCAAAAATCTTGTGTTTTCTCCTTAAATATGGCTTTTTCTCCTAGAAATCCCTGCTTGTCCATTAAATCTGGGCTTCTCTAACAAAAATCCCTGTTTTTCCCCTGAAATATGGGGTTTCTCCCTTCCAATATGGCTTTTTCTGAGAGAAATCCCTGGTTTTCCCTGTAAATCAGGGGTTTTCTCCTCGAAATCCCTGTTTTTCACATTAAATCTGCCGTTTTCTCACAGAAATCCCTGGCTTTCTCTTTAAATCCCTGTTTCTCCCATTAAATACGGCTTTTTCTGACAGAAATCCCTGGCTTTCCATTCAATCTGGGCTTTTCTCACAGAAATCCCAGGTTTTCCCCTTAAATCTGGGGTTTTTCCCATTATATCTGCCGTTTTCTCACAGGAATCCCTGTTTTGCCCCTTAAAGCTGGGCTTTTCTGCCAGAAATCCCCGTTTTTCACATTAAATCTGGGGTTTTTCCCCTTAAATATGGCTTTTTCTCACAGAAATCCCTGTTTTTCACATTAAATCTGGGGTTTTTCCCATTACATATGGCTTTTTCTGACAGAAATCCCAGTTTTTCACATTATATCTGGGGTTTTTCCCCTTCAATATGGCTTTCTCTCCTAGAAATACCCGGTTTTCCCATCAAATCTGGGGTTTTTCCCCTTAAATATGGCTTTTTCCCATAGAAATCCGTTTTTCCATTAGATATGGCTTTTTCTGCCAGAAATCCCCGTTTTTCCCATCAAATCTGGGGCTTTTCCCCTTAAATATGGCTTTTTCTCACAGGAATCCCCATTTTTCCCATCAAATCTGGGGCTTTTCCCCTTAAATATGGCTTTTTCTCACAGAAATCCCAGGTTTTCCATTACATATGGCTTTTTCTGCCAGACATCCCTGTTTTTTCCTATTAAATCTGGGGTTTTTCCCCTTAAATATGGCTTTTTCTGACATCAATCCCTGTTTTTTTCCCCTTAAATCTGGGGTTTTTCCCATTAAATATGGCTTTTTCTGACAAAAATCCCTGTTTTTCCCCATAAATCGGGGATTTTTCCCTTAAAAATGGCTTTTTTTCTGTCTGGCATCCCTGTTTATCGTCAAAAATCTTGGGTTTTCTCCTTAAATATGGCTTTTTCTCCTAGAAATCCCCGTTTTTCCATTACACCTGGGCTTTTCTAACAAAAATCCCTGTTTTTCCCCTGAAATATGGGGTTTCTCCCTTCAAATATGGCTTTTTCTGAGAGATATCCCTGGTTTTCCCTTTAAATCGGGGTTTTCTCACAGGAATCCCATTTTTTCCCCTTATCATTGGAGTTTTTACCCTTAAATATGGCTTTTTCTCACAGAAATCCCAGGTTTTCCATTACATATGGCTTTTTCTGCCAGACATCCCTGTTTTTTCATATTAAATCTGGGGTTTTTCCCTTAAAAATGGCTTTTTTCTCTCAGAAATCCCTGTTTATCGTCAAAAATCTTGGGTTTTCTCCTTAAATATGGGTTTTTCTCCTAGAAATCCCTGTTTGTCCATTACACCTGGGCTTTTCTAACAAAAATCCCTGTTTTTCCCCTGAAATATGGGGTTTCTCCCTTCGAATATGGCTTTTTCTGAGAGAAATCCCTGGTTTTCCCTTTAAATCGGGGTTTTCTCACAGGAATCCCTTTTTTTCCCCTTATCATTGGAGTTTTTACCCTTAAAAAGGGCTTTTTTCTCACAGAAATCCCAGGTTTTCCATTACATATGGCTTTTTCTGCCAGACATCCCTGTTTTTTCCTATTAAATCTGGGGTTTTTCCCCTTAAATATGGCTTCCTCCCCTAGAAATCCCAGAGTTTCACATTTAATCTGGGGTTTTTCCCATTAAATATGGACTTTTCTGACAGAAAACACTTTGTTCCCATTATATCTGGGCCTTTTCCCCTTAGATATGGCTTTTTGTGACAGGAATCCCTGTTTTTCCCATCAAATCTGGGGTTTTTCCCTTAAAAATGGCTTTTTTCTGCCTCGCATCTTTGTTTATCCCCAAAAATCTTGGGTTTTCTCCTTAAATATGGCTTTTTCTCCTAGAAATCCCTGCTTGTCCATTAAATCTGGGCTTCTCTAGCAAAAATCCCTGTTTTTCCCCTGAAATATGGGGTTTCTCCCTTCCAATATGGCTTTTTCTGAGAGAAATCCCTGGTTTTCCCTTTAAATCAGGGGTGTTCTCCTCGAAATCCCTGTTTTTCACATTAAATCTGCCGTTTTCTCACAGAAATCCCTGGCTTTCCCTTTAAATCCCTGTTTCTCCCATTAAATACGGCTTTTTCTGACAGAAATCCCTGGCTTTCCATTCAATCTGGGCTTTTCTCACAGAAATCCCAGGTTTTCCCCTTAAATCTGGGGTTTTTCCCATTATATCTGCCGTTTTCTCACAGGAATCCCTGTTTTGCCCCTTAAAGCTGGGCTTTTCTGCCAGAAATCCCCGTTTTTCCGATTAAATCTGGGGTTTTTCCCCTTAAATATGGCTTTTTCTCACAGAAATCCCTGTTTTTCACATTAAATCTGGGGTTTTTCCCATTACATATGGCTTTTTCTGCCAGACATCCCAGTTTTTCACATTAAATCTGGGGTTTTTCCCCTTCAATATGGCTTTCTCTCCTAGAAATACCCGGTTTTCCCATCAAATCTGGGGTTTTTCCCCTTAAATATGGCTTTTTCCCATAGAAATCCGTTTTTCCATTAGATATGGCTTTTTCTGCCAGAAATCCCCGTTTTTCCCATCAAATCTGGGGCTTTTCCCCTTAAATATGGCTTTTTCTCACAGGAATCCCCGTTTTTCCCATCAAATCTGGGGCTTTTCCCCTTAAATATGGCTTTTTCTCACAGAAATCCCAGGTTTTCCATTACATATGGCTTTTTCTGCCAGACATCCCTGTTTTTTCCTATTAAATCTGGGCTTTTTCCCCTTAAATATGGCTTTTTCTGACATCAATCCCTGTTTTTTTCCCCTTAAATCTGGGGTTTTTCCCATTAAATATGGCTTTTTCTGACAAAAATCCCTGTTTTTCCCCATAAATCGGGGATTTTTCCCTTAAAAATGGCTTTTTTTCTGTCTGGCATCCCTGTTTATCGTCAAAAATCTTGGGTTTTCTCCTTAAATATGGCTTTTTCTCCTAGAAATCCCCGTTTTTCCATTACACCTGGGCTTTTCTAACAAAAATCCCTGTTTTTCCCCTGAAATATGGGGTTTCTCCCTTCGAATATGGCTTTTTCTGAGAGAAATCCCTGGTTTTCCCTTTAAATCGGGGTTTTCTCACAGGAATCCCTTTTTTTCCCCTTATCATTGGAGTTTTTACCCTTAAATAGGGCTTTTTTCTCACAGAAATCCCAGGTTTTCCATTACATATGGCTTTTTCTGCCAGACATCCCTGTTTTTTCCTATTAAATCTGGGGTTTTTCCCCTTAAATATGGCTTCCTCCCCTAGAAATCCCAGTTTTTCACATTTAATCTGGGGTTTTTCCCATTAAATATGGACTTTTCTGACAGAAAACACTTTGTTCCCATTATATCTGGGCCTTTTCCCCTTAGATATGGCTTTTTGTGACAGGAATCCCTGTTTTTCCCATCAAATCTGGGGTTTTTCCCTTAAAAATGGCTTTTTTCTGCCTCGCATCTTTGTTTATCCCCAAAAATCTTGGGTTTTCTCCTTAAATATGGCTTTTTCTCCTAGAAATCCCTGCTTGTCCATTAAATCTGGGCTTCTCTAGCAAAAATCCCTGTTTTTCCCCTGAAATATGGGGTTTCTCCCTTCAAATATGGCTTTTTCTGAGAGAAATCCCTGGTTTTCCCTTTAAATCAGGGGTGTTCTCCTCGAAATCCCTGTTTTTCACATTAAATCTGCCGTTTTCTCACAGAAATCCCTGGCTTTCTCTTTAAATCCCTGTTTCTCCCATTAAATACGGCTTTTTCTGACAGAAATCCCTGGCTTTCCATTCAATCTGGGCTTTTCTCACAGAAATCCCAGGTTTTCCCCTTAAATCTGGCGTTTTTCCCATTATATCTGCCGTTTTCTCACAGGAATCCCTGTTTTGCCCCTTAAAGCTGGGCTTTTCTGCCAGAAATCCCCGTTTTTCACATTAAATCTGGGGTTTTTCCCCTTAAATATGGCTTCCTCCCCTAGAAATCCCAGTTTTTCACATTTAATCTGGGGTTTTTCCCATTAAATATGGACTTTTCTGACAGAAAACACTTTGTTCCCATTATATCTGGGCCTTTTCCCCTTAGATATGGCTTTTTGTGACAGGAATCCCTGTTTTTCCCATCAAATCTGGGGTTTTTCCCTTAAAAATGGCTTTTTCCCATAGAAATCCGTTTTTCCATTAGATATGGCTTTTTCTGCCAGAAATCCCCGTTTTTCCCATCAAATCTGGGGCTTTTCCCCTGAAATATGGCTTTTTCTCACAGGAATCCCTGTCTTTCCCATCAAATCTGGGGCTTTTCCCCTTAAATATGGCTTTTTCTCACAGAAATCCCAGGTTTTCCATTACATATGGCTTTTTCTGCCAGACATCCCTGTTTTTTCCTATTAAATCTGGGCTTTTTCCCCTTAAATATGGCTTTTTCTGACATCAATCCCTGTTTTTTTCCCCTTAATTCTGTGGTTTTTCCCATTAAATATGGCTTTTTCTGACAAAAATCCCTGTTTTTCCCCATAAATCGGGGATTTTTCCCTTAAAAATGGCTTTTTTTCTGTCTGGCATCCCTGTTTATCGTCAAAAATCTTGGGTTTTCTCCTTAAATATGGCTTTTTCTCCTAGAAATCCCCGTTTTTCCATTACACCTGGGCTTTTCTAACAAAAATCCCTGTTTTTCCCCTGAAATATGGGGTTTCTCCCTTCGAATATGGCTTTTTCTGAGAGAAATCCCTGGTTTTCCCTTTAAATCGGGGTTTTCTCACAGGAATCCCTTTTTTTCCCCTTATCATTGGAGTTTTTACCCTTAAATATGGCTTTTTTCTCACAGAAATCCCAGGTTTTCCATTACATATGGCTTTTTCTGCCAGACATCCCTGTTTTTTCCTATTAAATCTGGGGTTTTTCCCCTTAAATATGGCTTCCTCCCCTAGAAATCCCAGTTTTTCACATTTAATCTGGGGTTTTTCCCATTAAATATGGACTTTTCTGACAGAAAACACTTTGTTCCCATTATATCTGGGCCTTTTCCCCTTAGATATGGCTTTTTGTGACAGGAATCCCTGTTTTTCCCATCAAATCTGGGGTTTTTCCCTTAAAAATGGCTTTTTCCCATAGAAATCCGTTTTTCCATTAGATATGGCTTTTTCTGCCAGAAATCCCCGTTTTTCCCATCAAATCTGGGGCTTTTCCCCTGAAATATGGCTTTTTCTCACAGGAATCCCTGTCTTTCCCATCAAATCTGGGGCTTTTCCCCTTAAATATGGCTTTTTCTCACAGAAATCCCAGGTTTTCCATTACATATGGCTTTTTCTGCCAGACATCCCTGTTTTTTCCTATTAAATCTGGGCTTTTTCCCCTTAAATATGGCTTTTTCTGACATCAATCCCTGTTTTTTTCCCCTTAATTCTGTGGTTTTTCCCATTAAATATGGCTTTTTCTGACAAAAATCCCTGTTTTTCCCCATAAATCGGGGATTTTTCCCTTAAAAATGGCTTTTTTTCTGTCTGGCATCCCTGTTTATCGTCAAAAATCTTGGGTTTTCTCCTTAAATATGGCTTTTTCTCCTAGAAATCCCCGTTTTTCCATTACACCTGGGCTTTTCTAACAAAAATCCCTGTTTTTCCCCTGAAATATGGGGTTTCTCCCTTCCAATATGGCTTTTTCTGAGAGAAATCCCTGGTTTTCCCTTTAAATCGGGGTTTTCTCACAGGAATCCCTTTTTTTCCCCTTATCATTGGAGTTTTTACCCTTAAATAGGGCTTTTTTCTCACAGAAATCCCAGGTTTTCCATTACATATGGCTTTTTCTGCCAGACATCCCTGTTTTTTCCTATTAAATCTGGGGTTTTTCCCCTTAAATATGGCTTCCTCCCCTAGAAATCCCAGGTTTTCCTATTAAATCTGGGATTTTTCCCCTTCAATATGGACTTTTCTGCAAGAAAACACTTTGTTCCCATTATATCTGGGCCTTTTCCCCTTAGATATGGCTTTTTGTGACAGGAATCCCTGTTTTTCCCATCAAATCTGGGGTTTTTCCCTTAAAAATGGCTTTTTTCTGCCTCGCATCCCTGTTTATCCCCAAAAATCTTGGGTTTTCTCCTTAAATATGGCTTTTTCTCCTAGAAATCCCTGCTTGTCCATTAAATCTGGGCTTCTCTAACAAAAATCCCTGTTTTTCCCCTGAAATATGGGGTTTCTCCCTTCCAATATGGCTTTTTCTGAGAGAAATCCCTGGTTTTCCCTTTAAATCAGGGGTGTTCTCCTCGAAATCCCTGTTTTTCACATTAAATCTGCCGTTTTCTCACAGAAATCCCTGGCTTTCCCTTTAAATCCCTGTTTCTCCCATTAAATACGGATTTTTCCGACAGAAATCCCTGGCTTTCCATTCAATCTGGGCTTTTCTCACAGAAATCCCAGGTTTTCCCCTTTAATCTGGGGTTTTTCCCATTATATCTGCCGTTTTCTCACAGGAATCCCTGTTTTGCCCCTTAAAGCTGGGCTTTTCTGCCAGAAATCCCCGTTTTTCACATTAAATCTGGGGTTTTTCCCCTTAAATATGGCTTTTTCTCACAGAAATCCCTGTTTTTCACATTAAATCTGGGGTTTTTCCCATTACATATGGCTTTTTCTGCCAGACATCCCAGTTTTTCACATTAAATCTGGGGTTTTTCCCCTTCAATATGGCTTTCTCTCCTAGAAATACCCGGTTTTCCCATCAAATCTGGGGTTTTTCCCCTTAAATATGGCTTTTTCCCATAGAAATCCGTTTTTCCATTAGATATGGCTTTTTCTGCCAGAAATCCCCGTTTTTCCCATCAAATCTGGGGCTTTTCCCCTTAAATATGGCTTTTTCTCACAGGAATCCCCGTTTTTCCCATCAAATCTGGGGCTTTTCCCCTTAAATATGGCTTTTTCTCACAGAAATCCCAGGTTTTCCATTACATATGGCTTTTTCTGCCAGACATCCCTGTTTTTTCCTATTAAATCTGGGCTTTTTCCCCTTAAATATGGCTTTTTCTGACATCAATCCCTGTTTTTTTCCCCTTAAATCTGGGGTTTTTCCCATTAAATATGGCTTTTTCTGACAAAAATCCCTGTTTTTCCCCATAAATCGGGGATTTTTCCCTTAAAAATGGCTTTTTTCTCTCAGAAATCCCTGTTTATCGTCAAAAATCTTGGGTTTTCTCCTTAAATATGGCTTTTTCTCCTAGAAATCCCCGTTTTTCCATTACACCTGGGCTTTTCTAACAAAAATCCCTGTTTTTCCCCTGAAATATGGGGTTTCTCCCTTCAAATATGGCTTTTTCTGAGAGATATCCCTGGTTTTCCCTTTAAATCGGGGTTTTCTCACAGGAATCCCATTTTTTCCCCTTATCATTGGAGTTTTTACCCTTAAATAGGGCTTTTTTCTCACAGAAATCCCAGGTTTTCCATTACATATGGCTTTTTCTGCCAGACATCCCTGTTTTTTCCTATTAAATCTGGGGTTTTTCCCCTTAAATATGGCTTCCTCCCCTAGAAATCCCAGTTTTTCACATTTAATCTGGGGTTTTTCCCATTAAATATGGACTTTTCTGACAGAAAACACTTTGTTCCCATTATATCTGGGCCTTTTCCCCTTAGATATGGCTTTTTGTGACAGGAATCCCTGTTTTTCCCATCAAATCTGGGGTTTTTCCCTTAAAAATGGCTTTTTTCTGCCTCACATCCCTGTTTATCCCCAAAAATCTTGGGTTTTCTCCTTAAATATGGCTTTTTCTCCTAGAAATCCCTGCTTGTCCATTAAATCTGGGCTTCTCTAACAAAAATCCCTGTTTTTCCCCTGAAATATGGGGTTTCTCCCTTCCAATATGGCTTTTTCTGAGAGAAATCCCTGGTTTTCCCTTTAAATCAGGGGTGTTCTCCTCGAAATCCCTGTTTTTCACATTAAATCTGCCGTTTTCTCACAGAAATCCCTGGCTTTCCCTTTAAATCCCTGTTTCTCCCATTAAATACGGCTTTTTCCGACAGAAATCCCTGGCTTTCCATTCAATCTGGGCTTTTCTCACAGAAATCCCAGGTTTTCCCCTTAAATCTGGTGTTTTTCCCATTATATCTGCCGTTTTCTCACAGGAATCCCTGTTTTGCCCCTTAAAGCTGGGCTTTTCTGCCAGAAATCCCCGTTTTTCCGATTAAATCTGGGGTTTTTCCCCTTAAATATGGCTTTTTCTCACAGAAATCCCTGTTTTTCACATTAAATCTGGGGTTTTTCCCATTACATATGGCTTTTTCTGCCAGACATCCCAGGTTTTCACATTATATCTGGGGTTTTTCCCCTTCAATATGGCTTTCTCTCCTAGAAATACCCGGTTTTCCCATCAAATCTGGGGATTTTCCCCTTAAATATGGCTTTTTCCCATAGAAATCCGTTTTTCCATTAGATATGGCTTTTTCTGCCAGAAATCCCCGTTTTTCCCATCAAATCTGGGGCTTTTCCCCTTAAATATGGCTTTTTCTCACAGAAATCCCAGGTTTTCCATTACATATGGCTTTTTCTGCCAGACATCCCTGTTTTTTCCTATTAAATCTGGGGTTTTTCCCCTTAAATATGGCTTTTTCTGACATCAATCCCTGTTTTTTTCCCCTTAAATCTGGGGTTTTTCCCATTAAATATGGCTTTTTCTGACAAAAATCCCTGTTTTTCCCCATAAATCGGGGATTTTTCCCTTAAAAATGGCTTTTTTTCTGTCTGGCATCCCTGTTTATCCCCAAAAATCTTGGGTTTTCTCCTTAAATATGGCTTTTTCTCCTAGAAATCCCCGTTTTTCCATTACACCTGGGCTTTTCTAACAAAAATCCCTGTTTTTCCCCTGAAATATGGGGTTTCTCCCTTCCAATATGGCTTTTTCTGAGAGAAATCCCTGGTTTTCCCTTTAAATCGGGGTTTTCTCACAGGAATCCCTTTTTTTCCCCTTATCATTGGAGTTTTTACCCTTAAATAGGGCTTTTTTCTCACAGAAATCCCAGGTTTTCCATTACATATGGCTTTTTCTGCCAGACATCCCTGTTTTTTCCTATTAAATCTGGGGTTTTTCCCCTTAAATATGGCTTCCTCCCCTAGAAATCCCAGTTTTTCACATTTAATCTGGGGTTTTTCCCATTAAATATGGACTTTTCTGACAGAAAACACTTTGTTCCCATTATATCTGGGCCTTTTCCCCTTAGATATGGCTTTTTGTGACAGGAATCCCTGTTTTTCCCATCAAATCTGGGGTTTTTCCCTTAAAAATGGCTTTTTTCTGCCTCGCATCCCTGTTTATCCCCAAAAATCTTGGGTTTTCTCCTTAAATATGGCTTTTTCTCCTAGAAATCCCTGCTTGTCCATTAAATCTGGGCTTCTCTAACAAAAATCCCTGTTTTTCCCCTGAAATATGGGGTTTCTCCCTTCCAATATGGCTTTTTCTGAGAGAAATCCCTGGTTTTCCCTTTAAATCAGGGGTGTTCTCCTCGAAATCCCTGTTTTTCACATTAAATCTGCCGTTTTCTCACAGAAATCCCTGGCTTTCCCTTTAAATCCCTGTTTCTCCCATTAAATACGGCTTTTTCCGACAGAAATCCCTGGCTTTCCATTCAATCTGGGCTTTTCTCACAGAAATCCCAGGTTTTCCCCTTAAATCTGGCGTTTTTCCCATTATATCTGCCGTTTTCTCACAGGAATCCCTGTTTTGCCCCTTAAAGCTGGGCTTTTCTCACAGAAATCCCCGTTTTTCCGATTAAATCTGGGGTTTTTCCCCTTAAATATGGCTTTTTCTCACAGAAATCCCTGTTTTTCACATTAAATCTGGGGTTTTTCCCATTACATATGGCTTTTTCTGCCAGACATCCCAGTTTTTCACATTAAATCTGGGGTTTTTCCCCTTCAATATGGCTTTCTCTCCTAGAAATACCCGGTTTTCCCATCAAATCTGGGGTTTTTCCCCTTAAATATGGCTTTTTCCCATAGAAATCCGTTTTTCCATTAGATATGGCTTTTTCTGCCAGAAATCCCCGTTTTTCCCATCAAATCTGGGGCTTTTCCCCTTAAATATGGCTTTTTCTCACAGAAATCCCAGGTTTTCCATTACATATGGCTTTTTCTGCCAGACATCCCTGTTTTTTCCTATTAAATCTGGGGTTTTTCCCCTTAAATATGGCTTTTTCTGACATCAATCCCTGTTTTTTTCCCCTTAAATCTGGGGTTTTTCCCATTAAATATGGCTTTTTCTGACAAAAATCCCTGTTTTTCCCCATAAATCGGGGATTTTTCCCTTAAAAATGGCTTTTTTTCTGTCTGGCATCCCTGTTTATCCCCAAAAATCTTGGGTTTTCTCCTTAAATATGGGTTTTTCTCCTAGAAATCCCCGTTTTTCCATTACACCTGGGCTTTTCTAACAAAAATCCCTGTTTTTCCCCTGAAATATGGGGTTTCTCCCTTCCAATATGGCTTTTTCTGAGAGAAATCCCTGGTTTTCCCTTTAAATCGGGGTTTTCTCACAGGAATCCCTTTTTTTCCCCTTATCATTGGAGTTTTTACCCTTAAATAGGGCTTTTTTCTCACAGAAATCCCAGGTTTTCCATTACATATGGCTTTTTCTGCCAGACATCCCTGTTTTTTCCTATTAAATCTGGGGTTTTTCCCCTTAAATATGGCTTCCTCCCCTAGAAATCCCAGTTTTTCACATTTAATCTGGGGTTTTTCCCATTAAATATGGACTTTTCTGACAGAAAACACTTTGTTCCCATTATATCTGGGCCTTTTCCCCTTAGATATGGCTTTTTGTGACAGGAATCCCTGTTTTTCCCATCAAATCTGGGGTTTTTCCCTTAAAAATGGCTTTTTTCTGCCTCGCATCCCTGTTTATCCCCAAAAATCTTGGGTTTTCTCCTTAAATATGGCTTTTTCTCCTAGAAATCCCTGCTTGTCCATTAAATCTGGGCTTCTCTAACAAAAATCCCTGTTTTTCCCCTGAAATATGGGGTTTCTCCCTTCCAATATGGCTTTTTCTGAGAGAAATCCCTGGTTTTCCCTTTAAATCAGGGGTGTTCTCCTCGAAATCCCTGTTTTTCACATTAAATCTGCCGTTTTCTCACAGAAATCCCTGGCTTTCCCTTTAAATCCCTGTTTCTCCCATTAAATACGGCTTTTTCCGACAGAAATCCCTGGCTTTCCATTCAATCTGGGCTTTTCTCACAGAAATCCCAGGTTTTCCATAACATATGGCTTTTTCTGCCAGACATCCCTGTTTTTTCCTATTAAATCTGGGGTTTTTCCCCTTAAATATGGCTTTTTCTGACATCAATCCCTGTTTTTTTCCCCTTAAATCTGGGGTTTTTCCCATTAAATATGGCTTTTTCTGACAAAAATCCCTGTTTTTCCCCATAAATCGGGGATTTTTCCCTTAAAAATGGCTTTTTTCTGCCTGGCATCCCTGTTTATCCCCAAAAATCTTGGGTTTTCTCCTTAAATATGGCTTTTTCTCCTAGAAATCCCCGTTTTTCCATTACACCTGGGCTTTTCTAACAAAAATCCCTGTTTTTCCCCTGAAATATGGGGTTTCTCCCTTCCAATATGGCTTTTTCTGAGAGAAATCCCTGGTTTTCCCTTTAAATCGGGGTTTTCTCACAGGAATCCCTTTTTTTCCCCTTATCATTGGAGTTTTTACCCTTAAATAGGGCTTTTTTCTCACAGAAATCCCAGGTTTTCCATTACATATGGCTTTTTCTGCCAGACATCCCTGTTTTTTCCTATTAAATCTGGGGTTTTTCCCCTTAAATATGGCTTCCTCCCCTAGAAATCCCAGTTTTTCACATTTAATCTGGGGTTTTTCCCATTAAATATGGACTTTTCTGACAGAAAACACTTTGTTCCCATTATATCTGGGCCTTTTCCCCTTAGATATGGCTTTTTGTGACAGGAATCCCTGTTTTTCCCATCAAATCTGGGGTTTTTCCCTTAAAAATGGCTTTTTTCTGCCTCGCATCCCTGTTTATCCCCAAAAATCTTGGGTTTTCTCCTTAAATATGGCTTTTTCTCCTAGAAATCCCTGCTTGTCCATTGAATCTGGGCTTCTCTAACAAAAATCCCTGTTTTTCCCCTGAAATATGGGGTTTCTCCCTTCCAATATGGCTTTTTCTGAGAGAAATCCCTGGTTTTCCCTTTAAATCAGGGGTGTTCTCCTCGAAATCCCTGTTTTTCACATTAAATCTGCCGTTTTCTCACAGAAATCCCTGGCTTTCCCTTTAAATCCCTGTTTCTCCCATTAAATACGGCTTTTTCCGACAGAAATCCCTGGCTTTCCATTCAATCTGGGCTTTTCTCACAGAAATCCCAGGTTTTCCCCTTAAATCTGGCGTTTTTCCCATTATATCTGCCGTTTTCTCACAGGAATCCCTGTTTTGCCCCTTAAAGCTGGGCTTTTCTCACAGAAATCCCCGTTTTTCCGATTAAATCTGGGGTTTTTCCCCTTAAATATGGCTTTTTCTCACAGAAATCCCTGTTTTTCACATTAAATCTGGGGTTTTTCCCATTACATATGGCTTTTTCTGCCAGACATCCCAGTTTTTCACATTAAATCTGGGGTTTTTCCCCTTCAATATGGCTTTCTCTCCTAGAAATACCCGGTTTTCCCATCAAATCTGGGGTTTTTCCCCTTAAATATGGCTTTTTCCCATAGAAATCCGTTTTTCCATTAGATATGGCTTTTTCTGCCAGAAATCCCTGTCTTTCCCCTTAAATCTGGGCCTTTTCCCCTGAAATATGGCTTTTTCTCACAGAAATCCCAGGTTTTCCATTACATATGGCTTTTTCTGCCAGACATCCCTGTTTTTTCCTATTAAATCTGGGCTTTTTCCCCTTAAATATGGCTTTTTCTGACATCAATCCCTGTTTTTTTCCCCTTAAATCTGGGGTTTTTCCCCTTAAATATGGACTTTTCTGACAGAAATCCCTGTTTTTTTCCCATTAAATCTGGGGTTTTTCCCCTTAGATATGGCTTTTTCTGACAAAAATCCCTGTTTTTCCCCATACATCGGGGATTTTTCCCTTAAAAATGGCTTTTTTCTGCCTGGCATCCCTGTTTATCCCCAAAAATCTTGGGTTTTCTCCTTAAATATGGCTTTTTCTCCTAGAAATCCCCGTTTTTCCATTACACCTGGGCTTTTCTAACAAAAATCCCTGTTTTTCCCCTGAAATATGGGGTTTCTCCCTTCCAATATGGCTTTTTCTGAGAGATATCCCTGGTTTTCCCTTTAAATCGGGGTTTTCTCACAGGAATCCCATTTTTTCCCCTTATCATTGGAGTTTTTACCCTTAAATATGGCTTTTTCTCACAGAAATCCCAGGTTTTCCATTACATATGGCTTTTTCTGCCAGACATCCCTGTTTTTTCCTATTAAATCTGGGGTTTTTCCCTTAAAAATGGCTTTTTTCTGTCTGGCATCCCTGTTTATCGTCAAAAATCTTGGGTTTTCTCCTTAAATATGGGTTTTTCTCCTAGAAATCCCTGTTTGTCCATTACACCTGGGCTTTTCTAACAAAAATCCCTGTTTTTCCCCTGAAATATGGGGTTTCTCCCTTCAAATATGGCTTTTTCTGAGAGAAATCCCTGGTTTTCCCTTTAAATCGGGGTTTTCTCACAGGAATCCCTTTTTTTCCCCTTATCATTGGAGTTTTTACCCTTAAATAGGGCTTTTTTCTCACAGAAATCCCAGGTTTTCCATTACATATGGCTTTTTCTGCCAGACATCCCTGTTTTTTCCTATTAAATCTGGGGTTTTTCCCCTTAAATATGGCTTTTTCCCCTAGAAATACCTGTTTTTCCTTTAAATATGGCTTTTTCTGCAAGAAATCCCTGTTTTTCCTTTTAAATCTGGTGCTTTTCCCCTGAAATATGTCTTATTGTGAGAGAAATCCCGGTTTTTCCCTTCAATCTTTAGCCTCCCACCTCCAATAGTCTCCCCCAAGGTGCTAGTAGGCCACACCACTTGGGTTCTACCTGTACCTTCCAGAGTGTCATTCTATCCATCTGACCATGGAGAAGATATGAAGTGGCATAAGCAACCTACTCCTGCACTTCAAGCACGGGTAAAAGAATTACAAGGCAAATAAACCACCAAGGTGAACTTCTCCAAAAAATCGCTCCCGTTGCTGCAGACCACGGAGGTAACAAGTAGAGGGAGGGACTCTGCCCCCAGCCGGGGGGGGGGAAAGCGATAATAGAGTATATTGGACTGTGTGGATTAGATGGCCTGGCACATCAGAACCACAGAAATATAAGGCCCTGCTGGACACTGGTGCTCAGTGCACCCTAATGCCCTCAAGTCACCAAGGGACAAAATCAGTTTATATTCATGGGGTGACAGCGTTCCCAAGAGCTGACTATGTTGGAGGCCAAAATCAGCCTCACTGGTAAAGACTGGCAAAAGCACCCTATTGTGACGGGCCCAGGGGCTCCATGTATACTTGGTATTGATTACTTTAAGGATCCCAAAGGGTATCGATGGGCCTTTGGAATAGCTGCTGTAGACACAGAAGGTGTTAAGCAGTTGCCTGTTTTGCCTGGCCTATCAGAAGATCCGTCTATTGTGGGGTTGCTGAAAGTGGAAGAGCAACAGGTACCAATAGCTACAAAAATGGTGCACAGGTGGCAGTACCGCACCAACAGGGATTCTTTGCTCCCCATTCATAAGTTGATTCGTCAACTGGCGAGTCAGGGAGTGATTAGCAAAACTCATTCGCCTTTTAACTTTTTCGCTTTTTTTTAACTATTTTTGAACTATTTCGCTTTTTTATATGGCCAGTGCGTAAAGCCAGTGGAGAATGGAGGCTGACGATAGACTACCGTGGCCTGAATGAAGTCGCACCCCCACTGAGTGCTGCTGTGCCAGATATGTTAGAACTCCAATATGAACTGGAGTCAAAAGCAGCCAAATGGTATGCCATGCCACCATTGACATTGCTAATGCCTTTTTCTCCATTTGGAGAATGCATGTACCAAACTACGGCCTCATTGTAAGCCCACTTTATCATGTGACGTGAATGAAGAATGAGTTTACACGGGGCCCAGAGCAGCAGCAGGCTTTTGAGCAGACTAAGCAGGAGATAGCCCTTGCTGTGGCCCTGGAGCCAGTACGGATGGGACAGGATGTGAAGAACATCCTCTAATACTGCTGCTGGAGAAAAGGGTCCCACTTGCAGTTTGTGGCAAAGAGCCTCAGGAGAGACCCGAGGCCGACCCCTGGGATTCTGGAGTCGGGCGTACAGAGGGTCTGATGAGCGCTATACTCCAACTGAGAAGGAGATCTTAGCTGCATATGAGGGGGTTCGGGCTGCTTCCGAAGTAGTCGGTACTGAAACACAGCTCCTTGTGGCACCTCGACTGCCAGTGCTGAACTGGATGTTCAAGGGAAAGGTTCCCTCCACCAAATTGCTACTGATGCCACTTGGAGTAAGTGGATTGCGTAGATTACGCAGCGAGCGCGGATGGGGAACCTCAGCCGTCCAGGAATCCTAGAGGTCATCATGGACTGGCCTGAAGGTAAAAAGTTTGGAAAATCACCAGCAGAAGAAGTATCACGTGCTAAAGAGGCCCCACCATACAACGAACTACCAGAAAATGAAAAGAAATATGCCTTGTTCACAGATGGATCGTGTGGTATTGTGGGAAAGCATCACAGAAGGAAATCTGCTGTGTGGAGATCCACACGACAAGTTGCAGAGGCCACTGAAGGGAAAGGCGAATCAAGCCAATTTGCAGAGGTAAAGGCTGTCCAACTGGCCTTAGATGTTGCTGAGCGGGAGAGGTGGCCAATGCTCTATCTCTACACTGACTCATGGATGGTGGCAAATGCCTTATGGGTGTGCTTGCAGCAGTGGGAGCAAAATAACTGGCAAGGAAGGGGTAAACCTAGTTGGGCTGCTGAACTGTGGAAAGACATTGCTGCCCGAGCAAAGAATGTTGTTGTAAAGGTGCGCCATGTAGATGCTCATGTGCCCAAAAGTCGGGCAACTGAAGAACAGCAAAATAACCATCAGGTAGATCGAGCTGCCAAAATTAAGGTGGCTCAAATAGACCTGGACTGGCAGAACAAGGGTGAATTATTTCTGGCTCGGTGGGCCCATGAGACCTCAGGTCATCAAGGAAGAGATGCAACATACAAATGGGCTAGAGACCGAGGGGTGGACTTAACTATGGATGCCATTGCACAGCTTATCCATGATTGTGACACATGCGCCACAATTAAACAAGCCAAGAGGATGAAACTTCTCTGGGAGGAAGGGCAATGACAAAAATATAAATATGGGGAGGCATGGCAGGTTGATTATATCACCTTGCCACGACCTCGCAATGGTAAGCGTTATGTGCTCACCATGGTGGAGGCAACCACAGGGTGGCTTGAAACATTGCAGTACCCCACGCTACCGCCCGAAACACCATATTAGGGATTGAGAAACAAGACCTGAGGCCACATGGCACCCCAAAAAGGATTGAGTCAGAAAATGGGACTCATTTCAAAGATTCTCTTGTAAACACCTGGCCCAAGATCATGATATTGAGTGGATTTATCATGTCCCCTATCATGCACCAGCCTCTGGTAAAATTGAACGCTACAATGGGTTGCTAAAAGCCATGTTGAAAGCAATGGGTGGCAAAATATTTAAGCATTGGGAGAAGCATTTGGCTGAAGCCACCTGGTTAGTCAATACTAGAGGATCAATCAATTGCGATGGTCCTGCTAGCTCCCCACATACTGTCAAGGGAGATAAGGTTCCTGTCGTACATGTAAAGAACATGTTCGGAAAGGCGGTTTGGGTCTTTCCAGCTTCTGGCAAGGGCAAACCTCTTTGTGGAACTGTTTTTGCTCAGGGACCTGGATCCACTCGGTGGGTGATGCAGAGAAACGGGGATGTTCAGTGTGTACCACAAGGGAATTTGATGCTGGGGGAGTGCAGTCAGTAATTCCATATATATAAGTTTGTGTGTGCACGTGTTTAAAGTTTGGTAATTATTGTCTGTTTGTGTATATATTAGGCATGATGTAGTGATGTAGAATAAGGGGTGGAATGTCATGGTGTTGTGATTTTGGGCTTTTGGTATTCCACATCATAACATCATGTGGGGCACTGGGACTTTAACTGTCGATGCTCGAGTCCTGGGTACCTGCCCAGAAGAGGAGAAGAACTACATTCCCCGGGGACTTCGCGGTCAGGGAGAGGAGGTTAAACTCCTGGTCACCCGATGTACACTTTTCTCGCCCGCCCTTCATCGTGGGCGCTGCTCCCGTCTCCCTGCTGCTCAACTGGACTGCGCATCTCTCCTCAGTGTTGTGGTGAGGCCTATCCACCTTTCGGACATTCTCTCTCTCATTATGTTTGATTTATTAGCTTCAATTCTGATTATATTGTATTATAGTATGCGAATATTGGATTCCAATAATATACTTAGTAAATTAGTTTGTTTCTCCTCAGATCGGTGCCACTGTTTTAATTATTTTGGGGTCCCCTGTTTCCTTTTTTTCCGGAGGCGTGGATCTGCGGATTTCTCCGCCCCGCTCGTCGAGAAACCGGGCCGAACCAGCCCGTAAACCTTTGACACAGGGCCGTTTTATTTTATGGGTACCTGGCTCCAAATGCTCAGGGGCAGGGAGCAGAAGATTATTTTCGTTACCAATCTGGGGTCTTACCTGATGATCAGTGCCCGTAATTTGGATCCTAAGCCTATGGGGTGGCCCATGTCGTCTGCAACATTCTCAGGGCACTGGGTCTGCCATCTCGAGGTCTTTCTTTCAGGTCCCGCAGGCTTTCATACAGTCTTGTCTTCCATCCCTGCAGGGACTGGGAGTCTGTCTTCAGGGCAGCCTTAAGAATACCGTTGTAACGTTCGATGAGGCCTGCCGCCATTGGATTATATGGCAGGTGGAATCGCCATTCAATGTTATTTTCTTCTGCCCAGCGCTGTATCGTTGCACCAGTAAAATGAGTCCCTTGGTCGCTCTCGATGACTTGAGGTGTCCCGTAGACAGACATCAGTTTAGTGAGTGCCTTGATGGTATATGCCTGGTTTGCTTTCGGTACTGGATAGGCCTGCAGCAGCCCACTTGCCGTGTCGACGCAGGTCGGGGCGTATCTTTCCCCTTTGGAGCAAGGAAGGGGCCCGATGTAATCGACCTGCCATCGCTGGAGAGGACTGTGTCCCCTAGCAAGATGGGCTGTTGTTTCGGGCAACAATCTCGGTCTCATCTTGGAGCAAGCGTCACAATCCTGGCATGCCTGAAGGATATCAGATAGTTGTATGGGCAGTCCCCATGCTTTAGCAGCTGCCCACATTGTCTTTTGTCTAGCATGCCGTAGCTTCCTCTAGCATGCACCTCTACACTCTTCCTGTCCCCATTGCCCCCTGCCCACCCCTACCCCTCAAGGGCAGGGGGGGTGTGGCAGGGAGTACTTCTTCAGGGCAGAGAATGATTCGCATTATGAGACACGCTGCATCCTCATCATCGTCACTGACTGCGATGCCACCCACAGCAGCACAGTGCGCACAGTCAAGGAGTGTGGCATCGTGCGCTACATCACTGGAGTACAGCCCACACTGCACCATGGGGCCATGCAGGGACCACCGTGTCCATGACCCCCATCTCCACAACACAGGTGCAGAACAACATCAGAAATACACACAACCAGAGCCTTTGTCACCTTTGTCGCCATCCTTGGATCCTTGACTAAATGGCACAGGGGGAACCATGGACCCACGCCCTGTGATGGGTCTAAAAACAAAACAGCGGCAACGAGCTAAGGGAGAAAATTAATTTACTAGATATTATAGCACAATGTGAGAGAATGCAATATAGAACAATACAATTGGAATTGTAGCTAATAAATCAAATAAACAGGAGAGAGATTGTCCAAAACTGAAGGCCTTACTCTATTGTTGAAGGTGGGACAGCTAGGGAGCATACACTACAGAGCCAAGCAGAAATAGAAGTCTCATGACTCCCACTTTTCTCTTTCCTTCTAAACAGAAAATGGAAATGGAACAGTGAAGTATTCACAGAATCAGTGATTCTGTGATTCCAATTGAGATTCTCTGAAATTACTCCTTTTGTACCTTTGGATGCTCCCAGATCAAATCACTAGGAATCACACAATTTCTTTCCCCAATAGGACATAAGAATCTAACACCTAGAGAGCTGTATTTTTCAAGACTGTTGTGTTGTAAGCAATTACGCATCTTCATTTTTTATGTGAAGCTATATTCATTCAACCTGGAGTTTACTTTTAAGTAGTTTAGACCACACTTCAGAACTGAATCACATGAGCGGCTCCACCCTCACCTAAAGGTAATGCTGCTTTTCCTGAATACTATCTGATTTGGCCCTGAGAGCTCACAAGCTACAACTGCTCACTAACTGAAGATAAAGTAGCAAAAATTATTTCCTGAGTGGTTCAGAGTTGTTCACTTGCATCAGCCCAAGACATTGCCAAACCAAACCCTCCAAGTGGGTTGAGAGGGTATGGTCTGTCTCCTCTGGTTCCTGACTATTGAGTCCCACCATGTCAGAACGTACAGCACGTCAAAAAGTCTGTGCAATGCTCAAAAGTGAGATGGGGAGAAGCTAGGTTGGCACGATGAGATATTCTGCACAGCCCTTACTAAGCTGATGCTCAGATAAATCCCTGCTGTCCAGTGTAAACTCCTTTACCTTCTACCTCCAGTTACGTCGTCTAATGATCCTCCAGCAAGATGAGCTATATCCACTATGCCCTATCCCATATTCTTCAGGTGTCCTCTGTGCTCTGTCTGAAGTCAGCTCTGCAGGTGGCACTGTGTCCTGCCTGTTGGTAAGTTCACATGTTCTCCTTTTGCTACCACGACATTGCTACCCAAAGCTTGCACAGTTCCTAAAAGAAAAACAAAAGAACAGAGAAGTTCTCCAGAAAATAAGACCGCTTCTGTTAGCCTGGGCTCCTGTAAGGGCCAGTCACTGAAGAAAGCTGTTGTAGTTTGGCCAGGTTTGGTGACAGGGAGCTAAGGCATCTACGGACTGAGAAGAGAAAAGGGTTGGGGAAGTTAGGCCTAGGCAAGAAAACCAGCAGCAGTGAACTAAGGGAAAAACTGAATTTACAAAATATAGCAGCGGAATGTACGATAATAGAATATGATGGGATTTGAAGCTCATCAATAACATAGGAGAGAGTTTACAAAACTGCATTCCTCAGGAGCACAGACAGCAAAGAGAGGCAGTCTTGAGACTCCGTCATTTTATCTGTTTGTTCGAATGGAAATGGAACAACGAAGCTGGGAGTTGTAGTTCACTCTTGTCTTCTGAGACCAGGAAACCAGAAATGTTGACAAGCCACAGAACGGCAGTACTAACCCTTTAACTCCAGTGCACTGCGAGATGTGATGGCGTGGAATACTGACCAAAAAACATAAAACCAGGACAAGAGAGTGTCTCTTGAACCGAGGCTGCTTCCTGTGACGGAGTGCTGTGTAGCCATAGAGCCCCTTCACTAGTTGGGTGAGCACAATTTTTCTTTCTATGATTACTGGTCTACCTGTGAATACTTGGCCTGCTATCTCCAAGAATCTGTCAGAACCAGTTTTGCTTCTTTGTGAGCAGGGCACCTACATTAACTTCACTACACTTTACTAGTACTTTAGTACTACAGTGCTAGTCTGCAGCCAGACATGCAAAGCACTACGAAATCATGAGGGAAAACTTGTGCCAAGACATCTGAAGGCATTCTCCAGAAAATACAGGTGGGCAAAGCACTCTGCATGTTATCTCTGCCTTTCATCTCTTACCCCGATTCCCTGAGAAGGAAACAAAGGTGCAGAGGCTGAAAGGGAAGCACAGGGCACTCTGGCAGTCCACCAGTAGGGATGCATGAGGGACCGTGGCTGGGCAACATGCCCACAGAGCCACTTGTCTTGAACTCTGAAAACTACCTGCAAGTCTTTGACTGCAGTGACTCTGAATAGAGTGCTCACCCTTACTACTGAGACACTAACAAGCATTTCACATAGTTACATTTAGTACAGTTGGAGCAAAGGTTCACCCTAGCTTGAATACATGGAAAACAGAATTTGCTCACAAGTCCTCCGAGGGTAGCCATAATGGCTGCAATCAAATAAATCAGCGATCTCTACTTGCTGCTGTCTTCCATCCCAAACATTTCACTGTGGGAGGCTAATCAGCCAAGACTACAGATGAGCCTTGAAGAAATTAACTTAGGAGTTACTGTGCTGTGATCAAGTTACAAAACAAGAGGCTCTAATTCTTGGATTCCAAGAGCGTGAAATTGCTACTCAGGGTGAAGAATGATCATTTCATATACCAACCTACTTGCCTTTCATCTGTCTTCACCACTTTCACCACAAGGCGTACAGAAATGCCATTAGAAATTGACCGATTTCTCAGTTCATACTCAACCTCCTTTTGTAGGATAACAAATACTTAATTGCCACCTCTAGGTTAAGGTATATCGGGGTAGGAAGGAAAATGCTTGGGTATTTCTGAAACTATGAAACTTCAAATAGATGGGATTTCATTCACCTTCATAATTGGAAAACTTTCAGCAGAGTGAATAATTTTATCATGCTTTTTTCCTGACCAGGTTTTACTGGTAACATTTTCTCGAAACCAAGGTTTAAATAAAATGACTAAAAATTAATGTGTTTAAGGTTGAAGAAAATAAACAGGGAAAACTTTTTTACCAAAGCGTCTTCTGTCAAGACTCACTGCGGGAGGTTATGAGCACTACACTCTGGGTTATGAGCAAGCCCTTCCACGAGGCAAATACTGGGAGGAGGACTGTACCTCTCACACAAAGGAGTTACACCAAATTCCAGTATCTTCATTTTTCAAGGCAAGGGGGACTAAGAACGGACATTTCCAGACCAAGTCAGGGAACCTACTGATTAAACACTAATGCAAACTGTCCCTTCTCTGCTATCATCAAGGAGGGACAGCTATATTAAAAGGAGAGCATAATTCTGTTGATTGATTTGTTGAGCCCTCATCTGGTTCTCAAGGTTCTGACCTTACAGTTAGCAGTGAAATACTGAACTCTACTTGCAGTTGGTCCTGAGGTGAGAACAGAAAACACTAGATACAACAATTCAGTCATACTTAACTTTGTACATGTGGAATTTTAATATATTCTTTGTATCCTTAAAAGATTTCTGTGTTCATGTGTATCTCCCACGCACACATCTACTCAAAGAAACCTTGAAGAGCATCTGTTTAATCACTGATATTCTGGGTAAACTAGCCAGCTTCTTGTACATTCTTTTCTTACAGGCAGCATACAACCCACCTCTGACAGAAGAGTAGCTTCCAGCTGATGAACTGAATCACCTGGTTGCCTCATTGGTCCTAGTACAGATCTGTAATTATTATCGTTGGCAATCTAGTAGCATTAGTCTAGAGACTAATTACGCAAATGTTAAATTTGGAGAATTGGATGTCATGGGCTCTCTGACTTCACATCCACGATATACACCTTTTAAACATTTCTGAAGTTCTTTCTTTTATGAGCATTTGTCTGTTTCATCTTACAGGTGAGAAGTCCAGATTTACCGACAAATAGGTTCTCCTGCAGTGCACAGCTGTTCCTTGCACTGCCTTTTGGCCAGGATCTTGCATTCTCGGGGGACTCGGAGCAAAGTAATTTGTGTAAAACTAAGCAGATTGACATTTAACTCTCTTTCAGGCAAAGCCCCTGACCATGAGGCTTTCAGCTTTGCTCCTGTTGATGTTTCCTCACTATGAGCGTGAGACAACTCTACGCTGAGCAGTTCATCAGCAGGATCTGCCTGGGGTGGAAGACCCTTTCCCAGTTCTGGGCCTATTTGAAGCTGACTTTTATTTCTTCTCTCCAAAGTCTCAAGACAAGGCTGAATCCTGTGTTCCTGTATTGTCCTATACTGGTCAAGTGCTCTCATCACCTTATCCAACAGCACGGCCTTAAAAGTGCACAGAACTGTGCAGCAGTTCAGGACATACAGGACTGCTGAATGGGACAGGCAGCTCCAGAGACACCCCGACTTGTCTGTACCAGCAGCAGGAAGCAAGGAGCACCCTGCAGCACCTCAACTTTCATCAGGTGCCTTTATGTGGGGACCTGAGTCAAGTTCCTAGCTCCCATGTGGACACCAACGTAAGGACACCTATGTTCAGGAAAGTAGGTGTCTGGAAATTGAATCTCACTCTTCCTCTTCAATATTGCAGTCTTCTGTACAACGTTTTTATGAGAACAGAAAAAAATCTGTAGAGATATGATTGAATTGAAATTTGTCACCTTCGCCTGATCTTGAAGAGCACTTTCCAATTTGATACATGAAGAAGGAAAGACAATTCAATCACTACGATCTAAACTAGGTCTTTTTTATCTCAATCCATCAAATATTTCAAATCCCTATTTACATCCTTGGTATTCACCCAATAGCTGATATTAAAATCCACCCCATCTTCATTCTCATTTTCATCTTCACAGATCAAAAGTATCTAAGATAATCGGTGTTCCTGAGCAGATCCCAAGCAGCAGCCCAAATACAAAGTGACGTAGAATAGAAAAAAGTATAGGCAATAACTGTTTCTCCTGCTCTCAGAGAATCACCGAGGTTGGAAAAGACCTGCAAGATCATCACCAACAGTTCTCACTAAACCACGTCCCTCAACACCAAATCCTTGAAACATTCCTTGAATGCCTCCAGGGTCGGTGACTCCAGCACCTCCTGGGAAGCCCATTCCAGTGCCGGACCACTCTTTCAGAGCAGCAGTATTTCCTAACGTCCAACGTGAATCTCCCCTGGTGCAGCTTGAGGCCATTTCCTCTGGTCGTCTCACTGCTTACATGGGAGAAGAGGCCGAGTCCAGCTCACTGCAACTTCCCTTCAGGTAGTTAGAGAGAGCTGTAAGGTCTCCCCTGAGCCTCCTCTTCAGCAGATCGAACAATCCGAGCTCCCTCAGCCAAGCTACACCACTCTGTCAAAGGGAGGAGCTGCACAATATCATAGCAGCTTAAAATTACTCAAGTTCCCCAATAGGCAGAAAGGTAAATATTAAAACGAAAGTCCAGCTGGATCAAAATAACCAAACATACGATTTTCAATAATACAAATTTTAATTTCATTATCAGGGAGTCACAAACTTCATGGAAATCAGAAACTAGGAGGATTCACCTCTTCAATAGATTTTACTAGCGGTGTTTTATCATGAAGTTCTGCACTGATATCTCAGGTCTCCTATAAAGCTGCAAGTAAATCTGCCCCTCCAGCTAGTCTGCTATCTTGAACACATCCCATATCACAGTGCGTTTGGGAAGAGTGACAACTGCTAACTCTTCTTGTACACCTGTTTGTGCATTTACCCTGGAGGTCTCCCTTTAAGCAGTAAGCAAACGCTGTCATTGCTTCAGTTGTGTGATGAGATCAATGTCTGAAGCGGCCTGCCTGACAGTGAATCTCTGCTCTGAGGAAGAAGGTCAGATATTACACGGACTTCTTCATCATTCACATCTGTCACTTTTATCTCAATCTGTGCGTAACTGCCTTATTTTGTAGGCTTTTTCCCAGCTGCAAAGTTCAAGTCTTTCGCTTCTGCCTTGCCACACATTCCACTGGAGCCACAGATAGGTACAAGATGGGCACCTTATCAGATGTTCCCCCAGACAACAGAGGAGAAGCAGCCAGCACAGCTGCTTCTTCCACGTGGCATTTCTTATCCCCCTTACAGTTCAATAACACAGGAACAACTTCAGCTGGAGGTGAAGTGCTTTCTGAAAAGGCAAACAATTCCAAAGGAAATGCTTTCAAATGTCCACAAAGTTATGTTGAATGTCACACAATGACACACATCAGTCACCTCCTGGATAAGTCAGAATCTTATCCTGAAAAAATACCTCAAAAAGCAAGCCTGGAGCCAAGAAAAAAAAGAAGGGTTCAGACCCTTGGGTATTGCCATACTTAACAAGAATACTCCTGCATAATTGTCAGTCCCTGAGAGGATTCCTGTTTTATGTACTAACTAGATAACAGAACTCTTGCAGAGAAATAGTAGTATTAAAGTGCAAAGTGCACATAAACATTTGCAAATGCTAGATTTCATATTTCCCAATGAAATGTTATTCATGTGCTATTGAGGATCCATTATTGTACAGCCTTGAATCATATGGTCACTTGCTATTTTTCGTCAAGTCTTCATCTTAGGTACGGCATGTTAGTCGCTTACTTAGTCAGCAACTTTTCAATCTTTTACATTTTTCTGTTCTGTGAACAGCCCGATACCTCACAGTATTCCAACTGTGCTTTGAAAACAGAATAGTTAGAATCACCAAGGTTGGAAAAGACGTAAAAGATAATCCAGTCCAACCGTTCGTTTTATAGAATAAAAGAAGATCTGTTCACTTACTTAGCATACTAAAATCAAGAATTTCAAGACTTCCATTATTGCAGGCGGAAACATATTATGACTGTTGTTTTTTCTAGCGGTTTCTTCAATGAAATAGAATTCAAAACCCATGCTGCGACACTGCAGTATTGCTCACTGCAAGAAAGTAGTTTGCTCTGCCTCGGAGGCAGTGCGTTTCTCTGTTGCATTTGCTTTGGGTTTATATAACGCTTGTTCATGTCTTAACATGTTTCCGAAAGAGATGGATTTCAATGCATCACCAGTAAATCTGGCTAGAACGATTTAGTTCTCTCCCTTATGCAGCACGACAGCATTTCCATTTGAACTTTCGTAGGCTCCATTGACTGGCAGGTATGATGGACACTAAGCGCATCTAAACACAAGCATGGAGATATACGCATGTATTGATTTCATTTCCTCAGTTTAGCTTTAATTGCATCATTTTACTTCAAGTTGTATTTCTAGCTTGAGATCACTCTTTTAGCCTTAAGTTCTTTTACCAGATGTACCTCTGCCAGAAATACAGGGCAGGTGATGCCTCACGTTCCGGGTTAAAGAATGGCACGACTTGGCTCTCACGGCTCGAAACCGGCATTCGCGCTGAATCGCTCCGGAGCGTTTGCACTCGCTGCCCGAGAAATCGCGCTTGTGCCCGGTTGCCGCTTCCAGCGCTCAGCCGCGGTCTCGTTTTCATCGCTCGCCGCGAAAGAGCGATTGTCGGTGGCTGCTTTTCCCCGCGTCGCGGGCTCTTCTCCGCGCATCGGAAAGGAGCGCTTTGGACTTCGCCCGGCGTACGTCTATGCAGAATGCACTGCGCCTGGCTCGGAATGCTGTGTCCGTGCCTCTCCTTCGAGCGACAGTTCGTTGCAGTAAGCTTCTCCATGGCTTCACTTCTGCGTTCCGTGACGAGGTGTGGAAGTGAGAACTTTCCCTAAAGAGGCAGCTGGGCGTTCGTAGAGCGACAGACGTTGTGCTCTCGGGGAGCACATTTGATAAAGGCGAGAGGGATCCTTCCTGCACTGCGCAGAAAAAAACCCCCTCCGGAGGGACGGCGGCACTCTGAATTCGCCCCTTCTCGCATCGGAACGGCCTACGGAGTACAGTGTCATAATTTTAGTAGGAAATGACACATTCGGTATTGTAATGTATTTTGTGCAGAAAACGTGAAGTATTGCTAAGGAACGGGATATTTCTGAGCAGACCGCGGCTGAGCGCTGGAAGCGGCATCCGGGGAGAAGCGCGATTTGTCGGGCAGCGAGTGCAAACGCTCCCGAGCGATTCAGCGCGAATGCCGGTTTCGAGCCGTGAGAGCGAAGTCGTGCCGTTCGGATAGAATTAGATTAGGTAGAATGAGATGATTTTTAAGGTCTTTTCCAACCTGAGTGATTCGATGAGTGTAAGTGAGAAAACGACCTGCCAGAAATCACAAAACACACATAGAAATTGTCTGTCAAGGGTTGAAGCCTAGCAAGAAACCTTTTTTAATCACAGAATCACAGAATCACAGAATCACCCGGGTAGGAAGGGACCTCAAGGATCATGTAGTTCCAACCCCCCTGCCTAGCAGGGCCACCAAACATACACATTTAGATCAGGGATGATCTATTAATGTCTTTGAACTATTTCTGAAAGTTTTCTGAATTCTGCCTCTCCTCCATTCTTTACATAGCTTCAATGTATAAGCCAAATATAATGATCTCAAATTTCTTTTTGTACTGTTAGTAATTGCTACAGTTTTCCAGATCACATTGTCTATCAAACCTAACTAGATAATCCTCACTGTAAGGGGCTATGAGTCCTTTCCATTTTGATTGGAGAAGGTAAAGCCATGGATGTATTTTATGTAATTTATGATTATCAATTTATGATCAGATATGATACAAACTATGGAACCCTTACAAAGCTTTTGCTTTCTGTGCTTTGATTGCTTCTGCATTTGCGAGAACTCTCTGTCCCTATTACTCTGGTTGTTCAACCGTGAAATATCAAAAGGATATGATACCGTAGGAGTAGAAATTATCCCACAAACAAAAACAAGTGCACAAACTTGAAATGCGATTTCTTGCTCAAACCAGAAAGGCCAATAGATTGGTAAAGATCTGGGCACTGTCAACACTTAAAGAGAACGCAAGTAACAAAAGTTTGGGGTTTTTTTTTGTTTTGTTTTGTTTTGTTTTTGTTCTTAACAGGAGAACAAAAATAAAAACAAAAAGGGAAAGGTCATGCTTAACCTATCTGGTGGCCTTCTGCTATGGAGCGATGGCAGTGGTGGACAAAGGGAAGGTGACTGATATTATTTAGCTGGACTTGAGCAAGGCCTTTGACACGGTCCCCCACTGCATCCTCCAAATTGAGGACACCTGATGGATAAGGGATTGGTTGAAAGGATGCAGACAAAGGGTGGTGATTAATGGTTCTATGTCCAGGTGGAGGTTGGTAACAAGTGATTTCCGCTAGGCGCCTGACTTGGGGCCCGTGCTCTTTCGCATCTTTTTATACTGACATCAGCGAGACAATCGAGTGCACCCTCAGTATGTTTGCTGATGACACCAAGCTGAGCTGTGTGGTTGTCAAGGAGCAAGGAAGGGCTGCCACTCAGAGGGACCTCGACAGGCTTGAAAGGTGGGACTGGGTGAACCTGATGAGGTTCAACACAGCAAAGTGCAGGGTTTTCCTCTTGGGCCAGAGGAATCCCAGGCATTTATACAGGCTGGAAGTAGCGGTCCTTGAGAGCAGCCCTGCAGAGAAGGACCTGGGGGTCCTGATGGATGAAAAACTTCACGTAAGCCATCAGAGTGCTCTTGCAAATCAAAAAGCAAATGGTGTCCTGGGCTCCATCAGAAGAGGGGAGGCAAGCAGGGACAGGGAGGTGATTGTCCCTCTCTACTCTGCCCTCATGAGGCCCCACCCGGAGTACTGAATGCAGATCTGGAGCCCCTAATACAAGAAAGACAGAAAGCAATTGGAGAGGATCCAGAGAAGGGCCTCAAAGTTAGCAGAGCACCTCCCCTACAAAGACAGGCAGAAGAAGCTGTGCTTGTTCAGCCTGGAGAAGAAAAGGCTGCATTACAGCCTTTCAATACCTAGAGAGAGCCTAAACAGGAGGGGAGTCAACTCTTTACAAGGGTAAATAATGACAGTACAAGGGGAAATGGATTTAAGTTGATGGAGAGAAGACTGCGGTTGGCTGTTAGGGGGAAGTGCTATACAGAGAGATGTTAGGTGCTGGAACAGCAGTATTCTTACAGATACTGCACAGTCGGCTGGTTTAGTGACAGCTGTTACAAGAGAGTTTGAGACACCGCTTCTATGCCACGTTGTCATTTTCTCAATTCCTTGAACACTGACAAAATAGTCAAGATGAAAAAGAAAAATATTAATCATTAGGATTAAAAGAGAATCTTCACAACTGGTTTATACGGTGGAGAGGAGAAAGCCTTGTAGGGTATAGGGCAGGAGAAGCCCATGGCATCATACATCCATGTTACGTATGGATTACATAAATCCACTGACAATAAGACAAAACACGGCTTGAACTGAAGTAGGAAGAATCCAAGCAGACATGAGGGAAAATAAAGCAGAGCTACTTAAACAGTGAGACGTACTGTTGGTTCAACAGACAGGATCTACATCATCTGAGAGTTTCAGTAACAAGTCAGACAGTGGTACAGAATGATACATCTGTGGTTGATCCCGTCTTGCCAGGCACTGACGGAGAGGTCGGTATCTTAAGGCATCTCCTGACATTTCACACGTCATAATATGCATCTTCAGCTCTAAGTACTGAAAGCATCTGAGCTCTTCTTAACAGATGGGCTCCTCTTGAACATTTGTGAGCTGATGAAAAATACTTTATGACCTCTTTCCCCGAGACAAGTTATTTAATTCATGTTGCATTACTGCATATTGTTATTTTGCTTTATTTTAACCAACATTTTTGTTTTCAAGGGCCGGGTTCCTTCTAAGTGAAAACTCATCTCGCAGTAAGCAGTAAAGCTTTCTGTGTAAAACCCTAACAGTAAAAAGAGCAACCTGATGTAGGAACCTGCGTGAATGTTTATATCTGAGATGTCACTGATAAGAAAGATTCAGAGACCTTGGAAGTCATATTTTTCGCCCCAAAGATTTCAGCAAGAAAAATTTTTCAGTGGGAAAATAAGTTACTACCGTATCATCCAGATGATTAAATGCCACTTGTTTGAAGGACAAGGAACAGTTCTGCTGCTTTATCTATTCTGTTTGTTATCTTTCTCCTTAGTTCGAAAAGCAATAGGACAACAATTTCATTTGTATGAAGGTGATAACTGTGCAGCAGGAACAAGCCTGGGAGCATCAATTCATTTCCCAAAAGCCATCCATTACTTAATCACAGCAAGTTTAACACTAGGATTCAGCTGAGTCACAGACATTAACCGTGTTATGCTTTCCTAATTGGAGTCTTTAGTAGATACTGTTTATGTTAAAGGTACATAAAATTCTGTTAATGGGTTTCTGATTCTTCCTCATGTATGATACTTATATAAAAACACTTAAATGTGGGCAAATATTACACAATGATATCTGTATATCTGCAAATTCTCCTTCAATAAATTGTTCGTGTTCTTTTCATGTAAATTTGAAAGCGCGCTCTATGGCAGTTTGTAAGCAGTTTGTAAAAATTTAAGATAGGACAACTTCTATTCTCCGAACATAAATTTGTGAACAGAAAGTTATATCAACGTATTCACATTTATATTGAAAGCCATTTGTGGGATTAATGAACCTTTGAACCAAGGGAAAGACATCACACAGGTGATTTGGATTATTACACGTTACAAATTAATAGAAAGGCCGATAGTCATAGTAATTAATTCAGAAGCAACTCAGAGATTAGCATACACTGTGGCAAAGCCCACTTCCAGATGATTCGTTACTAGAAGAGAGCTAACTGATCGATGAATGTCCTGTGCAAAAAGTCTGCCAAACTCTCTTATTGTTCTTTCCAGCTCCATCATTGCCTTGCATCTCTGTTCCCCTTTTTTCACAGCAAGGACCTCCATTATCTCCAGTGCATGGACCTGCAAGGAGCTACTGTTGGCTGTAACTTAAATGCAGCTTATCTATGATAGATGAGAAAGAGTAAAGCTAAAAAGAAGCTTAAAGCTTGGGGTTATATTAACTATTATGAGAACAGAGTATGGATGAACGGTTTGTGAAGGTCAGCAATTTCTGCAAAAGGAAAAGACAAAAACCATGAAAGACAGCACAGCAGTATTGAGAAATCGGTCATACAGAGTGATCAAAGGGAATGAGAGGAAGTTGAGCATGAGACATATTTGTGATATGCATTATCGCATATTGCAACTGCAATCTCATTGCAATACAACCAATAGAATGTATTACAATTTAAAAAGTCATTAATTTGAATCAAAGATAGAAATTGACAATCATACAGTAAGAGAAGCACAAGAGCTCTCAAAAAATCACATATGTAAAGCAGTTTCTGTAAAACTTATCTGAAAAGATGTAGAAGAAAAGAATACTGCAGTAAAACATCTGTTTGTCTTTTAAAGAATGTACAATGGTCACATTAACATCTTCTACACTGAAAAAGACAGCATGGCTAAGGACTGAATCCTTTATTCATGTGAACAATACCACTTTAATACATGGAAACACTTATGAGAGTAAAACTCTCAGCAAATGTTTTAGGAAAACTTTGTGTCTTCTAACTTCACATTTTCTCTTACATCTCTTCATTTACCTCCATCAGCATTAGCAGCAGTACTAATATTGGTTGGTGTGCTGTAGTATCATTCACTCACAATTTTCATGTACTTCTATGGATAGCAGAGGAGTTACTGAACTCCTGTCCCTACAGTGAATGCTCAGATCTTTCAGGAAGGCCTGGTTGTGGATGCCCCATCCCTGGAGGTGTCCAAGGCCAGGCTGGATGGGGCCCTGGGCAGCCTGGGCTGCTATGAAACGTGGAGGTTGGTGGCCCTGCCTGTGGTGGGGGGTTGGAGCTTCGTGATCCTTGAGGCCCCTTCCAACCCGGGCCATTCTATGATTCCATGATTCTGTGACTCCGGGCCATGGTAGCATAAGCTGCTTTTAGAGACAACTGCAAGGCCATATTCTCTAAAGGCCAGCTGTCTCCTCAGTCCCATCCTTCTTCCCACAGAAATTGCATACCCAAACTGACTGCCAGCAGACATCATGTATTCGCCATTGAAATAGAGGTTCAATGTGATGCCTGTTGAGCAGACAGCCAAGTGGGCTTTCTGACTGCCTCTCACCACTCGTACCGTGAAGCAGAGCTACACAAAGAAAGCACTGCTGCCAACATCCAACACAAAATACACCTGCAGTTTGGGGCATCACCACATCCACTCTCATAGACAACACTGCCCAATTCCTTTTCACCTTTTCCCAGCAGATTCTCTGAGTACTTTCGCCCCAGTTTTTCCCTTGTTGAGGATTCTTACCCCACTAGCCTTGACAGAGAGTGGAAAAAAAGTGATGAAGCAAGCATACCTACAGTGTTTGGTGGAAATTCATGGTGCTTCCTCTCACTTCTCCCATTAGACTCTAGGGGTAAAAATCAATGATACTTTTTCACTTGGCAGAAGCACCTCACACATGATATATGGAAATTTTTGGCTCAGTATATGTGATCTGAACACTCAATTCTTCATTTCTTTCCCCTTTTCTTCACTGCATTACATTTAATTTTTTCTTAACTGAGCAACACTGTGCAGCTGCAGTCATTCACAGAATCACAGAATTGTAGAGGTTGGAAGGGAGCTCCAGAACTCATCGAGTCCAACCCCCTGCCAAAGCAGCTTCCCTACAGCAGGTCGCACAGGTCGGCATCCAGGTGAGACTTGAACATCTCCAGAGAAGGAGACTCCCCCACCTCCCTGGGCAGCCTGGTTCCAGCGCTCCGTCACCTCACCTAAACAAGTTCTTGCGCACATTGGTGCGGAACTTCCTATGCTGCAGCTTATGTCTGTTTCCCCTTGTCCCGTCTCCACGTACCACTGGAAAGAGAGTGGCCTCACCACTGTGGCCCCCACACCTCAGGCATTTATAAACCTTACAATAAACCAGATATTTATAAACATTACAACTGTTCTCAGTCTGCATTTACCTTTGAAGGTCAATATTAATTATTCTGCCATACATCCCCCATTTCAGAACTGCAAGCAGCTTTCGTGTCTTCTCTATGTGAGAAGTTAGTCCAGAAAAAGATATTAACTCACCCTACGAATCCTGCCATGGGGCTGTTCTGCCAGTCATACAAAGAAAATTGTCTTTCTTCTCTGCAGAGTACAATGAATTTTTCATCTTCTCACTTCACAGTTGTATCTTTAAAAGAATAAAAGTAAATATAAAATTAGCGAGGATTCGGTAACAGTAGGTCAGCTATAAATACTTGTAAATGGGAAACATACAGTGAGCATCTTTGGAATTATGACATTACAGCATTCTGATTTTAGGAAAGTTACAATTAAGCTCCGTTCCAGTACAACCAACTCTATATTACAAACTCAACAAAAACGTACGGAGGAGCAGAAGTCCTACTCAGTGCACTTAGTGCCTTTTACACGGTTATTCAGATACAGCACGGTCACAGCTCTGGCCTGGTTCGACCTGGATCCTTGACTAAATGGCACAGGGGGAACCATGGACCCACGCCCTGTGGTGGGTCTAAAAACAAAACAGCGGCAACGAGCTAAGGGAGAAAATTAATTTACTAGATATTATAGCACAATGTGAGAGAATGCAATATAGAACAATACAATTGGAATTGTAGCTAATAAATCAAATAAAAAGGAGAGAGATTGTCCAAAACTGAAGGCCTTACTCTATTGTTGAAGGTGGGACAGCTAGGGAGCATACACTACAGAGCCAAGCAGAAATAGAAGTCTCATGACTCCCAGTTTTCTCTTTCCTTCTAAACAGAAAACGGAAATGGAACAGTGAAGTATTCACAGAATCAGTGATTCTGTGATTCCAATTGAAATTCTCTGAAATTACTCCTTTTGTACCTTTGGATGCTCCCAGATCAAATCACTAGGAATCACACCATTTCTTTCCCCAATAGGACATAAGAATCTAACACCTAGAGAGCTGTATTTTTCAAGACTGTTGTGTTGTAAGCAATTGCGCATCTTCATTTTTTATGTGAAGCTATATTCATTCAACCTGGAGTTTACTTTTAAGTAGTTTAGACCACACTTCAGAACTGAATCACATGAGCGGCTCCACCCTCACCTAAAGGTAATGCTGCTTTTCCTGAATACTATCTGATTTGGCCCTGAGAGCTCACAAGCTACAACTGCTCACTAACTGAAGATAAAGTAGCAAAAATTATTTCCTGAGTGGTTCAGAGTTGTTCACTTGCATCAGCCCAAGACATTGCCAAACCAAACCCTCCAAGTGGGTTGAGAGGGTATGGTCTGTCTCCTCTGGTTCCTGACTATTGAGTCCCACCATGTCAGAACGTACAGCACGTCAAAAAGTCTGTGCAATGCTCAAAAGTGAGATGGGGAGAAGCTAGGTTGGCACGATGAGATATTCTGCACAGCCCTTACTAAGCTGATGCTCAGATAAATCCCTGCTGTCCAGTGTAAACTCCTTTACCTTCTACCTCCAGTTACGTCGTCTAATGATCCTCCAGCAAGATGAGCTATATCCACTATGCCCTATCCCATATTCTTCAGGTGTCCTCTGTGCTCTGTCTGAAGTCAGCTCTGCAGGTGGCACTGTGTCCTGCCTGTTGGTAAGTTCACATGTTCTCCTTTTGCTACCACGACATTGCTACCCAAAGCTTGCACAGTTCCTAAAAGAAAAACAAAAGAACAGAGAAGTTCTCCAGAAAATAAGACCGCTTCTGTTAGCCTGGGCTCCTGTAAGGGCCAGTCACTGAAGAAAGCTGTTGTAGTTTGGCCAGGTTTGGTGACAGGGAGCTAAGGCATCTACGGACTGAGAAGAGAAAAGGGTTGGGGAAGTTAGGCCTAGGCAAGAAAACCAGCAGCAGTGAACTAAGGGAAAAACTGAATTTACAAAATATAGCAGCGGAATGTACGATAATAGAATATGATGGGATTTGAAGCTCATCAATAACATAGGAGAGAGTTTACAAAACTGCATTCCTCAGGAGCACAGACAGCAAAGAGAGGCAGTCTTGAGACTCCGTCATTTTATCTGTTTGTTCGAATGGAAATGGAACAACGAAGCTGGGAGTTGTAGTTCACTCTTGTCTTCTGAGACCAGGAAACCAGAAATGTTGACAAGCCACAGAACGGCAGTACTAACCCTTTAACTCCAGTGCACTGCGAGATGTGATGGCGTGGAATACTGACCAAAAAACATAAAACCAGGACAAGAGAGTGTCTCTTGAACCGAGGCTGCTTCCTGTGACGGAGTGCTGTGTAGCCATAGAGCCCCTTCACTAGTTGGGTGAGCACAATTTTTCTTTCTATGATTACTGGTCTACCTGTGAATACTTGGCCTGCTATCTCCAAGAATCTGTCAGAACCAGTTTTGCTTCTTTGTGAGCAGGGCACCTACATTAACTTCACTACACTTTACTAGTACTTTAGTACTACAGTGCTAGTCTGCAGCCAGACATGCAAAGCACTACGAAATCATGAGGGAAAACTTGTGCCAAGACATCTGAAGGCATTCTCCAGAAAATACAGGTGGGCAAAGCACTCTGCATGTTATCTCTGCCTTTCATCTCTTACCCCGATTCCCTGAGAAGGAAACAAAGGTGCAGAGGCTGAAAGGGAAGCACAGGGCACTCTGGCAGTCCACCAGTAGGGATGCATGAGGGACCGTGGCTGGGCAACATGCCCACAGAGCCACTTGTCTTGAACTCTGAAAACTACCTGCAAGTCTTTGACTGCAGTGACTCTGAATAGAGTGCTCACCCTTACCACTGAGACACTAACAAGCATTTCACATAGTTACATTTAGTACAGTTGGAGCAAAGGTTCACCCTAGCTTGAATACATGGAAAACAGAATTTGCTCCCAAGTCCTCCGAGGGTAGCCATAATGGCTGCAATCAAATAAATCAGCGATCTCTACTTGCTGCTGTCTTCCATCCCAAACATTTCACTGTGGGAGGCTAATCAGCCAAGACTACAGATGAGCCTTGAAGAAATTAACTTAGGAGTTACTGTGCTGTGATCAAGTTACAAAACAAGAGGCTCTAATTCTTGGATTCCAAGAGCGTGAAATTGCTACTCAGGGTGAAGAATGATCATTTCATATACCAACCTACTTGCCTTTCATCTGTCTTCACCACTTTCACCACAAGGCGTACAGAAATGCCATTAGAAATTGACCGATTTCTCAGTTCATACTCAACCTCCTTTTGTAGGATAACAAATACTTAATTGCCACCTCTAGGTTAAGGTATATCGGGGTAGGAAGGAAAATGCTTGGGTATTTCTGAAACTATGAAACTTCAAATAGATGGGATTTCATTCACCTTCATAATTGGAAAACTTTCAGCAGAGTGAATAATTTTATCATGCTTTTTTCCTGACCAGGTTTTACTGGTAACATTTTCTGGAAACCAAGGTTTAAATAAAATGACTAAAAATTAATGTGTTTAAGGTTGAAGAAAATAAACAGGGAAAACTTTTTTACCAAAGCGTCTTCTGTCAAGACTCACTGCGGGAGGTTATGAGCACTACACTCTGGGTTATGAGCAAGCCCTTCCACGAGGCAAATACTGGGAGGAGGACTGTACCTCTCACACAAAGGAGTTACACCAAATTCCAGTATCTTCATTTTTCAAGGCAAGGGGGACTAAGAACGGACATTTCCAGACCAAGTCAGGGAACCCACTGATTAAACACTAATGCAAACTGTCCCTTCTCTGCTATCATCAAGGAGGGACAGCTATATTAAAAGGAGAGCATAATTCTGTTGATTGATTTGTTGAGTCCTCATCTGTTTCTCAAGGTTCTGACCTTACAGTTAGCAGTGAAATACTGAACTCTACTTGCAGTTGGTCCTGAGGTGAGAACAGAAAACACTAGATACAACAATTCAGTCATACTTAACTTTGTACATGTGGAATTTTAATATATTCTTTGTATCCTTAAAAGATTTCTGTGTTCATGTGTATCTCCCACGCACACATCTACTCAAAGAAACCTTGAAGAGCATCTGTTTAATCACTGATATTCTGGGTAAACTAGCCAGCTTCTTGTACATTCTTTTCTTACAGGCAGCATACAACCCACCTCTGACAGAAGAGTAGCTTCCAGGTGATGAACTGAATCACCTGGTTGCCTCATTGGTCCTAGTACAGATCTGTAATTATTATCGTTGGCAATCTAGTAGCATTAGTCTAGAGACTAATTACGCAAATGTTAAACTTGGAGAATTGGATGTCATGGGCTCTCTGACTTCACATCCACGATATACACCTTTTAAACATTTCTGAAGTTCTTTCTTTTATGAGCATTTGTCTGTTTCATCTTACAGGAGAGAAGTCCAGATTTACCGACAAATAGGTTCTCCTGCAGTGCACAGCTGTTCCTTGCACTGCCTTTTGGCCAGGATCTTGCATTCTCGGGGGACTCGGAGCAAAGTAATTTGTGTAAAACTAAGCAGATTGACATTTAACTCTCTTTCAGGCAAAGCCCCTGACCATGAGGCTTTCAGCTTTGCTCCTGTTGATGTTTCCTCACTATGAGCGTGAGACAACTCTACGCTGAGCAGTTCATCAGCAGGATCTGCCTGGGGTGGAAGACCCTTTCCCAGTTCTGGGCCTATTTGAAGCTGACTTTTATTTCTTCTCTCCAAAGTCTCAAGACAAGGCTGAATCCTGTGTTCCTGTATTGTCCTATACTGGTCAAGTGCTCTCATCACCTTATCCAACAGCACGGCCTTAAAAGTGCACAGAACTGTGCAGCAGTTCAGGACATACAGGACTGCTGAATGGGACAGGCAGCTCCAGAGACACCCCGACTTGTCTGTACCAGCAGCAGGAAGCAAGGAGCACCCTGCAGCACCTCAACTTTCATCAGGTGCCTTTATGTGGGGACCTGAGTCAAGTTCCTAGCTCCCATGTGGACACCAACGTAAGGACACCTATGTTCAGGAAAGTAGTTGACTGGAAATTGAATCTCACTCTTCCTCTTCAATATTGCAGTCTTCTGTACAACGTTTTTATGAGAACAGAAAAAAATCTGTAGAGATATGATTGAATTGAAATTTGTCACCTTCGCCTGATCTTGAAGAGCACTTTCCAATTTGATACATGAAGAAGGAAAGACAATTCAATCACTACGATCTAAACTAGGTCTTTTTTATCTCAATCCATCAAATATTTCAAATCCCTATTTACATCCTTGGTATTCACCCAATAGCTGATATTAAAATCCACCCCATCTTCATTCTCATTTTCATCTTCACAGATCAAAAGTATCTAAGATAATCGGTGTTCCTGAGCAGATCCCAAGCAGCAGCCCAAATACAAAGTGACGTAGAATAGAAAAAAGTATAGGCAATAACTGTTTCTCCTGCTCTCAGAGAATCACCGAGGTTGGAAAAGACCTGCAAGATCATCACCAACAGTTCTCACTAAACCACGTCCCTCAACACCAAATCCTTGAAACATTCCTTGAATGCCTCCAGGGTCGGTGACTCCAGCACCTCCTGGGAAGCCCATTCCAGTGCCGGACCACTCTTTCAGAGCAGCAGTATTTCCTAACGTCCAACGTGAATCTCCCCTGGTGCAGCTTGAGGCCATTTCCTCTGGTCGTCTCACTGCTTACATGGGAGAAGAGGCCGAGTCCAGCTCACTGCAACTTCCCTTCAGGTAGTTAGAGAGAGCTGTAAGGTCTCCCCTGAGCCTCCTCTTCAGCAGATCGAACAATCCCAGCTCCCTCAGCCAAGCTACACCACTCTGTCAAAGGGAGGAGCTGCACAATATCATAGCAGCTTAAAATTACTCAAGTTCCCCAATAGGCAGAAAGGTAAATATTAAAACGAAAGTCCAGCTGGATCAAAATAACCAAACATACGATTTTCAATAATACAAATTTTAATTTCATTATCAGGGAGTCACAAACTTCATGGAAATCAGAAACTAGGAGGATTCACCTCTTCAATAGATTTTACTAGCGGTGTTTTATCATGAAGTTCTGCACTGATATCTCAGGTCTCCTATAAAGCTGCAAGTAAATCTGCCCCTCCAGCTAGTCTGCTATCTTGAACACATCCCATATCACAGTGCGTTTGGGAAGAGTGACAACTGCTAACTCTTCTTGTACACCTGTTTGTGCATTTACCCTGGAGGTCTCCCTTTAGCAGTAAGCAAACGCTGTCATTGCTTCAGCTGTGTGATGAGATCAATGTCTGAAGCGGCCTGCCTGACAGTGAATCTCTGCTCTGAGGAAGAAGGTCAGATATTACACGGACTTCTTCATCATTCACATCTGTCACTTTTATCTCAATCTGTGCGTAACTGCCTTATTTTGTAGGCTTTTTCCCAGCTGCCAAGTTCAAGTCTTTCGCTTCTGCCTTGCCACACATTCCACTGGAGCCACAGATAGGTACAAGATGGGCACCTTATCAGATGTTCCCCCAGACAACAGAGGAGAAGCAGCCAGCACAGCTGCTTCTTCCACGTGGCATTTCTTATCCCCCTTACAGTTCAATAACACAGGAACAACTTCAGCTGGAGGTGAAGTGCTTTCTGAAAAGGCAAACAATTCCAAAGGAAATGCTTTCAAATGTCCACAAAGTTATGTTGAATGTCACACAATGACACACATCAGTCACCTCCTGGATAAGTCAGAATCTTATCCTGAAAAAATACCTCAAAAAGCAAGCCTGGAGCCAAGAAAAAAAAGAAGGGTTCAGACCCTTGGGTATTGCCATACTTAACAAGAATACTCCTGCATAATTGTCAGTCCCTGAGAGGATTCCTGTTTTATGTACTAACTAGATAACAGAACTCTTGCAGAGAAATAGTAGTATTAAAGTGCAAAGTGCACATAAACATTTGCAAATGCTAGATTTCATATTTCCCAATGAAATGTTATTCATGTGCTATTGAGGATCCATTATTGTACAGCCTTGAATCATATGGTCACTTGCTATTTTTCGTCAAGTCTTCATCTTAGGTACGGCATGTTAGTCGCTTACTTAGTCAGCAACTTTTCAATCTTTTACATTTTTCTGTTCTGTGAACAGCCCGATACCTCACAGTATTCCAACTGTGCTTTGAAAACAGAATAGTTAGAATCACCAAGGTTGGAAAAGACGTAAAAGATAATCCAGTCCAACCGTTCGTTTTATAGAATAAAAGAAGATCTGTTCACTTACTTAGCATACTAAAATCAAGAATTTCAAGACTTCCATTATTGCAGGCGGAAACATATTATGACTGTTGTTTTTTCTAGCGGTTTCTTCAATGAAATAGAATTCAAAACCCATGCTGCGACACTGCAGTATTGCTCACTGCAAGAAAGTAGTTTGCTCTGCCTCGGAGGCAGTGCGTTTCTCTGTTGCATTTGCTTTGGGTTTATATAACGCTTGTTCATGTCTTAACATGTTTCCGAAAGAGATGGATTTCAATGCATCACCAGTAAATCTGGCTAGAACGATTTAGTTCTCTCCCTTATGCAGCACGACAGCATTTCCATTTGAACTTTCGTAGGCTCCATTGACTGGCAGGTATGATGGACACTAAGCGCATCTAAACACAAGCATGGAGATATACGCATGTATTGATTTCATTTCCTCAGTTTAGCTTTAATTGCATCATTTTACTTCAAGTTGTATTTCTAGCTTGAGATCACTCTTTTAGCCTTAAGTTCTTTTACCAGATGTACCTCTGCCAGAAATACAGGGCAGGTGATGCCTCACGTTCCGGGTTAAAGAATGGCACGACTTGGCTCTCACGGCTCGAAACCGGCATTCGCGCTGAATCGCTCCGGAGCGTTTGCACTCGCTGCCCGAGAAATCGCGCTTGTGCCCGTTAGCCGCTTCCAGCGCTCAGCCGCGGTCTCGTTTTCATCGCTCGCCGCGAAAGAGCGATTGTCGGTGGCTGCTTTTCCCCGCGTCGCGGGCTCTTCTCCGCGCATCGGAAAGGAGCGCTTTGGACTTCGCCCGGCGTACGTCTATGCAGAATGCACTGCGCCTGGCTCGGAATGCTGTGTCCGTGCCTCTCCTTCGAGCGACAGTTCGTTGCAGTAAGCTTCTCCATGGCTTCACTTCTGCGTTCCGTGACGAGGTGTGGAAGTGAGAACTTTCCCTAAAGAGGCAGCTGGGCGTTCGTAGAGCGACAGACGTTGTGCTCTCGGGGAGCACATTTGATAAAGGCGAGAGGGATCCTTCCTGCACTGCGCAGAAAAAAACCCCCTCCGGAGGGACGGCGGCACTCTGAATTCGCCCCTTCTCGCATCGGAACGGCCTACGGAGTACAGTGTCATAATTTTAGTAGGAAATGACACATTCGGTATTGTAATGTATTTTGTGCAGAAAACGTGAAGTATTGCTAAGGAACGGGATATTTCTGAGCAGACCGCGGCTGAGCGCTGGAAGCGGCATCCGGGGAGAAGCGCGATTTGTCGGGCAGCGAGTGCAAACGCTCCCGAGCGATTCAGCGCGAATGCCGGTTTCGAGCCGTGAGAGCGAAGTCGTGCCGTTCGGATAGAATTAGATTAGGTAGAATGAGATGATTTTTAAGGTCTTTTCCAACCTGAGTGATTCGATGAGTGTAAGTGAGAAAACGACCTGCCAGAAATCACAAAACACACATAGAAATTGTCTGTCAAGGGTTGAAGCCTAGCAAGAAACCTTTTTTAATGTCTTTGAACTATTTCTGAAAGCTTTCTGAATTCTGCCTCTCCTCCATTCTTTACATAGCTTCAATGTATAAGCCAAATATAATGATCTCAAATTTCTTTTTGTACTGTTAGTAATTGCTACAGTTTTCCAGATCACATTGTCTATCAAACCTAACTAGATAATCCTCACTGTAAGGGGCTATGAGTCCTTTCCATTTTGATTGGAGAAGGTAAAGCCATGGATGTATTTTATGTAATTTATGATTATCAATTTATGATCAGATATGATACAAACTATGGAACCCTTACAAAGCTTTTGCTTTCTGTGCTTTGATTGCTTCTGCATTTGCGAGAACTCTCTGTCCCTATTACTCTGGTTGTTCAACCGTGAAATATCAAAAGGATATGATACCGTAGGAGTAGAAATTATCCCACAAACAAAAACAAGTGCACAAACTTGAAATGCGATTTCTTGCTCAAACCAGAAAGGCCAATAGATTGGTAAAGATCTGGGCACTGTCAACACTTAAAGAGAACGCAAGTAACAAAAGTTTGGGGTTTTTTTTTTTTTTTGTTTTGTTTTGTTTTTGTTCTTAACAGGAGAACAAAAGTAAAAACAAAAAGGGAAAGGTCATGCTTAACCTATCTGGTGGCCTTCTGCTATGGAGCGATGGCAGTGGTGGACAAAGGGAAGGTGACTGATATTATTTAGCTGGACTTGAGCAAGGCCTTTGACACGGTCCCCCACTGCATCCTCCAAATTGAGGACACCTGATGGATAAGGGATTGGTTGAAAGGATGCAGACAAAGGGTGGTGATTAATGGTTCTATGTCCAGGTGGAGGTTGGTAACAAGTGATTTCCGCTAGGCGCCTGACTTGGGGCCCGTGCTCTTTCGCATCTTTTTATACTGACATCAGTGAGACAATCGAGTGCACCCTAAGTATGTTTGCTGATGGCACCAAGCTGAGCTGTGTGGTTGTCAAGGAGCAAGGAAGGGCTGCCACTCAGAGGGACCTCGACAGGCTTGAAAGGTGGGACTGGGTGAACCTGATGAGGTTCAACACAGCAAAGTGCAGGGTTTTCCTCTTGGGCCAGAGGAATCCCAGGCATTTATACAGGCTGGAAGTAGCGGTCCTTGAGAGCAGCCCTGCAGAGAAGGACCTGGGGGTCCTGATGGATGAAAAACTTCACGTAAGCCATCAGAGTGCTCTTGCAAATCAAAAAGCAAATGGTGTCCTGGGCTCCATCAGAAGAGGGGAGGCAAGCAGGGACAGGGAGGTGATTGTCCCTCTCTACTCTGCCCTCATGAGGCCCCACCCGGAGTACTGAATGCAGATCTGGAGCCCCTAATACAAGAAAGACAGAAAGCAATTGGAGAGGATCCAGAGAAGGGCCTCAAAGTTAGCAGAGCACCTCCCCTACAAAGACAGGCAGAAGAAGCTGTGCTTGTTCAGCCTGGAGAAGAAAAGGCTGCATTACAGCCTTTCAATACCTAGAGAGAGCCTAAACAGGAGGGGAGTCAACTCTTTACAAGGGTAAATAATGACAGTACAAGGGGAAATGGATTTAAGTTGATGGAGAGAAGACTGCGGTTGGCTGTTAGGGGGAAGTGCTATACAGAGAGATGTTAGGTGCTGGAACAGCAGTATTCTTACAGATACTGCACAGTCGGCTGGTTTAGTGACAGCTGTTACAAGAGAGTTTGAGACACCGCTTCTATGCCACGTTGTCATTTTCTCAATTCCTTGAACACTGACAAAATAGTCAAGATGAAAAAGAAAAATATTAATCATTAGGATTAAAAGAGAATCTTCACAACTGGTTTATACGGTGGAGAGGAGAAAGCCTTGTAGGGTATAGGGCAGGAGAAGCCCATGGCATCATACATCCATGTTACGTATGGATTACATAAATCCACTGACAATAAGACAAAACACGGCTTGAACTGAAGTAGGAAGAATCCAAGCAGACATGAGGGAAAATAAAGCAGAGCTACTTAAACAGTGAGACGTACTGTTGGTTCAACAGACAGGATCTACATCATCTGAGAGTTTCAGTAACAAGTCAGACAGTGGTACAGAATGATACATCTGTGGTTGATCCCGTCTTGCCAGGCACTGACGGAGAGGTCGGTATCTTAAGGCATCTCCTGACATTTCACACGTCATAATATGCATCTTCAGCTCTAAGTACTGAAAGCATCTGAGCTCTTCTTAACAGATGGGCTCCTCTTGAACATTTGTGAGCTGATGAAAAATACTTTATGACCTCTTTCCCCGAGACAAGTTATTTAATTCATGTTGCATTACTGCATATTGTTATTTTGCTTTATTTTAACCAACATTTTGGTTTTCAAGGGCCGGGTTCCTTCTAAGTGAAAACTCATCTCGCAGTAAGCAGTAAAGCTTTCTGTGTAAAACCCTAACAGTAAAAAGAGCAACCTGATGTAGGAACCTGCGTGAATGTTTATATCTGAGATGTCACTGATAAGAAAGATTCAGAGACCTTGGAAGTCATATTTTTCGCCCCAAAGATTTCAGCAAGAAAAATTTTTCAGTGGGAAAATAAGTTACTACCGTATCATCCAGATGATTAAATGCCACTTGTTTGAAGGACAAGGAACAGTTCTGCTGCTTTATCTATTCTGTTTGTTATCTTTCTCCTTAGTTCGAAAAGCAATAGGACAACAATTTCATTTGTATGAAGGTGATAACTGTGCAGCAGGAACAAGCCTGGGAGCATCAATTCATTTCCCAAAAGCCATCCATTACTTAATCACAGCAAGTTTAACACTAGGATTCAGCTGAGTCACAGACATTAACCGTGTTATGCTTTCCTAATTGGAGTCTTTAGTAGATACTGTTTATGTTAAAGGTACATAAAATTCTGTTAATGGGTTTCTGATTCTTCCTCATGTATGATACTTATATAAAAACACTTAAATGTGGGCAAATATTACACAATGATATCTGTATATCTGCAAATTCTCCTTCAATAAATTGTTCGTGTTCTTTTCATGTAAATTTGAAAGCGCGCTCTATGGCAGTTTGTAAGCAGTTTGTAAAAATTTAAGATAGGACAACTTCTATTCTCCGAACATAAATTTGTGAACAGAAAGTTATATCAACGTATTCACATTTATATTGAAAGCCATTTGTGGGATTAATGAACCTTTGAACCAAGGGAAAGACATCACACAGGTGATTTGGATTATTACACGTTACAAATTAATAGAAAGGCCGATAGTCATAGTAATTAATTCAGAAGCAACTCAGAGATTAGCATACACTGTGGCAAAGCCCACTTCCAGATGATTCGTTACTAGAAGAGAGCTAACTGATCGATGAATGTCCTGTGCAAAAAGTCTGCCAAACTCTCTTATTGTTCTTTCCAGCTCCATCATTGCCTTGCATCTCTGTTCCCCTTTTTTCACAGCAAGGACCTCCATTATCTCCAGTGCATGGACCTGCAAGGAGCTACTGTTGGCTGTAACTTAAATGCAGCTTATCTATGATAGATGAGAAAGAGTAAAGCTAAAAAGAAGCTTAAAGCTTGGGGTTATATTAACTATTATGAGAACAGAGTATGGATGAACGGTTTGTGAAGGTCAGCAATTTCTGCAAAAGGAAAAGACAAAAACCATGAAAGACAGCACAGCAGTATTGAGAAATCAGTCATACAGAGTGATCAAAGGGAATGAGAGGAAGTTGAGCATGAGACATATTTGTGATATGCATTATCGCATATTGCAACTGCAATCTCATTGCAATACAACCAATAGAATGTATTACAATTTAAAAAGTCATTAATTTGAATCAAAGATAGAAATTGACAATCATACAGTAAGAGAAGCACAAGAGCTCTCAAAAAATCACATATGTAAAGCAGTTTCTGTAAAACTTATCTGAAAAGATGTAGAAGAAAAGAATACTGCAGTAAAACATCTGTTTGTCTTTTAAAGAATGTACAATGGTCACATTAACATCTTCTACACTGAAAAAGACAGCATGGCTAAGGACTGAATCCTTTATTCATGTGAACAATACCACTTTAATACATGGAAACACTTATGAGAGTAAAACTCTCAGCAAATGTTTTAGGAAAACTTTGTGTCTTCTAACTTCACATTTTCTCTTACATCTCTTCATTTACCTCCATCAGCATTAGCAGCAGTACTAATATTGGTTGGTGTGCTGTAGTATCATTCACTCACAATTTTCATGTACTTCTATGGATAGCAGAGGAGTTACTGAACTCATGCAGTCCCTACAGTGAATGCTCAGATCTTTCAGGAAGGCCTGGTTGTGGATGCCCCATCCCTGGAGGTGTCCAAGGCCAGGCTGGATGGGGCCCTGGGCAGCCTGGGCTGCTATGAAACGTGGAGGTTGGTGGCCCTGCCTGTGGTGGGGGGTTGGAGCTTCGTGATCCTTGAGGCCCCTTCCAACCCGGGCCATTCTATGATTCCATGATTCTGTGACTCCGGGCCATGGTAGCATAAGCTGCTTTTAGAGACAACTGCAAGGCCATATTCTCTAAAGGCCAGCTGTCTCCTCAGTCCCATCCTTCTTCCCACAGAAATTGCATACCCAAACTGACTGCCAGCAGACATCATGTATTCGCCATTGAAATAGAGGTTCAATGTGATGCCTGTTGAGCAGACAGCCAAGTGGGCTTTCTGACTGCCTCTCACCACTCGTACCGTGAAGCAGAGCTACACAAAGAAAACACTGCTGCCAACATCCAACACAAAATACACCTGCAGTTTGGGGCATCACCACATCCACTCTCATAGACAACACTGCCCAATTCCTTTTCACCTTTTCCCAGCAGATTCTCTGAGTACTTTCGCCCCAGTTTTTCCCTTGTTGAGGATTCTTACCCCACTAGCCTTGACAGAGAGTGGAAAAAAAGTGATGAAGCAAGCATACCTACAGTGTTTGGTGGAAATTCATGGTGCTTCCTCTCACTTCTCCCATTAGACTCTAGGGGTAAAAATCAATGATACTTTTTCACTTGGCAGAAGCACCTCACACATGATATATGGAAATTTTTGGCTCAGTATATGTGATCTGAACACTCAATTCTTCATTTCTTTCCCCTTTTCTTCACTGCATTACATTTAATTTTTTCTTAACTGAGCAACACTGTGCAGCTGCAGTCATTCACAGAATCACAGAATTGTAGAGGTTGGAAGGGAGCTCCAGAACTCATCGAGTCCAACCCCCTGCCAAAGCAGCTTCCCTACAGCAGGTCGCACAGGTCGGCATCCAGGTGAGACTTGAACATCTCCAGAGAAGGAGACTCCCCCACCTCCCTGGGCAGCCTGGTTCCAGCGCTCCGTCACCTCACCTAAACAAGTTCTTGCGCACATTGGTGCGGAACTTCCTATGCTGCAGCTTATGTCTGTTTCCCCTTGTCCCGTCTCCACGTACCACTGGAAAGAGAGTGGCCTCACCACTGTGGCCCCCACACCTCAGGCATTTATAAACCTTACAATAAACCAGATATTTATAAACATTACAACTGTTCTCAGTCTGCATTTACCTTTGAAGGTCAATATTAATTATTCTGCCATACATCCCCCATTTCAGAACTGCAAGCAGCTTTCGTGTCTTCTCTATGTGAGAAGTTAGTCCAGAAAAAGATATTAACTCACCCTACGAATCCTGCCATGGGGCTGTTCTGCCAGTCATACAAAGAAAATTGTCTTTCTTCTCTGCAGAGTACAATGAATTTTTCATCTTCTCACTTCACAGTTGTATCTTTAAAAGAATAAAAGTAAATATAAAATTAGCGAGGATTCGGTAACAGTAGGTCAGCTATAAATACTTGTAAATGGGAAACATACAGTGAGCATCTTTGGAATTATGACATTACAGCATTCTGATTTTAGGAAAGTTACAATTAAGCTCCGTTCCAGTACAACCAACTCTATATTACAAACTCAACAAAAACGTACGGAGGAGCAGAAGTCCTACTCAGTGCACTTAGTGCCTTTTACACGGTTATTCAGATACAGCACGGTCACAGCTCTGGCCTGGTTCGACCTGGATCCTTGACTAAATGGCACAGGGGGAACCATGGACCCACGCCCTGTGGTGGGTCTAAAAACAAAACAGCGGCAACGAGCTAAGGGAGAAAATTAATTTACTAGATATTATAGCACAATGTGAGAGAATGCAATATAGAACAATACAATTGGAATTGTAGCTAATAAATCAAATAAAAAGGAGAGAGATTGTCCAAAACTGAAGGCCTTACTCTATTGTTGAAGGTGGGACAGCTAGGGAGCATACACTACAGAGCCAAGCAGAAATAGAAGTCTCATGACTCCCAGTTTTCTCTTTCCTTCTAAACAGAAAACGGAAATGGAACAGTGAAGTATTCACAGAATCAGTGATTCTGTGATTCCAATTGAAATTCTCTGAAATTACTCCTTTTGTACCTTTGGATGCTCCCAGATCAAATCACTAGGAATCACACCATTTCTTTCCCCAATAGGACATAAGAATCTAACACCTAGAGAGCTGTATTTTTCAAGACTGTTGTGTTGTAAGCAATTGCGCATCTTCATTTTTTATGTGAAGCTATATTCATTCAACCTGGAGTTTACTTTTAAGTAGTTTAGACCACACTTCAGAACTGAATCACATGAGCGGCTCCACCCTCACCTAAAGGTAATGCTGCTTTTCCTGAATACTATCTGATTTGGCCCTGAGAGCTCACAAGCTACAACTGCTCACTAACTGAAGATAAAGTAGCAAAAATTATTTCCTGAGTGGTTCAGAGTTGTTCACTTGCATCAGCCCAAGACATTGCCAAACCAAACCCTCCAAGTGGGTTGAGAGGGTATGGTCTGTCTCCTCTGGTTCCTGACTATTGAGTCCCACCATGTCAGAACGTACAGCACGTCAAAAAGTCTGTGCAATGCTCAAAAGTGAGATGGGGAGAAGCTAGGTTGGCACGATGAGATATTCTGCACAGCCCTTACTAAGCTGATGCTCAGATAAATCCCTGCTGTCCAGTGTAAACTCCTTTACCTTCTACCTCCAGTTACGTCGTCTAATGATCCTCCAGCAAGATGAGCTATATCCACTATGCCCTATCCCATATTCTTCAGGTGTCCTCTGTGCTCTGTCTGAAGTCAGCTCTGCAGGTGGCACTGTGTCCTGCCTGTTGGTAAGTTCACATGTTCTCCTTTTGCTACCACGACATTGCTACCCAAAGCTTGCACAGTTCCTAAAAGAAAAACAAAAGAACAGAGAAGTTCTCCAGAAAATAAGACCGCTTCTGTTAGCCTGGGCTCCTGTAAGGGCCAGTCACTGAAGAAAGCTGTTGTAGTTTGGCCAGGTTTGGTGACAGGGAGCTAAGGCATCTACGGACTGAGAAGAGAAAAGGGTTGGGGAAGTTAGGCCTAGGCAAGAAAACCAGCAGCAGTGAACTAAGGGAAAAACTGAATTTACAAAATATAGCAGCGGAATGTACGATAATAGAATATGATGGGATTTGAAGCTCATCAATAACATAGGAGAGAGTTTACAAAACTGCATTCCTCAGGAGCACAGACAGCAAAGAGAGGCAGTCTTGAGACTCCGTCATTTTATCTGTTTGTTCGAATGGAAATGGAACAACGAAGCTGGGAGTTGTAGTTCACTCTTGTCTTCTGAGACCAGGAAACCAGAAATGTTGACAAGCCACAGAACGGCAGTACTAACCCTTTAACTCCAGTGCACTGCGAGATGTGATGGCGTGGAATACTGACCAAAAAACATAAAACCAGGACAAGAGAGTGTCTCTTGAACCGAGGCTGCTTCCTGTGACGGAGTGCTGTGTAGCCATAGAGCCCCTTCACTAGTTGGGTGAGCACAATTTTTCTTTCTATGATTACTGGTCTACCTGTGAATACTTGGCCTGCTATCTCCAAGAATCTGTCAGAACCAGTTTTGCTTCTTTGTGAGCAGGGCACCTACATTAACTTCACTACACTTTACTAGTACTTTAGTACTACAGTGCTAGTCTGCAGCCAGACATGCAAAGCACTACGAAATCATGAGGGAAAACTTGTGCCAAGACATCTGAAGGCATTCTCCAGAAAATACAGGTGGGCAAAGCACTCTGCATGTTATCTCTGCCTTTCATCTCTTACCCCGATTCCCTGAGAAGGAAACAAAGGTGCAGAGGCTGAAAGGGAAGCACAGGGCACTCTGGCAGTCCACCAGTAGGGATGCATGAGGGACCGTGGCTGGGCAACATGCCCACAGAGCCACTTGTCTTGAACTCTGAAAACTACCTGCAAGTCTTTGACTGCAGTGACTCTGAATAGAGTGCTCACCCTTACTACTGAGACACTAACAAGCATTTCACATAGTTACATTTAGTACAGTTGGAGCAAAGGTTCACCCTAGCTTGAATACATGGAAAACAGAATTTGCTCACAAGTCCTCCGAGGGTAGCCATAATGGCTGCAATCAAATAAATCAGCGATCTCTACTTGCTGCTGTCTTCCATCCCAAACATTTCACTGTGGGAGGCTAATCAGCCAAGACTACAGATGAGCCTTGAAGAAATTAACTTAGGAGTTACTGTGCTGTGATCAAGTTACAAAACAAGAGGCTCTAATTCTTGGATTCCAAGAGCGTGAAATTGCTACTCAGGGTGAAGAATGATCATTTCATATACCAACCTACTTGCCTTTCATCTGTCTTCACCACTTTCACCACAAGGCGTACAGAAATGCCATTAGAAATTGACCGATTTCTCAGTTCATACTCAACCTCCTTTTGTAGGATAACAAATACTTAATTGCCACCTCTAGGTTAAGGTATATCGGGGTAGGAAGGAAAATGCTTGGGTATTTCTGAAACTATGAAACTTCAAATAGATGGGATTTCATTCACCTTCATAATTGGAAAACTTTCAGCAGAGTGAATAATTTTATCATGCTTTTTTCCTGACCAGGTTTTACTGGTAACATTTTCTCGAAACCAAGGTTTAAATAAAATGACTAAAAATTAATGTGTTTAAGGTTGAAGAAAATAAACAGGGAAAACTTTTTTACCAAAGCGTCTTCTGTCAAGACTCACTGCGGGAGGTTATGAGCACTACACTCTGGGTTATGAGCAAGCCCTTCCACGAGGCAAATACTGGGAGGAGGACTGTACCTCTCACACAAAGGAGTTACACCAAATTCCAGTATCTTCATTTTTCAAGGCAAGGGGGACTAAGAACGGACATTTCCAGACCAAGTCAGGGAACCCACTGATTAAACACTAATGCAAACTGTCCCTTCTCTGCTATCATCAAGGAGGGACAGCTATATTAAAAGGAGAGCATAATTCTGTTGATTGATTTGTTGAGTCCTCATCTGTTTCTCAAGGTTCTGACCTTACAGTTAGCAGTGAAATACTGAACTCTACTTGCAGTTGGTCCTGAGGTGAGAACAGAAAACACTAGATACAACAATTCAGTCATACTTAACTTTGTACATGTGGAATTTTAATATATTCTTTGTATCCTTAAAAGATTTCTGTGTTCATGTGTATCTCCCACGCACACATCTACTCAAAGAAACCTTGAAGAGCATCTGTTTAATCACTGATATTCTGGGTAAACTAGCCAGCTTCTTGTACATTCTTTTCTTACAGGCAGCATACAACCCACCTCTGACAGAAGAGTAGCTTCCAGGTGATGAACTGAATCACCTGGTTGCCTCATTGGTCCTAGTACAGATCTGTAATTATTATCGTTGGCAATCTAGTAGCATTAGTCTAGAGACTAATTACGCAAATGTTAAACTTGGAGAATTGGATGTCATGGGCTCTCTGACTTCACATCCACGATATACACCTTTTAAACATTTCTGAAGTTCTTTCTTTTATGAGCATTTGTCTGTTTCATCTTACAGGAGAGAAGTCCAGATTTACCGACAAATAGGTTCTCCTGCAGTGCACAGCTGTTCCTTGCACTGCCTTTTGGCCAGGATCTTGCATTCTCGGGGGACTCGGAGCAAAGTAATTTGTGTAAAACTAAGCAGATTGACATTTAACTCTCTTTCAGGCAAAGCCCCTGACCATGAGGCTTTCAGCTTTGCTCCTGTTGATGTTTCCTCACTATGAGCGTGAGACAACTCTACGCTGAGCAGTTCATCAGCAGGATCTGCCTGGGGTGGAAGACCCTTTCCCAGTTCTGGGCCTATTTGAAGCTGACTTTTATTTCTTCTCTCCAAAGTCTCAAGACAAGGCTGAATCCTGTGTTCCTGTATTGTCCTATACTGGTCAAGTGCTCTCATCACCTTATCCAACAGCACGGCCTTAAAAGTGCACAGAACTGTGCAGCAGTTCAGGACATACAGGACTGCTGAATGGGACAGGCAGCTCCAGAGACACCCCGACTTGTCTGTACCAGCAGCAGGAAGCAAGGAGCACCCTGCAGCACCTCAACTTTCATCAGGTGCCTTTATGTGGGGACCTGAGTCAAGTTCCTAGCTCCCATGTGGACACCAACGTAAGGACACCTATGTTCAGGAAAGTAGTTGACTGGAAATTGAATCTCACTCTTCCTCTTCAATATTGCAGTCTTCTGTACAACGTTTTTATGAGAACAGAAAAAAATCTGTAGAGATATGATTGAATTGAAATTTGTCACCTTCGCCTGATCTTGAAGAGCACTTTCCAATTTGATACATGAAGAAGGAAAGACAATTCAATCACTACGATCTAAACTAGGTCTTTTTTATCTCAATCCATCAAATATTTCAAATCCCTATTTACATCCTTGGTATTCACCCAATAGCTGATATTAAAATCCACCCCATCTTCATTCTCATTTTCATCTTCACAGATCAAAAGTATCTAAGATAATCGGTGTTCCTGAGCAGATCCCAAGCAGCAGCCCAAATACAAAGTGACGTAGAATAGAAAAAAGTATAGGCAATAACTGTTTCTCCTGCTCTCAGAGAATCACCGAGGTTGGAAAAGACCTGCAAGATCATCACCAACAGTTCTCACTAAACCACGTCCCTCAACACCAAATCCTTGAAACATTCCTTGAATGCCTCCAGGGTCGGTGACTCCAGCACCTCCTGGGAAGCCCATTCCAGTGCCGGACCACTCTTTCAGAGCAGCAGTATTTCCTAACGTCCAACGTGAATCTCCCCTGGTGCAGCTTGAGGCCATTTCCTCTGGTCGTCTCACTGCTTACATGGGAGAAGAGGCCGAGTCCAGCTCACTGCAACTTCCCTTCAGGTAGTTAGAGAGAGCTGTAAGGTCTCCCCTGAGCCTCCTCTTCAGCAGATCGAACAATCCCAGCTCCCTCAGCCAAGCTACACCACTCTGTCAAAGGGAGGAGCTGCACAATATCATAGCAGCTTAAAATTACTCAAGTTCCCCAATAGGCAGAAAGGTAAATATTAAAACGAAAGTCCAGCTGGATCAAAATAACCAAACATACGATTTTCAATAATACAAATTTTAATTTCATTATCAGGGAGTCACAAACTTCATGGAAATCAGAAACTAGGAGGATTCACCTCTTCAATAGATTTTACTAGCGGTGTTTTATCATGAAGTTCTGCACTGATATCTCAGGTCTCCTATAAAGCTGCAAGTAAATCTGCCCCTCCAGCTAGTCTGCTATCTTGAACACATCCCATATCACAGTGCGTTTGGGAAGAGTGACAACTGCTAACTCTTCTTGTACACCTGTTTGTGCATTTACCCTGGAGGTCTCCCTTTAGCAGTAAGCAAACGCTGTCATTGCTTCAGCTGTGTGATGAGATCAATGTCTGAAGCGGCCTGCCTGACAGTGAATCTCTGCTCTGAGGAAGAAGGTCAGATATTACACGGACTTCTTCATCATTCACATCTGTCACTTTTATCTCAATCTGTGCGTAACTGCCTTATTTTGTAGGCTTTTTCCCAGCTGCAAAGTTCAAGTCTTTCGCTTCTGCCTTGCCACACATTCCACTGGAGCCACAGATAGGTACAAGATGGGCACCTTATCAGATGTTCCCCCAGACAACAGAGGAGAAGCAGCCAGCACAGCTGCTTCTTCCACGTGGCATTTCTTATCCCCCTTACAGTTCAATAACACAGGAACAACTTCAGCTGGAGGTGAAGTGCTTTCTGAAAAGGCAAACAATTCCAAAGGAAATGCTTTCAAATGTCCACAAAGTTATGTTGAATGTCACACAATGACACACATCAGTCACCTCCTGGATAAGTCAGAATCTTATCCTGAAAAAATACCTCAAAAAGCAAGCCTGGAGCCAAGAAAAAAAAGAAGGGTTCAGACCCTTGGGTATTGCCATACTTAACAAGAATACTCCTGCATAATTGTCAGTCCCTGAGAGGATTCCTGTTTTATGTACTAACTAGATAACAGAACTCTTGCAGAGAAATAGTAGTATTAAAGTGCAAAGTGCACATAAACATTTGCAAATGCTAGATTTCATATTTCCCAATGAAATGTTATTCATGTGCTATTGAGGATGTATTATTGTACAGCCTTGAATCATATGGTCACTTGCTATTTTTCGTCAAGTCTTCATCTTAGGTACGGCATGTTAGTCGCTTACTTAGTCAGCAACTTTTCAATCTTTTACATTTTTCTGTTCTGTGAACAGCCCGATACCTCACAGTATTCCAACTGTGCTTTGAAAACAGAATAGTTAGAATCACCAAGGTTGGAAAAGACGTAAAAGATAATCCAGTCCAACCGTTCGTTTTATAGAATAAAAGAAGATCTGTTCACTTACTTAGCATACTAAAATCAAGAATTTCAAGACTTCCATTATTGCAGGCGGAAACATATTATGACTGTTGTTTTTTCTAGCGGTTTCTTCAATGAAATAGAATTCAAAACCCATGCTGCGACACTGCAGTATTGCTCACTGCAAGAAAGTAGTTTGCTCTGCCTCGGAGGCAGTGCGTTTCTCTGTTGCATTTGCTTTGGGTTTATATAACGCTTGTTCATGTCTTAACATGTTTCCGAAAGAGATGGATTTCAATGCATCACCAGTAAATCTGGCTAGAACGATTTAGTTCTCTCCCTTATGCAGCACGACAGCATTTCCATTTGAACTTTCGTAGGCTCCATTGACTGGCAGGTATGATGGACACTAAGCGCATCTAAACACAAGCATGGAGATATACGCATGTATTGATTTCATTTCCTCAGTTTAGCTTTAATTGCATCATTTTACTTCAAGTTGTATTTCTAGCTTGAGATCACTCTTTTAGCCTTAAGTTCTTTTACCAGATGTACCTCTGCCAGAAATACAGGGCAGGTGATGCCTCACGTTCCGGGTTAAAGAATGGCACGACTTGGCTCTCACGGCTCGAAACCGGCATTCGCGCTGAATCGCTCCGGAGCGTTTGCACTCGCTGCCCGAGAAATCGCGCTTGTGCCCGTTAGCCGCTTCCAGCGCTCAGCCGCGGTCTCGTTTTCATCGCTCGCCGCGAAAGAGCGATTGTCGGTGGCTGCTTTTCCCCGCGTCGCGGGCTCTTCTCCGCGCATCGGAAAGGAGCGCTTTGGACTTCGCCCGGCGTACGTCTATGCAGAATGCACTGCGCCTGGCTCGGAATGCTGTGTCCGTGCCTCTCCTTCGAGCGACAGTTCGTTGCAGTAAGCTTCTCCATGGCTTCACTTCTGCGTTCCGTGACGAGGTGTGGAAGTGAGAACTTTCCCTAAAGAGGCAGCTGGGCGTTCGTAGAGCGACAGACGTTGTGCTCTCGGGGAGCACATTTGATAAAGGCGAGAGGGATCCTTCCTGCACTGCGCAGAAAAAAACCCCCTCCGGAGGGACGGCGGCACTCTGAATTCGCCCCTTCTCGCATCGGAACGGCCTACGGAGTACAGTGTCATAATTTTAGTAGGAAATGACACATTCGGTATTGTAATGTATTTTGTGCAGAAAACGTGAAGTATTGCTAAGGAACGGGATATTTCTGAGCAGACCGCGGCTGAGCGCTGGAAGCGGCATCCGGGGAGAAGCGCGATTTGTCGGGCAGCGAGTGCAAACGCTCCCGAGCGATTCAGCGCGAATGCCGGTTTCGAGCCGTGAGAGCGAAGTCGTGCCGTTCGGATAGAATTAGATTAGGTAGAATGAGATGATTTTTAAGGTCTTTTCCAACCTGAGTGATTCGATGAGTGTAAGTGAGAAAACGACCTGCCAGAAATCACAAAACACACATAGAAATTGTCTGTCAAGGGTTGAAGCCTAGCAAGAAACCTTTTTTAATGTCTTTGAACTATTTCTGAAAGCTTTCTGAATTCTGCCTCTCCTCCATTCTTTACATAGCTTCAATGTATAAGCCAAATATAATGATCTCAAATTTCTTTTTGTACTGTTAGTAATTGCTACAGTTTTCCAGATCACATTGTCTATCAAACCTAACTAGATAATCCTCACTGTAAGGGGCTATGAGTCCTTTCCATTTTGATTGGAGAAGGTAAAGCCATGGATGTATTTTATGTAATTTATGATTATCAATTTATGATCAGATATGATACAAACTATGGAACCCTTACAAAGCTTTTGCTTTCTGTGCTTTGATTGCTTCTGCATTTGCGAGAACTCTCTGTCCCTATTACTCTGGTTGTTCAACCGTGAAATATCAAAAGGATATGATACCGTAGGAGTAGAAATTATCCCACAAACAAAAACAAGTGCACAAACTTGAAATGCGATTTCTTGCTCAAACCAGAAAGGCCAATAGATTGGTAAAGATCTGGGCACTGTCAACACTTAAAGAGAACGCAAGTAACAAAAGTTTGGGGTTTTTTTTTTTTTTTTGTTTTGTTTTGTTTTTGTTCTTAACAGGAGAACAAAAGTAAAAACAAAAAGGGAAAGGTCATGCTTAACCTATCTGGTGGCCTTCTGCTATGGAGCGATGGCAGTGGTGGACAAAGGGAAGGTGACTGATATTATTTAGCTGGACTTGAGCAAGGCCTTTGACACGGTCCCCCACTGCATCCTCCAAATTGAGGACACCTGATGGATAAGGGATTGGTTGAAAGGATGCAGACAAAGGGTGGTGATTAATGGTTCTATGTCCAGGTGGAGGTTGGTAACAAGTGATTTCCGCTAGGCGCCTGACTTGGGGCCCGTGCTCTTTCGCATCTTTTTATACTGACATCAGTGAGACAATCGAGTGCACCCTAAGTATGTTTGCTGATGGCACCAAGCTGAGCTGTGTGGTTGTCAAGGAGCAAGGAAGGGCTGCCACTCAGAGGGACCTCGACAGGCTTGAAAGGTGGGACTGGGTGAACCTGATGAGGTTCAACACAGCAAAGTGCAGGGTTTTCCTCTTGGGCCAGAGGAATCCCAGGCATTTATACAGGCTGGAAGTAGCGGTCCTTGAGAGCAGCCCTGCAGAGAAGGACCTGGGGGTCCTGATGGATGAAAAACTTCACGTAAGCCATCAGAGTGCTCTTGCAAATCAAAAAGCAAATGGTGTCCTGGGCTCCATCAGAAGAGGGGAGGCAAGCAGGGACAGGGAGGTGATTGTCCCTCTCTACTCTGCCCTCATGAGGCCCCACCCGGAGTACTGAATGCAGATCTGGAGCCCCTAATACAAGAAAGACAGAAAGCAATTGGAGAGGATCCAGAGAAGGGCCTCAAAGTTAGCAGAGCACCTCCCCTACAAAGACAGGCAGAAGAAGCTGTGCTTGTTCAGCCTGGAGAAGAAAAGGCTGCATTACAGCCTTTCAATACCTAGAGAGAGCCTAAACAGGAGGGGAGTCAACTCTTTACAAGGGTAAATAATGACAGTACAAGGGGAAATGGATTTAAGTTGATGGAGAGAAGACTGCGGTTGGCTGTTAGGGGGAAGTGCTATACAGAGAGATGTTAGGTGCTGGAACAGCAGTATTCTTACAGATACTGCACAGTCGGCTGGTTTAGTGACAGCTGTTACAAGAGAGTTTGAGACACCGCTTCTATGCCACGTTGTCATTTTCTCAATTCCTTGAACACTGACAAAATAGTCAAGATGAAAAAGAAAAATATTAATCATTAGGATTAAAAGAGAATCTTCACAACTGGTTTATACGGTGGAGAGGAGAAAGCCTTGTAGGGTATAGGGCAGGAGAAGCCCATGGCATCATACATCCATGTTACGTATGGATTACATAAATCCACTGACAATAAGACAAAACACGGCTTGAACTGAAGTAGGAAGAATCCAAGCAGACATGAGGGAAAATAAAGCAGAGCTACTTAAACAGTGAGACGTACTGTTGGTTCAACAGACAGGATCTACATCATCTGAGAGTTTCAGTAACAAGTCAGACAGTGGTACAGAATGATACATCTGTGGTTGATCCCGTCTTGCCAGGCACTGACGGAGAGGTCGGTATCTTAAGGCATCTCCTGACATTTCACACGTCATAATATGCATCTTCAGCTCTAAGTACTGAAAGCATCTGAGCTCTTCTTAACAGATGGGCTCCTCTTGAACATTTGTGAGCTGATGAAAAATACTTTATGACCTCTTTCCCCGAGACAAGTTATTTAATTCATGTTGCATTACTGCATATTGTTATTTTGCTTTATTTTAACCAACATTTTGGTTTTCAAGGGCCGGGTTCCTTCTAAGTGAAAACTCATCTCGCAGTAAGCAGTAAAGCTTTCTGTGTAAAACCCTAACAGTAAAAAGAGCAACCTGATGTAGGAACCTGCGTGAATGTTTATATCTGAGATGTCACTGATAAGAAAGATTCAGAGACCTTGGAAGTCATATTTTTCGCCCCAAAGATTTCAGCAAGAAAAATTTTTCAGTGGGAAAATAAGTTACTACCGTATCATCCAGATGATTAAATGCCACTTGTTTGAAGGACAAGGAACAGTTCTGCTGCTTTTTCTATTCTGTTTGTTATCTTTCTCCTTAGTTCGAAAAGCAATAGGACAACAATTTCATTTGTATGACGGTGATAACTGTGCAGCAGGAACAAGCCTGGGAGCATCAATTCATTTCCCAAAAGCCATCCATTACTTAATCACAGCAAGTTTAACACTAGGATTCAGCTGAGTCACAGACATTAACCGTGTTATGCTTTCCTAATTGGAGTCTTTAGTAGATACTGTTTATGTTAAAGGTACATAAAATTCTGTTAATGGGTTTCTGATTCTTCCTCATGTATGATACTTATATAAAAACACTTAAATGTGGGCAAATATTACACAATGATATCTGTATATCTGCAAATTCTCCTTCAATAAATTGTTCGTGTTCTTTTCATGTAAATTTGAAAGCGCGCTCTATGGCAGTTTGTAAGCAGTTTGTAAAAATTTAAGATAGGACAACTTCTATTCTCCGAACATAAATTTGTGAACAGAAAGTTATATCAACGTATTCACATTTATATTGAAAGCCATTTGTGGGATTAATGAACCTTTGAACCAAGGGAAAGACATCACACAGGTGATTTGGATTATTACACGTTACAAATTAATAGAAAGGCCGATAGTCATAGTAATTAATTCAGAAGCAACTCAGAGATTAGCATACACTGTGGCAAAGCCCACTTCCAGATGATTCGTTACTAGAAGAGAGCTAACTGATCGATGAATGTCCTGTGCAAAAAGTCTGCCAAACTCTCTTATTGTTCTTTCCAGCTCCATCATTGCCTTGCATCTCTGTTCCCCTTTTTTCACAGCAAGGACCTCCATTATCTCCAGTGCATGGACCTGCAAGGAGCTACTGTTGGCTGTAACTTAAATGCAGCTTATCTATGATAGATGAGAAAGAGTAAAGCTAAAAAGAAGCTTAAAGCTTGGGGTTATATTAACTATTATGAGAACAGAGTATGGATGAACGGTTTGTGAAGGTCAGCAATTTCTGCAAAAGGAAAAGACAAAAACCATGAAAGACAGCACAGCAGTATTGAGAAATCAGTCATACAGAGTGATCAAAGGGAATGAGAGGAAGTTGAGCATGAGACATATTTGTGATATGCATTATCGCATATTGCAACTGCAATCTCATTGCAATACAACCAATAGAATGTATTACAATTTAAAAAGTCATTAATTTGAATCAAAGATAGAAATTGACAATCATACAGTAAGAGAAGCACAAGAGCTCTCAAAAAATCACATATGTAAAGCAGTTTCTGTAAAACTTATCTGAAAAGATGTAGAAGAAAAGAATACTGCAGTAAAACATCTGTTTGTCTTTTAAAGAATGTACAATGGTCACATTAACATCTTCTACACTGAAAAAGACAGCATGGCTAAGGACTGAATCCTTTATTCATGTGAACAATACCACTTTAATACATGGAAACACTTATGAGAGTAAAACTCTCAGCAAATGTTTTAGGAAAACTTTGTGTCTTCTAACTTCACATTTTCTCTTACATCTCTTCATTTACCTCCATCAGCATTAGCAGCAGTACTAATATTGGTTGGTGTGCTGTAGTATCATTCACTCACAATTTTCATGTACTTCTATGGATAGCAGAGGAGTTACTGAACTCATGCAGTCCCTACAGTGAATGCTCAGATCTTTCAGGAAGGCCTGGTTGTGGATGCCCCATCCCTGGAGGTGTCCAAGGCCAGGCTGGATGGGGCCCTGGGCAGCCTGGGCTGCTATGAAACGTGGAGGTTGGTGGCCCTGCCTGTGGTGGGGGGTTGGAGCTTCGTGATCCTTGAGGCCCCTTCCAACCCGGGCCATTCTATGATTCCATGATTCTGTGACTCCGGGCCATGGTAGCATAAGCTGCTTTTAGAGACAACTGCAAGGCCATATTCTCTAAAGGCCAGCTGTCTCCTCAGTCCCATCCTTCTTCCCACAGAAATTGCATACCCAAACTGACTGCCAGCAGACATCATGTATTCGCCATTGAAATAGAGGTTCAATGTGATGCCTGTTGAGCAGACAGCCAAGTGGGCTTTCTGACTGCCTCTCACCACTCGTACCGTGAAGCAGAGCTACACAAAGAAAACACTGCTGCCAACATCCAACACAAAATACACCTGCAGTTTGGGGCATCACCACATCCACTCTCATAGACAACACTGCCCAATTCCTTTTCACCTTTTCCCAGCAGATTCTCTGAGTACTTTCGCCCCAGTTTTTCCCTTGTTGAGGATTCTTACCCCACTAGCCTTGACAGAGAGTGGAAAAAAAGTGATGAAGCAAGCATACCTACAGTGTTTGGTGGAAATTCATGGTGCTTCCTCTCACTTCTCCCATTAGACTCTAGGGGTAAAAATCAATGATACTTTTTCACTTGGCAGAAGCACCTCACACATGATATATGGAAATTTTTGGCTCAGTATATGTGATCTGAACACTCAATTCTTCATTTCTTTCCCCTTTTCTTCACTGCATTACATTTAATTTTTTCTTAACTGAGCAACACTGTGCAGCTGCAGTCATTCACAGAATCACAGAATTGTAGAGGTTGGAAGGGAGCTCCAGAACTCATCGAGTCCAACCCCCTGCCAAAGCAGCTTCCCTACAGCAGGTCGCACAGGTCGGCATCCAGGTGAGACTTGAACATCTCCAGAGAAGGAGACTCCCCCACCTCCCTGGGCAGCCTGGTTCCAGCGCTCCGTCACCTCACCTAAACAAGTTCTTGCGCACATTGGTGCGGAACTTCCTATGCTGCAGCTTATGTCTGTTTCCCCTTGTCCCGTCTCCACGTACCACTGGAAAGAGAGTGGCCTCACCACTGTGGCCCCCACACCTCAGGCATTTATAAACCTTACAATAAACCAGATATTTATAAACATTACAACTGTTCTCAGTCTGCATTTACCTTTGAAGGTCAATATTAATTATTCTGCCATACATCCCCCATTTCAGAACTGCAAGCAGCTTTCGTGTCTTCTCTATGTGAGAAGTTAGTCCAGAAAAAGATATTAACTCACCCTACGAATCCTGCCATGGGGCTGTTCTGCCAGTCATACAAAGAAAATTGTCTTTCTTCTCTGCAGAGTACAATGAATTTTTCATCTTCTCACTTCACAGTTGTATCTTTAAAAGAATAAAAGTAAATATAAAATTAGCGAGGATTCGGTAACAGTAGGTCAGCTATAAATACTTGTAAATGGGAAACATACAGTGAGCATCTTTGGAATTATGACATTACAGCATTCTGATTTTAGGAAAGTTACAATTAAGCTCCGTTCCAGTACAACCAACTCTATATTACAAACTCAACAAAAACGTACGGAGGAGCAGAAGTCCTACTCAGTGCACTTAGTGCCTTTTACACGGTTATTCAGATACAGCACGGTCACAGCTCTGGCCTGGTTCGACCTGGATCCTTGACTAAATGGCACAGGGGGAACCATGGACCCACGCCCTGTGGTGGGTCTAAAAACAAAACAGCGGCAACGAGCTAAGGGAGAAAATTAATTTACTAGATATTATAGCACAATGTGAGAGAATGCAATATAGAACAATACAATTGGAATTGTAGCTAATAAATCAAATAAAAAGGAGAGAGATTGTCCAAAACTGAAGGCCTTACTCTATTGTTGAAGGTGGGACAGCTAGGGAGCATACACTACAGAGCCAAGCAGAAATAGAAGTCTCATGACTCCCAGTTTTCTCTTTCCTTCTAAACAGAAAACGGAAATGGAACAGTGAAGTATTCACAGAATCAGTGATTCTGTGATTCCAATTGAAATTCTCTGAAATTACTCCTTTTGTACCTTTGGATGCTCCCAGATCAAATCACTAGGAATCACACCATTTCTTTCCCCAATAGGACATAAGAATCTAACACCTAGAGAGCTGTATTTTTCAAGACTGTTGTGTTGTAAGCAATTGCGCATCTTCATTTTTTATGTGAAGCTATATTCATTCAACCTGGAGTTTACTTTTAAGTAGTTTAGACCACACTTCAGAACTGAATCACATGAGCGGCTCCACCCTCACCTAAAGGTAATGCTGCTTTTCCTGAATACTATCTGATTTGGCCCTGAGAGCTCACACGCTACAACTGCTCACTAACTGAAGATAAAGTAGCAAAAATTATTTCCTGAGTGGTTCAGAGTTGTTCACTTGCATCAGCCCAAGACATTGCCAAACCAAACCCTCCAAGTGGGTTGAGAGGGTATGGTCTGTCTCCTCTGGTTCCTGACTATTGAGTCCCACCATGTCAGAACGTACAGCACGTCAAAAAGTCTGTGCAATGCTCAAAAGTGAGAGGGGGAGAAGCTAGGTTGGCACGATGAGATATTCTGCACAGCCCTTACTAAGCTGATGCTCAGATAAATCCCTGCTGTCCAGTGTAAACTCCTTTACCTTCTACCTCCAGTTACGTCGTCTAATGATCCTCCAGCAAGATGAGCTATATCCACTATGCCCTATCCCATATTCTTCAGGTGTCCTCTGTGCTCTGTCTGAAGTCAGCTCTGCAGGTGGCACTGTGTCCTGCCTGTTGGTAAGTTCACATGTTCTCCTTTCGCTACCACGACATTGCTACCCAAAGCTTGCACAGTTCCTAAAAGAAAAACAAAAGAACAGAGAAGTTCTCCAGAAAATAAGACCGCTTCTGTTAGCCTGGGCTCCTGTAAGGGCCAGTCACTGAAGAAAGCTGTTGTAGTTTGGCCAGGTTTGGTGACAGGGAGCTAAGGCATCTACGGACTGAGAAGAGAAAAGGGTTGGGGAAGTTAGGCCTAGGCAAGAAAACCAGCAGCAGTGAACTAAGGGAAAAACTGAATTTACAAAATATAGCAGCGGAATGTACGATAATAGAATATGATGGGATTTGAAGCTCATCAATAACATAGGAGAGAGTTTACAAAACTGCATTCCTCAGGAGCACAGACAGCAAAGAGAGGCAGTCTTGAGACTCCGTCATTTTATCTGTTTGTTCGAATGGAAATGGAACAACGAAGCTGGGAGTTGTAGTTCACTCTTGTCTTCTGAGACCAGGAAACCAGAAATGTTGACAAGCCACAGAACGGCAGTACTAACCCTTTAACTCCAGTGCACTGCGAGATGTGATGGCGTGGAATACTGACCAAAAAACATAAAACCAGGACAAGAGAGTGTCTCTTGAACCGAGGCTGCTTCCTGTGACGGAGTGCTGTGTAGCCATAGAGCCCCTTCACTAGTTGGGTGAGCACAATTTTTCTTTCTATGATTACTGGTCTACCTGTGAATACTTGGCCTGCTATCTCCAAGAATCTGTCAGAAGCAGTTTTGCTTCTTTGTGAGCAGGGCACCTACATTAACTTCACTACACTTTACTAGTACTTTAGTACTACAGTGCTAGTCTGCAGCCAGACATGCAAAGCACTACGAAATCATGAGGGAAAACTTGTGCCAAGACATCTGAAGGCATTCTCCAGAAAATACAGGTGGGCAAAGCACTCTGCATGTTATCTCTGCCTTTCATCTCTTACCCCGATTCCCTGAGAAGGAAACAAAGGTGCAGAGGCTGAAAGGGAAGCACAGGGCACTCTGGCAGTCCACCAGTAGGGATGCATGAGGGACCGTGGCTGGGCAACATGCCCACAGAGCCACTTGTCTTGAACTCTGAAAACTACCTGCAAGTCTTTGACTGCAGTGACTCTGAATAGAGTGCTCACCCTTACCACTGAGACACTAACAAGCATTTCACATAGTTACATTTAGTACAGTTGGAGCAAAGGTTCACCCTAGCTTGAATACATGGAAAACAGAATTTGCTCCCAAGTCCTCCGAGGGTAGCCATAATGGCTGCAATCAAATAAATCAGCGATCTCTACTTGCTGCTGTCTTCCATCCCAAACATTTCACTGTGGGAGGCTAATCAGCCAAGACTACAGATGAGCCTTGAAGAAATTAACTTAGGAGTTACTGTGCTGTGATCAAGTTACAAAACAAGAGGCTCTAATTCTTGGATTCCAAGAGCGTGAAATTGCTACTCAGGGTGAAGAATGATCATTTCATATACCAACCTACTTGCCTTTCATCTGTCTTCACCACTTTCACCACAAGGCGTACAGAAATGCCATTAGAAATTGACCGATTTCTCAGTTCATACTCAACCTCCTTTTGTAGGATAACAAATACTTAATTGCCACCTCTAGGTTAAGGTATATCGGGGTAGGAAGGAAAATGCTTGGGTATTTCTGAAACTATGAAACTTCAAATAGATGGGATTTCATTCACCTTCATAATTGGAAAACTTTCAGCAGAGTGAATAATTTTATCATGCTTTTTTCCTGACCAGGTTTTACTGGTAACATTTTCTGGAAACCAAGGTTTAAATAAAATGACTAAAAATTAATGTGTTTAAGGTTGAAGAAAATAAACAGGGAAAACTTTTTTACCAAAGCGTCTTCTGTCAAGACTCACTGCGGGAGGTTATGAGCACTACACTCTGGGTTATGAGCAAGCCCTTCCATGAGGCAAATACTGGGAGGAGGACTGTACCTCTCACACAAAGGAGTTACACCAAATTCCAGTATCTTCATTTTTCAAGGCAAGGGGGACTAAGAACGGACATTTCCAGACCAAGTCAGGGAACCCACTGATTAAACACTAATGCAAACTGTCCCTTCTCTGCTATCATCAAGGAGGGACAGCTATATTAAAAGGAGAGCATAATTCTGTTGATTGATTTGTTGAGTCCTCATCTGTTTCTCAAGGTTCTGACCTTACAGTTAGCAGTGAAATACTGAACTCTACTTGCAGTTGGTCCTGAGGTGAGAACAGAAAACACTAGATACAACAATTCAGTCATACTTAACTTTGTACATGTGGAATTTTAATATATTCTTTGTATCCTTAAAAGATTTCTGTGTTCATGTGTATCTCCCACGCACACATCTACTCAAAGAAACCTTGAAGAGCATCTGTTTAATCACTGATATTCTGGGTAAACTAGCCAGCTTCTTGTACATTCTTTTCTTACAGGCAGCATACAACCCACCTCTGACAGAAGAGTAGCTTCCAGCTGATGAACAGAATCACCTGGTTGCCTCATTGGTCCTAGTACAGATCTGTAATTATTATCGTTGGCAATCTAGTAGCATTAGTCTAGAGACTAATTACGCAAATGTTAAACTTGGAGAATTGGATGTCATGGGCTCTCTGACTTCACATCCACGATATACACCTTTTAAACATTTCTGAAGTTCTTTCTTTTATGAGCATTTGTCTGTTTCATCTTACAGGAGAGAAGTCCAGATTTACCGACAAATAGGTTCTCCTGCAGTGCACAGCTGTTCCTTGCACTGCCTTTTGGCCAGGATCTTGCATTCTCGGGGGACTCGGAGCAAAGTAATTTGTGTAAAACTAAGCAGATTGACATTTAACTCTCTTTCAGGCAAAGCCCCTGACCATGAGGCTTTCAGCTTTGCTCCTGTTGATGTTTCCTCACTATGAGCGTGAGACAACTCTACGCTGAGCAGTTCATCAGCAGGATCTGCCTGGGGTGGAAGACCCTTTCCCAGTTCTGGGCCTATTTGAAGCTGACTTTTATTTCTTCTCTCCAAAGTCTCAAGACAAGGCTGAATCCTGTGTTCCTGTATTGTCCTATACTGGTCAAGTGCTCTCATCACCTTATCCAACAGCACGGCCTTAAAAGGGCACAGAACTGTGCAGCAGTTCAGGACATACAGGACTGCTGAATGGGACAGGCAGCTCCAGAGACACCCCGACTTGTCTGTACCAGCAGCAGGAAGCAAGGAGCACCCTGCAGCACCTCAACTTTCATCAGGTGCCTTTATGTGGGGACCTGAGTCAAGTTCCTAGCTCCCATGTGGACACCAACGTAAGGACACCTATGTTCAGGAAAGTAGTTGACTGGAAATTGAATCTCACTCTTCCTCTTCAATATTGCAGTCTTCTGTACAACGTTTTTATGAGAACAGAAAAAAATCTGTAGAGATATGATTGAATTGAAATTTGTCACCTTCGCCTGATCTTGAAGAGCACTTTCCAATTTGATACATGAAGAAGGAAAGACAATTCAATCACTACGATCTAAACTAGGTCTTTTTTATCTCAATCCATCAAATATTTCAAATCCCTATTTACATCCTTGGTATTCACCCAATAGCTGATATTAAAATCCACCCCATCTTCATTCTCATTTTCATCTTCACAGATCAAAAGTATCTAAGATAATCGGTGTTCCTGAGCAGATCCCAAGCAGCAGCCCAAATACAAAGTGACGTAGAATAGAAAAAAGTATAGGCAATAACTGTTTCTCCTGCTCTCAGAGAATCACCGAGGTTGGAAAAGACCTGCAAGATCATCACCAACAGTTCTCACTAAACCACGTCCCTCAACACCAAATCCTTGAAACATTCCTTGAATGCCTCCAGGGTCGGTGACTCCAGCACCTCCTGGGAAGCCCATTCCAGTGCCGGACCACTCTTTCAGAGCAGCAGTATTTCCTAACGTCCAACGTGAATCTCCCCTGGTGCAGCTTGAGGCCATTTCCTCTGGTCGTCTCACTGCTTACATGGGAGAAGAGGCCGAGTCCAGCTCACTGCAACTTCCCTTCAGGTAGTTAGAGAGAGCTGTAAGGTCTCCCCTGAGCCTCCTCTTCAGCAGATCGAACAATCCCAGCTCCCTCAGCCAAGCTACACCACTCTGTCAAAGGGAGGAGCTGCACAATATCATAGCAGCTTAAAATTACTCAAGTTCCCCAATAGGCAGAAAGGTAAATATTAAAACGAAAGTCCAGCTGGATCAAAATAACCAAACATACGATTTTCAATAATACAAATTTTAATTTCATTATCAGGGAGTCACAAACTTCATGGAAATCAGAAACTAGGAGGATTCACCTCTTCAATAGATTTTACTAGCGGTGTTTTATCATGAAGTTCTGCACTGATATCTCAGGTCTCCTATAAAGCTGCAAGTAAATCTGCCCCTCCAGCTAGTCTGCTATCTTGAACACATCCCATATCACAGTGCGTTTGGGAAGAGTGACAACTGCTAACTCTTCTTGTACACCTGTTTGTGCATTTACCCTGGAGGTCTCCCTTTAAGCAGTAAGCAAACGCTGTCATTGCTTCAGCTGTGTGATGAGATCAATGTCTGAAGCGGCCTGCCTGACAGTGAATCTCTGCTCTGAGGAAGAAGGTCAGATATTACACGGACTTCTTCATCATTCACATCTGTCACTTTTATCTCAATCTGTGCGTAACTGCCTTATTTTGTAGGCTTTTTCCCAGCTGCAAAGTTCAAGTCTTTCGCTTCTGCCTTGCCACACATTCCACTGGAGCCACAGATAGGTACAAGATGGGCACCTTATCAGATGTTCCCCCAGACAACAGAGGAGAAGCAGCCAGCACAGCTGCTTCTTCCACGTGGCATTTCTTATCCCCCTTACAGTTCAATAACACAGGAACAACTTCAGCTGGAGGTGAAGTGCTTTCTGAAAAGGCAAACAATTCCAAAGGAAATGCTTTCAAATGTCCACAAAGTTATGTTGAATGTCACACAATGACACACATCAGTCACCTCCTGGATAAGTCAGAATCTTATCCTGAAAAAATACCTCAAAAAGCAAGCCTGGAGCCAAGAAAAAAAAGAAGGGTTCAGACCCTTGGGTATTGCCATACTTAACAAGAATACTCCTGCATAATTGTCAGTCCCTGAGAGGATTCCTGTTTTATGTACTAACTAGATAACAGAACTCTTGCAGAGAAATAGTAGTATTAAAGTGCAAAGTGCACATAAACATTTGCAAATGCTAGATTTCATATTTCCCAATGAAATGTTATTCATGTGCTATTGAGGATGTATTATTGTACAGCCTTGAATCATATGGTCACTTGCTATTTTTCGTCAAGTCTTCATCTTAGGTACGGCATGTTAGTCGCTTACTTAGTCAGCAACTTTTCAATCTTTTACATTTTTCTGTTCTGTGAACAGCCCGATACCTCACAGTATTCCAACTGTGCTTTGAAAACAGAATAGTTAGAATCGTAGAATCACCAAGGTTGGAAAAGACGTAAAAGATAATCCAGTCCAACCGTTCGTTTTATAGAATAAAAGAAGATCTGTTCACTTACTTAGCATACTAAAATCAAGAATTTCAAGACTTCCATTATTGCAGGCGGAAACATATTATGACTGTTGTTTTTTCTAGCGGTTTCTTCAATGAAATAGAATTCAAAACCCATGCTGCGACACTGCAGTATTGCTCACTGCAAGAAAGTAGTTTGCTCTGCCTCGGAGGCAGTGCGTTTCTCTGTTGCATTTGCTTTGGGTTTATATAACGCTTGTTCATGTCTTAACATGTTTCCGAAAGAGATGGATTTCAATGCATCACCAGTAAATCTGGCTAGAACGATTTAGTTCTCTCCCTTATGCAGCACGACAGCATTTCCATTTGAACTTTCGTAGGCTCCATTGACTGGCAGGTATGATGGACACTAAGCGCATCTAAACACAAGCATGGAGATATACGCATGTATTGATTTCATTTCCTCAGTTTAGCTTTAATTGCATCATTTTACTTCAAGTTGTATTTCTAGCTTGAGATCACTCTTTTAGCCTTAAGTTCTTGTACCAGATGTACCTCTGCCAGAAATACAGGGCAGGTGATGCCTCACGTTCCGGGTTAAAGAATGGCACGACTTGGCTCTCACGGCTCGAAACCGGCATTCGCGCTGAATCGCTCCGGAGCGTTTGCACTCGCTGCCCGAGAAATCGCGCTTGTGCCCGTTAGCCGCTTCCAGCGCTCAGCCGCGGTCTCGTTTTCATCGCTCGCCGCGAAAGAGCGATTGTCGGTGGCTGCTTTTCCCCGCGTCGCGGGCTCTTCTCCGCGCATCGGAAAGGAGCGCTTTGGACTTCGCCCGGCGTACGTCTATGCAGAATGCACTGCGCCTGGCTCGGAATGCTGTGTCCGTGCCTCTCCTTCGAGCGACAGTTCGTTGCAGTAAGCTTCTCCATGGCTTCACTTCTGCGTTCCGTGACGAGGTGTGGAAGTGAGAACTTTCCCTAAAGAGGCAGCTGGGCGTTCGTAGAGCGACAGACGTTGTGCTCTCGGGGAGCACATTTGATAAAGGCGAGAGGGATCCTTCCTGCACTGCGCAGAAAAAAACCCCCTCCGGAGGGACGGCGGCACTCTGAATTCGCCCCTTCTCGCATCGGAACGGCCTACGGAGTACAGTGTCATAATTTTAGTAGGAAATGACACATTCGGTATTGTAATGTATTTTGTGCAGAAAACGTGAAGTATTGCTAAGGAACGGGATATTTCTGAGCAGACCGCGGCTGAGCGCTGGAAGCGGCATCCGGGGAGAAGCGCGATTTGTCGGGCAGCGAGTGCAAACGCTCCCGAGCGATTCAGCGCGAATGCCGGTTTCGAGCCGTGAGAGCGAAGTCGTGCCGTTCGGATAGAATTAGATTAGGTAGAATGAGATGATTTTTAAGGTCTTTTCCAACCTGAGTGATTCGATGAGTGTAAGTGAGAAAACGACCTGCCAGAAATCACAAAACACACATAGAAATTGTCTGTCAAGGGTTGAAGCCTAGCAAGAAACCTTTTTTAATCACAGAATCACAGAATCACAGAATCACCCGGGTAGGAAGGGACCTCAAGGATCATGTAGTTCCAACCCCCCTGCCTAGCAGGGCCACCAAACATACACATTTAGATCAGGGATGATCTATTAATGTCTTTGAACTATTTCTGAAAGCTTTCTGAATTCTGCCTCTCCTCCATTCTTTACATAGCTTCAATGTATAAGCCAAATATAATGATCTCAAATTTCTTTTTGTACTGTTAGTAATTGCTACAGTTTTCCAGATCACATTGTCTATCAAACCTAACTAGATAATCCTCACTGTAAGGGGCTATGAGTCCTTTCCATTTTGATTGGAGAAGGTAAAGCCATGGATGTATTTTATGTAATTTATGATTATCAATTTATGATCAGATATGATACAAACTATGGAACCCTTACAAAGCTTTTGCTTTCTGTGCTTTGATTGCTTCTGCATTTGCGAGAACTCTCTGTCCCTATTACTCTGGTTGTTCAACCGTGAAATATCAAAAGGATATGATACCGTAGGAGTAGAAATTATCCCACAAACAAAAACAAGTGCACAAACTTGAAATGCGATTTCTTGCTCAAACCAGAAAGGCCAATAGATTGGTAAAGATCTGGGCACTGTCAACACTTAAAGAGAACGCAAGTAACAAAAGTTTGGGGTTTTTTTTTTTTTTTTGTTTTGTTTTGTTTTTGTTCTTAACAGGAGAACAAAAGTAAAAACAAAAAGGGAAAGGTCATGCTTAACCTATCTGGTGGCCTTCTGCTATGGAGCGATGGCAGTGGTGGACAAAGGGAAGGTGACTGATATTATTTAGCTGGACTTGAGCAAGGCCTTTGACACGGTCCCCCACTGCATCCTCCAAATTGAGGACACCTGATGGATAAGGGATTGGTTGAAAGGATGCAGACAAAGGGTGGTGATTAATGGTTCTATGTCCAGGTGGAGGTTGGTAACAAGTGATTTCCGCTAGGCGCCTGACTTGGGGCCCGTGCTCTTTCGCATCTTTTTATACTGACATCAGTGAGACAATCGAGTGCACCCTAAGTATGTTTGCTGATGACACCAAGCTGAGCTGTGTGGTTGTCAAGGAGCAAGGAAGGGCTGCCACTCAGAGGGACCTCGACAGGCTTGAAAGGTGGGACTGGGTGAACCTGATGAGGTTCAACACAGCAAAGTGCAGGGTTTTCCTCTTGGGCCAGAGGAATCCCAGGCATTTATACAGGCTGGAAGTAGCGGTCCTTGAGAGCAGCCCTGCAGAGAAGGACCTGGGGGTCCTGATGGATGAAAAACTTCACGTAAGCCATCAGAGTGCTCTTGCAAATCAAAAAGCAAATGGTGTCCTGGGCTCCATCAGAAGAGGGGAGGCAAGCAGGGACAGGGAGGTGATTGTCCCTCTCTACTCTGCCCTCATGAGGCCCCACCCGGAGTACTGAATGCAGATCTGGAGCCCCTAATACAAGAAAGACAGAAAGCAATTGGAGAGGATCCAGAGAAGGGCCTCAAAGTTAGCAGAGCACCTCCCCTACAAAGACAGGCAGAAGAAGCTGTGCTTGTTCAGCCTGCAGAAGAAAAGGCTGCATTACAGCCTTTCAATACCTAGAGAGAGCCTAAACAGGAGGGGAGTCAACTCTTTACAAGGGTAAATAATGACAGTACAAGGGGAAATGGATTTAAGTTGATGGAGAGAAGACTGCGGTTGGCTGTTAGGGGGAGGTGCTATACAGAGAGATGTTAGGTGCTGGAACAGCAGTATTCTTACAGATACTGCACAGTCGGCTGGTTTAGTGACAGCTGTTACAAGAGAGTTTGAGACACCGCTTCTATGCCACGTTGTCATTTTCTCAATTCCTTGAACACTGACAAAATAGTCAAGATGAAAAAGAAAAATATTAATCATTAGGATTAAAAGAGAATCTTCACAACTGGTTTATACGGTGGAGAGGAGAAAGCCTTGTAGGGTATAGGGCAGGAGAAGCCCATGGCATCATACATCCATGTTACGTATGGATTACATAAATCCACTGACAATAAGACAAAACACGGCTTGAACTGAAGTAGGAAGAATCCAAGCAGACATGAGGGAAAATAAAGCAGAGCTACTTAAACAGTGAGACGTACTGTTGGTTCAACAGACAGGATCTACATCATCTGAGAGTTTCAGTAACAAGTCAGACAGTGGTACAGAATGATACATCTGTGGTTGATCCCGTCTTGCCAGGCACTGACGGAGAGGTCGGTATCTTAAGGCATCTCCTGACATTTCACACGTCATAATATGCATCTTCAGCTCTAAGTACTGAAAGCATCTGAGCTCTTCTTAACAGATGGGCTCCTCTTGAACATTTGTGAGCTGATGAAAAATACTTTATGACCTCTTTCCCCGAGACAAGTTATTTAATTCATGTTGCATTACTGCATATTGTTATTTTGCTTTATTTTAACCAACATTTTGGTTTTCAAGGGCCGGGTTCCTTCTAAGTGAAAACTCATCTCGCAGTAAGCAGTAAAGCTTTCTGTGTAAAACCCTAACAGTAAAAAGAGCAACCTGATGTAGGAACCTGCGTGAATGTTTATATCTGAGATGTCACTGATAAGAAAGATTCAGAGACCTTGGAAGTCATATTTTTCGCCCCAAAGATTTCAGCAAGAAAAATTTTTCAGTGGGAAAATAAGTTACTACCGTATCATCCAGATGATTAAATGCCACTTGTCTGAAGGACAAGGAACAGTTCTGCTGCTTTTTCTATTCTGTTTGTTATCTTTCTCCTTAGTTCGAAAAGCAATAGGACAACAATTTCATTTGTATGACGGTGATAACTGTGCAGCAGGAACAAGCCTGGGAGCATCAATTCATTTCCCAAAAGCCATCCATTACTTAATCACAGCAAGTTTAACACTAGGATTCAGCTGAGTCACAGACATTAACCGTGTTATGCTTTCCTAATTGGAGTCTTTAGTAGATACTGTTTATGTTAAAGGTACATAAAATTCTGTTAATGGGTTTCTGATTCTTCCTCATGTATGATACTTATATAAAAACACTTAAATGTGGGCAAATATTACACAATGATATCTGTATATCTGCAAATTCTCCTTCAATAAATTGTTCGTGTTCTTTTCATGTAAATTTGAAAGCGCGCTCTATGGCAGTTTGTAAGCAGTTTGTAAAAATTTAAGATAGGACAACTTCTATTCTCCGAACATAAATTTGTGAACAGAAAGTTATATCAACGTATTCACATTTATATTGAAAGCCATTTGTGGGATTAATGAACCTTTGAACCAAGGGAAAGACATCACACAGGTGATTTGGATTATTACACGTTACAAATTAATAGAAAGGCCGATAGTCATAGTAATTAATTCAGAAGCAACTCAGAGATTAGCATACACTGTGGCAAAGCCCACTTCCAGATGATTCGTTACTAGAAGAGAGCTAACTGATCGATGAATGTCCTGTGCAAAAAGTCTGCCAAACTCTCTTATTGTTCTTTCCAGCTCCATCATTGCCTTGCATCTCTGTTCCCCTTTTTTCACAGCAAGGACCTCCATTATCTCCAGTGCATGGACCTGCAAGGAGCTACTGTTGGCTGTAACTTAAATGCAGCTTATCTATGATAGATGAGAAAGAGTAAAGCTAAAAAGAAGCTTAAAGCTTGGGGTTATATTAACTATTATGAGAACAGAGTATGGATGAACGGTTTGTGAAGGTCAGCAATTTCTGCAAAAGGAAAAGACAAAAACCATGAAAGACAGCACAGCAGTATTGAGAAATCAGTCATACAGAGTGATCAAAGGGAATGAGAGGAAGTTGAGCATGAGACATATTTGTGATATGCATTATCGCATATTGCAACTGCAATCTCATTGCAATACAACCAATAGAATGTATTACAATTTAAAAAGTCATTAATTTGAATCAAAGATAGAAATTGACAATCATACAGTAAGAGAAGCACAAGAGCTCTCAAAAAATCACATATGTAAAGCAGTTTCTGTAAAACTTATCTGAAAAGATGTAGAAGAAAAGAATACTGCAGTAAAACATCTGTTTGTCTTTTAAAGAATGTACAATGGTCACATTAACATCTTCTACACTGAAAAAGACAGCATGGCTAAGGACTGAATCCTTTATTCATGTGAACAATACCACTTTAATACATGGAAACACTTATGAGAGTAAAACTCTCAGCAAATGTTTTAGGAAAACTTTGTGTCTTCTAACTTCACATTTTCTCTTACATCTCTTCATTTACCTCCATCAGCATTAGCAGCAGTACTAATATTGGTTGGTGTGCTGTAGTATCATTCACTCACAATTTTCATGTACTTCTATGGATAGCAGAGGAGTTACTGAACTCAAGCAGTCCCTACAGTGAATGCTCAGATCTTTCAGGAAGGCCTGGTTGTGGATGCCCCATCCCTGGAGGTGTCCAAGGCCAGGCTGGATGGGGCCCTGGGCAGCCTGGGCTGCTATGAAACGTGGAGGTTGGTGGCCCTGCCTGTGGTGGGGGGTTGGAGCTTCGTGATCCTTGAGGCCCCTTCCAACCCGGGCCATTCTATGATTCCATGATTCTGTGACTCCGGGCCATGGTAGCATAAGCTGCTTTTAGAGACAACTGCAAGGCCATATTCTCTAAAGGCCAGCTGTCTCCTCAGTCCCATCCTTCTTCCCACAGAAATTGCATACCCAAACTGACTGCCAGCAGACATCATGTATTCGCCATTGAAATAGAGGTTCAATGTGATGCCTGTTGAGCAGACAGCCAAGTGGGCTTTCTGACTGCCTCTCACCACTCGTACCGTGAAGCAGAGCTACACAAAGAAAGCACTGCTGCCAACATCCAACACAAAATACACCTGCAGTTTGGGGCATCACCACATCCACTCTCATAGACAACACTGCCCAATTCCTTTTCACCTTTTCCCAGCAGATTCTCTGAGTACTTTCGCCCCAGTTTTTCCCTTGTTGAGGATTCTTACCCCACTAGCCTTGACAGAGAGTGGAAAAAAAGTGATGAAGCAAGCATACCTACAGTGTTTGGTGGAAATTCATGGTGCTTCCTCTCACTTCTCCCATTAGACTCTAGGGGTAAAAATCAATGATACTTTTTCACTTGGCAGAAGCACCTCACACATGATATATGGAAATTTTTGGCTCAGTATATGTGATCTGAACACTCAATTCTTCATTTCTTTCCCCTTTTCTTCACTGCATTACATTTAATTTTTTCTTAACTGAGCAACACTGTGCAGCTGCAGTCATTCACAGAATCACAGAATTGTAGAGGTTGGAAGGGAGCTCCAGAACTCATCGAGTCCAACCCCCTGCCAAAGCAGCTTCCCTACAGCAGGTCGCACAGGTCGGCATCCAGGTGAGACTTGAACATCTCCAGAGAAGGAGACTCCCCCACCTCCCTGGGCAGCCTGGTTCCAGCGCTCCGTCACCTCACCTAAACAAGTTCTTGCGCACATTGGTGCGGAACTTCCTATGCTGCAGCTTATGTCTGTTTCCCCTTGTCCCGTCTCCACGTACCACTGGAAAGAGAGTGGCCTCACCACTGTGGCCCCCACACCTCAGGCATTTATAAACCTTACAATAAACCAGATATTTATAAACATTACAACTGTTCTCAGTCTGCATTTACCTTTGAAGGTCAATATTAATTATTCTGCCATACATCCCCCATTTCAGAACTGCAAGCAGCTTTCGTGTCTTCTCTATGTGAGAAGTTAGTCCAGAAAAAGATATTAACTCACCCTACGAATCCTGCCATGGGGCTGTTCTGCCAGTCATACAAAGAAAATTGTCTTTCTTCTCTGCAGAGTACAATGAATTTTTCATCTTCTCACTTCACAGTTGTATCTTTAAAAGAATAAAAGTAAATATAAAATTAGCGAGGATTCGGTAACAGTAGGTCAGCTATAAATACTTGTAAATGGGAAACATACAGTGAGCATCTTTGGAATTATGACATTACAGCATTCTGATTTTAGGAAAGTTACAATTAAGCTCCGTTCCAGTACAACCAACTCTATATTACAAACTCAACAAAAACGTACGGAGGAGCAGAAGTCCTACTCAGTGCACTTAGTGCCTTTTACACGGTTATTCAGATACAGCACGGTCACAGCTCTGGCCTGGTTCGACCTGGATCCTTGACTAAATGGCACAGGGGGAACCATGGACCCACGCCCTGTGGTGGGTCTAAAAACAAAACAGCGGCAACGAGCTAAGGGAGAAAATTAATTTACTAGATATTATAGCACAATGTGAGAGAATGCAATATAGAACAATACAATTGGAATTGTAGCTAATAAATCAAATAAAAAGGAGAGAGATTGTCCAAAACTGAAGGCCTTACTCTATTGTTGAAGGTGGGACAGCTAGGGAGCATACACTACAGAGCCAAGCAGAAATAGAAGTCTCATGACTCCCAGTTTTCTCTTTCCTTCTAAACAGAAAACGGAAATGGAACAGTGAAGTATTCACAGAATCAGTGATTCTGTGATTCCAATTGAAATTCTCTGAAATTACTCCTTTTGTACCTTTGGATGCTCCCAGATCAAATCACTAGGAATCACACCATTTCTTTCCCCAATAGGACATAAGAATCTAACACCTAGAGAGCTGTATTTTTCAAGACTGTTGTGTTGTAAGCAATTGCGCATCTTCATTTTTTATGTGAAGCTATATTCATTCAACCTGGAGTTTACTTTTAAGTAGTTTAGACCACACTTCAGAACTGAATCACATGAGCGGCTCCACCCTCACCTAAAGGTAATGCTGCTTTTCCTGAATACTATCTGATTTGGCCCTGAGAGCTCACAAGCTACAACTGCTCACTAACTGAAGATAAAGTAGCAAAAATTATTTCCTGAGTGGTTCAGAGTTGTTCACTTGCATCAGCCCAAGACATTGCCAAACCAAACCCTCCAAGTGGGTTGAGAGGGTATGGTCTGTCTCCTCTGGTTCCTGACTATTGAGTCCCACCATGTCAGAACGTACAGCACGTCAAAAAGTCTGTGCAATGCTCAAAAGTGAGATGGGGAGAAGCTAGGTTGGCACGATGAGATATTCTGCACAGCCCTTACTAAGCTGATGCTCAGATAAATCCCTGCTGTCCAGTGTAAACTCCTTTACCTTCTACCTCCAGTTACGTCGTCTAATGATCCTCCAGCAAGATGAGCTATATCCACTATGCCCTATCCCATATTCTTCAGGTGTCCTCTGTGCTCTGTCTGAAGTCAGCTCTGCAGGTGGCACTGTGTCCTGCCTGTTGGTAAGTTCACATGTTCTCCTTTTGCTACCACGACATTGCTACCCAAAGCTTGCACAGTTCCTAAAAGAAAAACAAAAGAACAGAGAAGTTCTCCAGAAAATAAGACCGCTTCTGTTAGCCTGGGCTCCTGTAAGGGCCAGTCACTGAAGAAAGCTGTTGTAGTTTGGCCAGGTTTGGTGACAGGGAGCTAAGGCATCTACGGACTGAGAAGAGAAAAGGGTTGGGGAAGTTAGGCCTAGGCAAGAAAACCAGCAGCAGTGAACTAAGGGAAAAACTGAATTTACAAAATATAGCAGCGGAATGTACGATAATAGAATATGATGGGATTTGAAGCTCATCAATAACATAGGAGAGAGTTTACAAAACTGCATTCCTCAGGAGCACAGACAGCAAAGAGAGGCAGTCTTGAGACTCCGTCATTTTATCTGTTTGTTCGAATGGAAATGGAACAACGAAGCTGGGAGTTGTAGTTCACTCTTGTCTTCTGAGACCAGGAAACCAGAAATGTTGACAAGCCACAGAACGGCAGTACTAACCCTTTAACTCCAGTGCACTGCGAGATGTGATGGCGTGGAATACTGACCAAAAAACATAAAACCAGGACAAGAGAGTGTCTCTTGAACCGAGGCTGCTTCCTGTGACGGAGTGCTGTGTAGCCATAGAGCCCCTTCACTAGTTGGGTGAGCACAATTTTTCTTTCTATGATTACTGGTCTACCTGTGAATACTTGGCCTGCTATCTCCAAGAATCTGTCAGAACCAGTTTTGCTTCTTTGTGAGCAGGGCACCTACATTAACTTCACTACACTTTACTAGTACTTTAGTACTACAGTGCTAGTCTGCAGCCAGACATGCAAAGCACTACGAAATCATGAGGGAAAACTTGTGCCAAGACATCTGAAGGCATTCTCCAGAAAATACAGGTGGGCAAAGCACTCTGCATGTTATCTCTGCCTTTCATCTCTTACCCCGATTCCCTGAGAAGGAAACAAAGGTGCAGAGGCTGAAAGGGAAGCACAGGGCACTCTGGCAGTCCACCAGTAGGGATGCATGAGGGACCGTGGCTGGGCAACATGCCCACAGAGCCACTTGTCTTGAACTCTGAAAACTACCTGCAAGTCTTTGACTGCAGTGACTCTGAATAGAGTGCTCACCCTTACCACTGAGACACTAACAAGCATTTCACATAGTTACATTTAGTACAGTTGGAGCAAAGGTTCACCCTAGCTTGAATACATGGAAAACAGAATTTGCTCCCAAGTCCTCCGAGGGTAGCCATAATGGCTGCAATCAAATAAATCAGCGATCTCTACTTGCTGCTGTCTTCCATCCCAAACATTTCACTGTGGGAGGCTAATCAGCCAAGACTACAGATGAGCCTTGAAGAAATTAACTTAGGAGTTACTGTGCTGTGATCAAGTTACAAAACAAGAGGCTCTAATTCTTGGATTCCAAGAGCGTGAAATTGCTACTCAGGGTGAAGAATGATCATTTCATATACCAACCTACTTGCCTTTCATCTGTCTTCACCACTTTCACCACAAGGCGTACAGAAATGCCATTAGAAATTGACCGATTTCTCAGTTCATACTCAACCTCCTTTTGTAGGATAACAAATACTTAATTGCCACCTCTAGGTTAAGGTATATCGGGGTAGGAAGGAAAATGCTTGGGTATTTCTGAAACTATGAAACTTCAAATAGATGGGATTTCATTCACCTTCATAATTGGAAAACTTTCAGCAGAGTGAATAATTTTATCATGCTTTTTTCCTGACCAGGTTTTACTGGTAACATTTTCTGGAAACCAAGGTTTAAATAAAATGACTAAAAATTAATGTGTTTAAGGTTGAAGAAAATAAACAGGGAAAACTTTTTTACCAAAGCGTCTTCTGTCAAGACTCACTGCGGGAGGTTATGAGCACTACACTCTGGGTTATGAGCAAGCCCTTCCACGAGGCAAATACTGGGAGGAGGACTGTACCTCTCACACAAAGGAGTTACACCAAATTCCAGTATCTTCATTTTTCAAGGCAAGGGGGACTAAGAACGGACATTTCCAGACCAAGTCAGGGAACCCACTGATTAAACACTAATGCAAACTGTCCCTTCTCTGCTATCATCAAGGAGGGACAGCTATATTAAAAGGAGAGCATAATTCTGTTGATTGATTTGTTGAGTCCTCATCTGTTTCTCAAGGTTCTGACCTTACAGTTAGCAGTGAAATACTGAACTCTACTTGCAGTTGGTCCTGAGGTGAGAACAGAAAACACTAGATACAACAATTCAGTCATACTTAACTTTGTACATGTGGAATTTTAATATATTCTTTGTATCCTTAAAAGATTTCTGTGTTCATGTGTATCTCCCACGCACACATCTACTCAAAGAAACCTTGAAGAGCATCTGTTTAATCACTGATATTCTGGGTAAACTAGCCAGCTTCTTGTACATTCTTTTCTTACAGGCAGCATACAACCCACCTCTGACAGAAGAGTAGCTTCCAGGTGATGAACTGAATCACCTGGTTGCCTCATTGGTCCTAGTACAGATCTGTAATTATTATCGTTGGCAATCTAGTAGCATTAGTCTAGAGACTAATTACGCAAATGTTAAACTTGGAGAATTGGATGTCATGGGCTCTCTGACTTCACATCCACGATATACACCTTTTAAACATTTCTGAAGTTCTTTCTTTTATGAGCATTTGTCTGTTTCATCTTACAGGAGAGAAGTCCAGATTTACCGACAAATAGGTTCTCCTGCAGTGCACAGCTGTTCCTTGCACTGCCTTTTGGCCAGGATCTTGCATTCTCGGGGGACTCGGAGCAAAGTAATTTGTGTAAAACTAAGCAGATTGACATTTAACTCTCTTTCAGGCAAAGCCCCTGACCATGAGGCTTTCAGCTTTGCTCCTGTTGATGTTTCCTCACTATGAGCGTGAGACAACTCTACGCTGAGCAGTTCATCAGCAGGATCTGCCTGGGGTGGAAGACCCTTTCCCAGTTCTGGGCCTATTTGAAGCTGACTTTTATTTCTTCTCTCCAAAGTCTCAAGACAAGGCTGAATCCTGTGTTCCTGTATTGTCCTATACTGGTCAAGTGCTCTCATCACCTTATCCAACAGCACGGCCTTAAAAGTGCACAGAACTGTGCAGCAGTTCAGGACATACAGGACTGCTGAATGGGACAGGCAGCTCCAGAGACACCCCGACTTGTCTGTACCAGCAGCAGGAAGCAAGGAGCACCCTGCAGCACCTCAACTTTCATCAGGTGCCTTTATGTGGGGACCTGAGTCAAGTTCCTAGCTCCCATGTGGACACCAACGTAAGGACACCTATGTTCAGGAAAGTAGTTGACTGGAAATTGAATCTCACTCTTCCTCTTCAATATTGCAGTCTTCTGTACAACGTTTTTATGAGAACAGAAAAAAATCTGTAGAGATATGATTGAATTGAAATTTGTCACCTTCGCCTGATCTTGAAGAGCACTTTCCAATTTGATACATGAAGAAGGAAAGACAATTCAATCACTACGATCTAAACTAGGTCTTTTTTATCTCAATCCATCAAATATTTCAAATCCCTATTTACATCCTTGGTATTCACCCAATAGCTGATATTAAAATCCACCCCATCTTCATTCTCATTTTCATCTTCACAGATCAAAAGTATCTAAGATAATCGGTGTTCCTGAGCAGATCCCAAGCAGCAGCCCAAATACAAAGTGACGTAGAATAGAAAAAAGTATAGGCAATAACTGTTTCTCCTGCTCTCAGAGAATCACCGAGGTTGGAAAAGACCTGCAAGATCATCACCAACAGTTCTCACTAAACCACGTCCCTCAACACCAAATCCTTGAAACATTCCTTGAATGCCTCCAGGGTCGGTGACTCCAGCACCTCCTGGGAAGCCCATTCCAGTGCCGGACCACTCTTTCAGAGCAGCAGTATTTCCTAACGTCCAACGTGAATCTCCCCTGGTGCAGCTTGAGGCCATTTCCTCTGGTCGTCTCACTGCTTACATGGGAGAAGAGGCCGAGTCCAGCTCACTGCAACTTCCCTTCAGGTAGTTAGAGAGAGCTGTAAGGTCTCCCCTGAGCCTCCTCTTCAGCAGATCGAACAATCCCAGCTCCCTCAGCCAAGCTACACCACTCTGTCAAAGGGAGGAGCTGCACAATATCATAGCAGCTTAAAATTACTCAAGTTCCCCAATAGGCAGAAAGGTAAATATTAAAACGAAAGTCCAGCTGGATCAAAATAACCAAACATACGATTTTCAATAATACAAATTTTAATTTCATTATCAGGGAGTCACAAACTTCATGGAAATCAGAAACTAGGAGGATTCACCTCTTCAATAGATTTTACTAGCGGTGTTTTATCATGAAGTTCTGCACTGATATCTCAGGTCTCCTATAAAGCTGCAAGTAAATCTGCCCCTCCAGCTAGTCTGCTATCTTGAACACATCCCATATCACAGTGCGTTTGGGAAGAGTGACAACTGCTAACTCTTCTTGTACACCTGTTTGTGCATTTACCCTGGAGGTCTCCCTTTAGCAGTAAGCAAACGCTGTCATTGCTTCAGCTGTGTGATGAGATCAATGTCTGAAGCGGCCTGCCTGACAGTGAATCTCTGCTCTGAGGAAGAAGGTCAGATATTACACGGACTTCTTCATCATTCACATCTGTCACTTTTATCTCAATCTGTGCGTAACTGCCTTATTTTGTAGGCTTTTTCCCAGCTGCCAAGTTCAAGTCTTTCGCTTCTGCCTTGCCACACATTCCACTGGAGCCACAGATAGGTACAAGATGGGCACCTTATCAGATGTTCCCCCAGACAACAGAGGAGAAGCAGCCAGCACAGCTGCTTCTTCCACGTGGCATTTCTTATCCCCCTTACAGTTCAATAACACAGGAACAACTTCAGCTGGAGGTGAAGTGCTTTCTGAAAAGGCAAACAATTCCAAAGGAAATGCTTTCAAATGTCCACAAAGTTATGTTGAATGTCACACAATGACACACATCAGTCACCTCCTGGATAAGTCAGAATCTTATCCTGAAAAAATACCTCAAAAAGCAAGCCTGGAGCCAAGAAAAAAAAGAAGGGTTCAGACCCTTGGGTATTGCCATACTTAACAAGAATACTCCTGCATAATTGTCAGTCCCTGAGAGGATTCCTGTTTTATGTACTAACTAGATAACAGAACTCTTGCAGAGAAATAGTAGTATTAAAGTGCAAAGTGCACATAAACATTTGCAAATGCTAGATTTCATATTTCCCAATGAAATGTTATTCATGTGCTATTGAGGATCCATTATTGTACAGCCTTGAATCATATGGTCACTTGCTATTTTTCGTCAAGTCTTCATCTTAGGTACGGCATGTTAGTCGCTTACTTAGTCAGCAACTTTTCAATCTTTTACATTTTTCTGTTCTGTGAACAGCCCGATACCTCACAGTATTCCAACTGTGCTTTGAAAACAGAATAGTTAGAATCGTAGAATCACCAAGGTTGGAAAAGACGTAAAAGATAATCCAGTCCAACCGTTCGTTTTATAGAATAAAAGAAGATCTGTTCACTTACTTAGCATACTAAAATCAAGAATTTCAAGACTTCCATTATTGCAGGCGGAAACTTATTATGACTGTTGTTTTTTCTAGCGGTTTCTTCAATGAAATAGAATTCAAAACCCATGCTGCGACACTGCAGTATTGCTCACTGCAAGAAAGTAGTTTGCTCTGCCTCGGAGGCAGTGCGTTTCTCTGTTGCATTTGCTTTGGGTTTATATAACGCTTGTTCATGTCTTAACATGTTTCCGAAAGAGATGGATTTCAATGCATCACCAGTAAATCTGGCTAGAACGATTTAGTTCTCTCCCTTATGCAGCACGACAGCATTTCCATTTGAACTTTCGTAGGCTCCATTGACTGGCAGGTATGATGGACACTAAGCGCATCTAAACACAAGCATGGAGATATACGCATGTATTGATTTCATTTCCTCAGTTTAGCTTTAATTGCATCATTTTACTTCAAGTTGTATTTCTAGCTTGAGATCACTCTTTTAGCCTTAAGTTCTTTTACCAGATGTACCTCTGCCAGAAATACAGGGCAGGTGATGCCTCACGTTCCGGGTTAAAGAATGGCACGACTTGGCTCTCACGGCTCGAAACCGGCATTCGCGCTGAATCGCTCCGGAGCGTTTGCACTCGCTGCCCGAGAAATCGCGCTTGTGCCCGTTAGCCGCTTCCAGCGCTCAGCCGCGGTCTCGTTTTCATCGCTCGCCGCGAAAGAGCGATTGTCGGTGGCTGCTTTTCCCCGCGTCGCGGGCTCTTCTCCGCGCATCGGAAAGGAGCGCTTTGGACTTCGCCCGGCGTACGTCTATGCAGAATGCACTGCGCCTGGCTCGGAATGCTGTGTCCGTGCCTCTCCTTCGAGCGACAGTTCGTTGCAGTAAGCTTCTCCATGGCTTCACTTCTGCGTTCCGTGACGAGGTGTGGAAGTGAGAACTTTCCCTAAAGAGGCAGCTGGGCGTTCGTAGAGCGACAGACGTTGTGCTCTCGGGGAGCACATTTGATAAAGGCGAGAGGGATCCTTCCTGCACTGCGCAGAAAAAAACCCCCTCCGGAGGGACGGCGGCACTCTGAATTCGCCCCTTCTCGCATCGGAACGGCCTACGGAGTACAGTGTCATAATTTTAGTAGGAAATGACACATTCGGTATTGTAATGTATTTTGTGCAGAAAACGTGAAGTATTGCTAAGGAACGGGATATTTCTGAGCAGACCGCGGCTGAGCGCTGGAAGCGGCATCCGGGGAGAAGCGCGATTTGTCGGGCAGCGAGTGCAAACGCTCCCGAGCGATTCAGCGCGAATGCCGGTTTCGAGCCGTGAGAGCGAAGTCGTGCCGTTCGGATAGAATTAGATTAGGTAGAATGAGATGATTTTTAAGGTCTTTTCCAACCTGAGTGATTCGATGAGTGTAAGTGAGAAAACGACCTGCCAGAAATCACAAAACACACATAGAAATTGTCTGTCAAGGGTTGAAGCCTAGCAAGAAACCTTTTTTAATCACAGAATCACAGAATCACAGAATCACCCGGGTAGGAAGGGACCTCAAGGATCATGTAGTTCCAACCCCCCTGCCTAGCAGGGCCACCAAACATACACATTTAGATCAGGGATGATCTATTAATGTCTTTGAACTATTTCTGAAAGCTTTCTGAATTCTGCCTCTCCTCCATTCTTTACATAGCTTCAATGTATAAGCCAAATATAATGATCTCAAATTTCTTTTTGTACTGTTAGTAATTGCTACAGTTTTCCAGATCACATTGTCTATCAAACCTAACTAGATAATCCTCACTGTAAGGGGCTATGAGTCCTTTCCATTTTGATTGGAGAAGGTAAAGCCATGGATGTATTTTATGTAATTTATGATTATCAATTTATGATCAGATATGATACAAACTATGGAACCCTTACAAAGCTTTTGCTTTCTGTGCTTTGATTGCTTCTGCATTTGCGAGAACTCTCTGTCCCTATTACTCTGGTTGTTCAACCGTGAAATATCAAAAGGATATGATACCGTAGGAGTAGAAATTATCCCACAAACAAAAACAAGTGCACAAACTTGAAATGCGATTTCTTGCTCAAACCAGAAAGGCCAATAGATTGGTAAAGATCTGGGCACTGTCAACACTTAAAGAGAACGCAAGTAACAAAAGTTTGGGGTTTTTTTTTGTTTTGTTTTGTTTTGTTTTTGTTCTTAACAGGAGAACAAAAATAAAAACAAAAAGGGAAAGGTCATGCTTAACCTATCTGGTGGCCTTCTGCTATGGAGCGATGGCAGTGGTGGACAAAGGGAAGGTGACTGATATTATTTAGCTGGACTTGAGCAAGGCCTTTGACACGGTCCCCCACTGCATCCTCCAAATTGAGGACACCTGATGGATAAGGGATTGGTTGAAAGGATGCAGACAAAGGGTGGTGATTAATGGTTCTATGTCCAGGTGGAGGTTGGTAACAAGTGATTTCCGCTAGGCGCCTGACTTGGGGCCCGTGCTCTTTCGCATCTTTTTATACTGACATCAGTGAGACAATCGAGTGCACCCTAAGTATGTTTGCTGATGACACCAAGCTGAGCTGTGTGGTTGTCAAGGAGCAAGGAAGGGCTGCCACTCAGAGGGACCTCGACAGGCTTGAAAGGTGGGACTGGGTGAACCTGATGAGGTTCAACACAGCAAAGTGCAGGGTTTTCCTCTTGGGCCAGAGGAATCCCAGGCATTTATACAGGCTGGAAGTAGCGGTCCTTGAGAGCAGCCCTGCAGAGAAGGACCTGGGGGTCCTGATGGATGAAAAACTTCACGTAAGCCATCAGAGTGCTCTTGCAAATCAAAAAGCAAATGGTGTCCTGGGCTCCATCAGAAGAGGGGAGGCAAGCAGGGACAGGGAGGTGATTGTCCCTCTCTACTCTGCCCTCATGAGGCCCCACCCGGAGTACTGAATGCAGATCTGGAGCCCCTAATACAAGAAAGACAGAAAGCAATTGGAGAGGATCCAGAGAAGGGCCTCAAAGTTAGCAGAGCACCTCCCCTACAAAGACAGGCAGAAGAAGCTGTGCTTGTTCAGCCTGGAGAAGAAAAGGCTGCATTACAGCCTTTCAATACCTAGAGAGAGCCTAAACAGGAGGGGAGTCAACTCTTTACAAGGGTAAATAATGACAGTACAAGGGGAAATGGATTTAAGTTGATGGAGAGAAGACTGCGGTTGGCTGTTAGGGGGAAGTGCTATACAGAGAGATGTTAGGTGCTGGAACAGCAGTATTCTTACAGATACTGCACAGTCGGCTGGTTTAGTGACAGCTGTTACAAGAGAGTTTGAGACACCGCTTCTATGCCACGTTGTCATTTTCTCAATTCCTTGAACACTGACAAAATAGTCAAGATGAAAAAGAAAAATATTAATCATTAGGATTAAAAGAGAATCTTCACAACTGGTTTATACGGTGGAGAGGAGAAAGCCTTGTAGGGTATAGGGCAGGAGAAGCCCATGGCATCATACATCCATGTTACGTATGGATTACATAAATCCACTGACAATAAGACAAAACACGGCTTGAACTGAAGTAGGAAGAATCCAAGCAGACATGAGGGAAAATAAAGCAGAGCTACTTAAACAGTGAGACGTACTGTTGGTTCAACAGACAGGATCTACATCATCTGAGAGTTTCAGTAACAAGTCAGACAGTGGTACAGAATGATACATCTGTGGTTGATCCCGTCTTGCCAGGCACTGACGGAGAGGTCGGTATCTTAAGGCATCTCCTGACATTTCACACGTCATAATATGCATCTTCAGCTCTAAGTACTGAAAGCATCTGAGCTCTTCTTAACAGATGGGCTCCTCTTGAACATTTGTGAGCTGATGAAAAATACTTTATGACCTCTTTCCCCGAGACAAGTTATTTAATTCATGTTGCATTACTGCATATTGTTATTTTGCTTTATTTTAACCAACATTTTGGTTTTCAAGGGCCGGGTTCCTTCTAAGTGAAAACTCATCTCGCAGTAAGCAGTAAAGCTTTCTGTGTAAAACCCTAACAGTAAAAAGAGCAACCTGATGTAGGAACCTGCGTGAATGTTTATATCTGAGATGTCACTGATAAGAAAGATTCAGAGACCTTGGAAGTCATATTTTTCGCCCCAAAGATTTCAGCAAGAAAAATTTTTCAGTGGGAAAATAAGTTACTACCGTATCATCCAGATGATTAAATGCCACTTGTTTGAAGGACAAGGAACAGTTCTGCTGCTTTTTCTATTCTGTTTGTTATCTTTCTCCTTAGTTCGAAAAGCAATAGGACAACAATTTCATTTGTATGACGGTGATAACTGTGCAGCAGGAACAAGCCTGGGAGCATCAATTCATTTCCCAAAAGCCATCCATTACTTAATCACAGCAAGTTTAACACTAGGATTCAGCTGAGTCACAGACATTAACCGTGTTATGCTTTCCTAATTGGAGTCTTTAGTAGATACTGTTTATGTTAAAGGTACATAAAATTCTGTTAATGGGTTTCTGATTCTTCCTCATGTATGATACTTATATAAAAACACTTAAATGTGGGCAAATATTACACAATGATATCTGTATATCTGCAAATTCTCCTTCAATAAATTGTTCGTGTTCTTTTCATGTAAATTTGAAAGCGCGCTCTATGGCAGTTTGTAAGCAGTTTGTAAAAATTTAAGATAGGACAACTTCTATTCTCCGAACATAAATTTGTGAACAGAAAGTTATATCAACGTATTCACATTTATATTGAAAGCCATTTGTGGGATTAATGAACCTTTGAACCAAGGGAAAGACATCACACAGGTGATTTGGATTATTACACGTTACAAATTAATAGAAAGGCCGATAGTCATAGTAATTAATTCAGAAGCAACTCAGAGATTAGCATACACTGTGGCAAAGCCCACTTCCAGATGATTCGTTACTAGAAGAGAGCTAACTGATCGATGAATGTCCTGTGCAAAAAGTCTGCCAAACTCTCTTATTGTTCTTTCCAGCTCCATCATTGCCTTGCATCTCTGTTCCCCTTTTTTCACAGCAAGGACCTCCATTATCTCCAGTGCATGGACCTGCAAGGAGCTACTGTTGGCTGTAACTTAAATGCAGCTTATCTATGATAGATGAGAAAGAGTAAAGCTAAAAAGAAGCTTAAAGCTTGGGGTTATATTAACTATTATGAGAACAGAGTATGGATGAACGGTTTGTGAAGGTCAGCAATTTCTGCAAAAGGAAAAGACAAAAACCATGAAAGACAGCACAGCAGTATTGAGAAATCAGTCATACAGAGTGATCAAAGGGAATGAGAGGAAGTTGAGCATGAGACATATTTGTGATATGCATTATCGCATATTGCAACTGCAATCTCATTGCAATACAACCAATAGAATGTATTACAATTTAAAAAGTCATTAATTTGAATCAAAGATAGAAATTGACAATCATACAGTAAGAGAAGCACAAGAGCTCTCAAAAAATCACATATGTAAAGCAGTTTCTGTAAAACTTATCTGAAAAGATGTAGAAGAAAAGAATACTGCAGTAAAACATCTGTTTGTCTTTTAAAGAATGTACAATGGTCACATTAACATCTTCTACACTGAAAAAGACAGCATGGCTAAGGACTGAATCCTTTATTCATGTGAACAATACCACTTTAATACATGGAAACACTTATGAGAGTAAAACTCTCAGCAAATGTTTTAGGAAAACTTTGTGTCTTCTAACTTCACATTTTCTCTTACATCTCTTCATTTACCTCCATCAGCATTAGCAGCAGTACTAATATTGGTTGGTGTGCTGTAGTATCATTCACTCACAATTTTCATGTACTTCTATGGATAGCAGAGGAGTTACTGAACTCATGCAGTCCCTACAGTGAATGCTCAGATCTTTCAGGAAGGCCTGGTTGTGGATGCCCCATCCCTGGAGGTGTCCAAGGCCAGGCTGGATGGGGCCCTGGGCAGCCTGGGCTGCTATGAAACGTGGAGGTTGGTGGCCCTGCCTGTGGTGGGGGGTTGGAGCTTCGTGATCCTTGAGGCCCCTTCCAACCCGGGCCATTCTATGATTCCATGATTCTGTGACTCCGGGCCATGGTAGCATAAGCTGCTTTTAGAGACAACTGCAAGGCCATATTCTCTAAAGGCCAGCTGTCTCCTCAGTCCCATCCTTCTTCCCACAGAAATTGCATACCCAAACTGACTGCCAGCAGACATCATGTATTCGCCATTGAAATAGAGGTTCAATGTGATGCCTGTTGAGCAGACAGCCAAGTGAGCTTTCTGACTGCCTCTCACCACTCGTACCGTGAAGCAGAGCTACACAAAGAAAGCACTGCTGCCAACATCCAACACAAAATACACCTGCAGTTTGGGGCATCACCACATCCACTCTCATAGACAACACTGCCCAATTCCTTTTCACCTTTTCCCAGCAGATTCTCTGAGTACTTTCGCCCCAGTTTTTCCCTTGTTGAGGATTCTTACCCCACTAGCCTTGACAGAGAGTGGAAAAAAAGTGATGAAGCAAGCATACCTACAGTGTTTGGTGGAAATTCATGGTGCTTCCTCTCACTTCTCCCATTAGACTCTAGGGGTAAAAATCAATGATACTTTTTCACTTGGCAGAAGCACCTCACACATGATATATGGAAATTTTTGGCTCAGTATATGTGATCTGAACACTCAATTCTTCATTTCTTTCCCCTTTTCTTCACTGCATTACATTTAATTTTTTCTTAACTGAGCAACACTGTGCAGCTGCAGTCATTCACAGAATCACAGAATTGTAGAGGTTGGAAGGGAGCTCCAGAACTCATCGAGTCCAACCCCCTGCCAAAGCAGCTTCCCTACAGCAGGTCGCACAGGTCGGCATCCAGGTGAGACTTGAACATCTCCAGAGAAGGAGACTCCCCCACCTCCCTGGGCAGCCTGGTTCCAGCGCTCCGTCACCTCACCTAAACAAGTTCTTGCGCACATTGGTGCGGAACTTCCTATGCTGCAGCTTATGTCTGTTTCCCCTTGTCCCGTCTCCACGTACCACTGGAAAGAGAGTGGCCTCACCACTGTGGCCCCCACACCTCAGGCATTTATAAACCTTACAATAAACCAGATATTTATAAACATTACAACTGTTCTCAGTCTGCATTTACCTTTGAAGGTCAATATTAATTATTCTGCCATACATCCCCCATTTCAGAACTGCAAGCAGCTTTCGTGTCTTCTCTATGTGAGAAGTTAGTCCAGAAAAAGGTTTTAACTCACCCTACGAATCCTGCCATGGGGCTGTTCTGCCAGTCATACAAAGAAAATTGTCTTTCTTCTCTGCAGAGTACAATGAATTTTTCATCTTCTCACTTCACAGTTGCATCTTTTAAAGAATAAAAGTAAATATAAAATTAGCGAGGATTCGGTAACAGTAGGTCAGCTATAAATACTTGTAAATGGGAAACATACAGTGAGCATCTTTGGAATTATGACATTACAGCATTCTGATTTTAGGAAAGTTACAATTAAGCTCCGTTCCAATACAACCAACTCTATATTACAAACTCAACAAAAACGTACGGAGGAGCAGAAGTCCTACTCATTGCACTTAGTGCCTTTTACACGGTTATTCAGATACAGCACGGTCACAGCTCTGGCCTGGTTCGACCTGGATCCTTGACTAAATGGCACAGGGGGAACCATGGACCCACGCCCTGTGGTGGGTCTAAAAACAAAACAGCGGCAACGAGCTAAGGGAGAAAATTAATTTACTAGATATTATAGCACAATGTGAGAGAATGCAATATAGCACAATACAATTGGAATTGTAGCTAATAAATCAAATAAACAGGAGAGAGATTGTCCAAAACTGAAGGCCTTACTCTAATGTGGAAGGTGGGACAGCTAGGGAGCATACACTACAGAGCCAAGCAGAAATAGAAGTCTCATGACTCCCAGTTTTCTCTTTCCTTCTAAACAGAAAATGGAAATGGAACAGTGAAGTATTCACAGAATCAGTGATTCTGTGATTCCAATTGAAATTCTCTGAAATTACTCCTTTTGTACCTTTGGATGCTCCCAGATCAAATCACTAGGAATCACACCATTTCTTTCCCCAATAGGACATAAGAATCTAACACCTAGAGAGCTGTATTTTTCAAGACTGTTGTGTTGTAAGCAATTGCGCATCTTCATTTTTTATGTGAAGCTATATTCATTCAACCTGGAGTTTACTTTTAAGTAGTTTAGACCACACTTCAGAACTGAATCACATGAGCGGCTCCACCCTCACCTAAAGGTAATGCTGCTTTTCCTGAATACTATCTGATTTGGCCCTGAGAGCTCACAAGCTACAACTGCTCACTAACTGAAGATACAGTAGCAAAAATTATTTCCTGAGTGGTTCAGAGTTGCTTACTTGCATCAGCCCAAGACATTGCCAAACCAAACCCTCCAAGTGGGTTGAGAGGGTATGGTCTGTCTCCTCTGGTTCCTGACTATTGAGTCCCACCATGTCAGAACGTACAGCACGTCAAAAAGTCTGTGCAATGCTCAAAAGTGAGAGGGGGAGAAGCTAGGTTGGCACGATGAGATATTCTGCACAGCCCTTACTAATCTGATGCTCAGATAAATCCCTGCTGTCCAGTGTAAACTCCTTTACCTTCTACCTCCAATTACCTCGTCTAATGATCCTCCAGCAAGATGAGCTATATCCACTATGCCCTATCCCATATTCTTCAGGTGTCCTCTGTGCTCTGTCTGAAGTCAGCACTACAGGTGGCACAGGTCCTGCCTGTTGGTAAGTTCACATGTTCTCCTTTCGCTACCACGACATTGCTACCCAAAGCTTGCACAGTTCCTAAAAGAAAAACAAAAGAACAGAGAAGTTCTCCAGAAAATAAGACCGCTTCTGTTAGCCTGGGCTCCTGTAAGGGCCAGTCACTGAAGAAAGCTGTTGTAGTTTGGCCAGGTTTGGTGACAGGGAGCTAAGGCATCTACGGACTGAGAAGAGAAAAGGGTTGGGGAAGTTAGGCCTAGGCAAGAAAACCAGCAGCAGTGAACTAAGGGAAAAACTGAATTTACAAAATATAGCAGCGGAATGTACGATAATAGAATATGATGGGATTTGAAGCTCATCAATAAAATAGGAGAGAGTTTACAAAACTGCATTCCTTACTCTAATGCTACAGGTGAGACAGCCAGGAGCACAGACAGCAAAGAGAGGCAGTCTTGAGACTCCGTCATTTTATCTGTTTGTTCGAATGGAAATGGAACAACGAAGCTGGGAGTTGTAGTTCACTCTTGTCTTCTGAGACCAGGAAACCAGAAATGTTGACAAGCCACAGAACGGCAGTACTAACCCTTTAACTCCAGTGCACTGCGAGATGTGATGGCGTGGAATACTGACCAAAAAACATAAAACCAGGACAAGAGAGTGTCTCTTGAACCGAGGCTGCTTCCTGTGACGGAGTGCTGTGTAGCCATAGAGCCCCTTCACTAGTTGGGTGAGCACAATTTTTCTTTCTATGATTACTGGTCTACCTGTGAATACTTTGCCTGCTATCTCCAAGAATCTGTCAGAAGCAGTTTTGCTTCTTTGTGAGCAGGGCACCTACATTAACTTCACTACACTTTACTAGTACTTTAGTACTACAGTGCTAGTCTGCAGCCAGACATGCAAAGCACTACGAAATCATGAGGGAAAACTTGTGCCAAGACATCTGAAGGCATTCTCCAGAAAATACAGGTGGGCAAAGCACTCTGCATGTTATCTCTGCCTTTCATCTCTTACCCCGATTCCCTGAGAAGGAAACAAAGGTGCAGAGGCTGAAAGGGAAGCACAGGGCACTCTGGCAGTCCACCAGTAGGGATGCATGAGGGACCGTGGCTGGGCAACATGCCCACAGAGCCACTTGTCTTGAACTCTGAAAACTACCTGCAAGTCTTTGACTGCAGTGACTCTGAATAGAGTGCTCACCCTTACTACTGAGACACTAACAAGCATTTCACATAGTTACATTTAGTACAGTTGGAGCAAAGGTTCACCCTAGCTTGAATACATGGAAAACAGAATTTGCTCACAAGTCCTCCGAGGGTAGCCATAATGGCTGCAATCAAATAAATCAGCGATCTCTACTTGCTGCTGTCTTCCATCCCAAACATTTCACTGTGGGAGGCTAATCAGCCAAGACTACAGATGAGCCTTGAAGAAATTAACTTAGGAGTTACTGTGCTGTGATCAAGTTACAAAACAAGAGGCTCTAATTCTTGGATTCCAAGAGCGTGAAATTGCTACTCAGGGTGAAGAATGATCATTTCATATACCAACCTACTTGCCTTTCATCTGTCTTCACCACTTTCACCACAAGGCGTACAGAAATGCCATTAGAAATTGACCGATTTCTCAGTTCATACTCAACCTCCTTTTGTAGGATAACAAATACTTAATTGCCACCTCTAGGTTAAGGTATATCGGGGTAGGAAGGAAAATGCTTGGGTATTTCTGAAACTATGAAACTTCAAATAGATGGGATTTCATTCACCTTCATAATTGGAAAACTTTTAGCAGAGTGAATAATTTTATCATGCTTTTTTCCTGACCAGGTTTTACTGGTAACATTTTCTGGAAACCAAGGTTTAAATAAAATGACTAAAAATTAATGTGTTTAAGGTTGAAGAAAATAAACAGGGAAAACTTTTTTACCAAAGCGTCTTCTGTCAAGACTCACTGCGGGAGGTTATGAGCACTACACTCTGGGTTATGAGCAAGCCCTTCCACGAGGCAAATACTGGGAGGAGGACTGTACCTCTCACACAAAGGAGTTACACCAAATTCCAGTATCTTCATTTTTCAAGGCAAGGGGGACTAAGAACGGACATTTCCAGACCAAGTCAGGGAACCCACTAATTAAACACTAATGCAAACTGTCCCTTCTCTGCTATCATCAAGGAGGGACAGCTATATTAAAAGGAGAGCATAATTCTGTTGATTGATTTGTTGAGTCCTCATCTGTTTCTCAAGGTTCTGACCTTACAGTTAGCAGTGAAATACTGAACTCTACTTGCAGTTGGTCCTGAGGTGAGAACAGAAAACACTAGATACAACAATTCAGTCATACTTAACTTTGTACATGTGGAATTTTAATATATTCTTTGTATCCTTAAAAGATTTCTGTGTTCATGTGTATCTCCCACGCACACATCTACTCAAAGAAACCTTGAAGAGCATCTGTTTAATCACTGATATTCTGGGTAAACTAGCCAGCTTCTTGTACATTCTTTTCTTACAGGCAGCATACAACCCACCTCTGACAGAAGAGTAGCTTCCAGCTGATGAACAGAATCACCTGGTTGCCTCATTGGTCCTAGTACAGATCTGTAATTATTATCGTTGGCAATCTAGTAACATTAGTCTAGAGACTAATTACGCAAATGTTAAACTTGGAGAATTGGATGTCATGGGCTCTCTGACTTCACATCCACGATATACACCTTTTAAACATTTCTGAAGTTCTTTCTTTTATGAGCATTTGTCTGTTTCATCTTACAGGTGAGAAGTCCAGATTTACCGACAAATAGGTTCTCCTGCAGTGCACAGCTGTTCCTTGCACTGCCTTTTGGCCAGGATCTTGCATTCTCGGGGGACTCGGAGCAAAGTAATTTGTGTAAAACTAAGCAGATTGACATTTAACTCTCTTTCAGGCAAAGCCCCTGACCATGAGGCTTTCAGCTTTGCTCCTGTTGATGTTTCCTCACTATGAGCGTGAGACAACTCTACGCTGAGCAGTTCATCAGCAGGATCTGCCTGGGGTGGAAGACCCTTTCCCAGTTCTGGGCCTATTTGAAGCTGACTTTTATTTCTTCTCTCCAAAGTCTCAAGACAAGGCTGAATCCTGTGTTCCTGTATTGTCCTATACTGGTCAAGTGCTCTCATCACCTTATCCAACAGCACGGCCTTAAAAGTGCACAGAACTGTGCAGCAGTTCAGGACATACAGGACTGCTGAATGGGACAGGCAGCTCCAGAGACACCCCGACTTGTCTGTACCAGCAGCAGGAAGCAAGGAGCACCCTGCAGCACCTCAACTTTCATCAGGTGCCTTTATGTGGGGACCTGAGTCAAGTTCCTAGCTCCCATGTGGACACCAACGTAAGGACACCTATGTTCAGGAAAGTAGTTGACTGGAAATTGAATCTCACTCTTCCTCTTCAATATTGCAGTCTTCTGTACAACGTTTTTATGAGAACAGAAAAAAATCTGTAGAGATATGATTGAATTGAAATTTGTCACCTTCGCCTGATATTGAAGAGCACTTTCCAATTTGATACATGAAGAAGGAAAGACAATTCAATCACTACGATCTAAACTAGGTCTTTTTTATCTCAATCCATCAAATATTTCAAATCCCTATTTACATCCTTGGTATTCACCCAATAGCTGATATTAAAATCCACCCCATCTTCATTCTCATTTTCATCTTCACAGATCAAAAGTATCTAAGATAATCGGTGTTCCTGAGCAGATCCCAAGCAGCAGCCCAAATACAAAGTGACGTAGAATAGAAAAAAGTATAGGCAATAACTGTTTCTCCTGCTCTCAGAGAATCACCGAGGTTGGAAAAGACCTGCAAGATCATCACCAACAGTTCTCACTAAACCACGTCCCTCAACACCAAATCCTTGAAACATTCCTTGAATGCCTCCAGGGTCGGTGACTCCAGCACCTCCTGGGAAGCCCATTCCAGTGCCGGACCACTCTTTCAGAGCAGCAGTATTTCCTAACGTCCAACGTGAATCTCCCCTGGTGCAGCTTGAGGCCATTTCCTCTGGTCGTCTCACTGCTTACATGGGAGAAGAGGCCGAGTCCAGCTCACTGCAACTTCCCTTCAGGTAGTTAGAGAGAGCTGTAAGGTCTCCCCTGAGCCTCCTCTTCAGCAGATCGAACAATCCCAGCTCCCTCAGCCAAGCTACACCACTCTGTCAAAGGGAGGAGCTGCACAATATCATAGCAGCTTAAAATTACTCAAGTTCCCCAATAGGCAGAAAGGTAAATATTAAAACGAAAGTCCAGCTGGATCAAAATAACCAAACATATGATTTTCAATAATACAAATTTTAATTTCATTATCAGGGAGTCACAAACTTCATGGAAATCAGAAACTAGGAGGATTCACCTCTTCAATAGATTTTACTAGCGGTGTTTTATCATGAAGTTCTGCACTGATATCTCAGGTCTCCTATAAAGCTGCAAGTAAATCTGCCCCTCCAGCTAGTCTGCTATCTTGAACACATCCCATATCACAGTGCGTTTGGGAAGAGTGACAACTGCTAACTCTTCTTGTACACCTGTTTGTGCATTTACCCTGGAGGTCTCCCTTTAAGCAGTAAGCAAACGCTGTCATTGCTTCAGCTGTGTGATGAGATCAATGTCTGAAGCGGCCTGCCTGACAGTGAATCTCTGCTCTGAGGAAGAAGGTCAGATATTACACGGACTTCTTCATCATTCACATCTGTCACTTTTATCTCAATCTGTGCGTAACTGCCTTATTTTGTAGGCTTTTTCCCAGCTGCAAAGTTCAAGTCTTTCGCTTCTGCCTTGCCACACATTCCACTGGAGCCACAGATAGGTACAAGATGGGCACCTTATCAGATGTTCCCCCAGACAACAGAGGAGAAGCAGCCAGCACAGCTGCTTCTTCCACGTGGCATTTCTTATCCCCCTTACAGTTCAATAACACAGGAACAACTTCAGCTGGAGGTGAAGTGCTTTCTGAAAAGGCATGCTGCTTTGGAAAGAGTACAGCCATACTGCCACATTACGGAGTACAGCATGAACCAAAGATAGCATACACTACAATTCACACTGAGATGTACACACATACTAAATAGGGAATTTTTTAGATGGCTTTCTTAGAGTGACTTCCAGCTTGAGGCAAGGGAAATATAAGAGATACATGAAATGTATCTCTTGTACATTTGTAACAAGCATTTCAAGTTAAAAAAGAAAAAAGAGCATGGCTCAGATAAGGTCATTTGCAATAGCTTAACAGCTTTTGGAATAATATTCCATGGTGATGATGAAAGACAGATGGAATCTGTGACTGTGACAAATCTTCAGTACTTAGAGATGAGCAAGGACTACATGAAAATCTTTCAAAATCGAAAGACTCACTGGTATGCCCTAACCTTTGTCAGCTGCTCCCTTTTAACCATATGCTGATGATCATAAAGACAATTGCCACAGTCTAGTTCAGGCGATGAGTAAATGCATGGAGAATACTCAGTTCTGCAGCGCTGCCTGTCTTGTTACTTTTTTGGCAAAAAAGGCCCGTGGCTGAATGGTGCCTTCAGAAAGACCTGACATTTCCCACGCGAGCCTTGAAAGGAACACGTTCTATCATCTTCTTCTCCCTACGTGGAACATTCCTTCTTAGCCCAGGTTTTTGATTCAACAGAAGGGGAATGCAAGCTCATCAAATATGCCTGTAGTGTCTGCGGGTACAGCTCTCCTGAGTTCTGAAAAACCACATCTTTCTTCTGCTAAAGGTGGATTTGGCATGCAAATTTGCCCAGAGAATACCAGCTTCTGTCTTTTCCTTCATCATTCTATTCCATTTAGTCAGAGTTGCAGCCAAACAGAGAACGCCACGAGCACTGCTACAAACACCTCAAATGAACTATAACAAGGCAGAAAGAAGATCTGAACTTTAGACTAAGGATGACAGCCCTACCGTTCCTGCCTGAGTTGGTAGCCCCATTATCTGGAAGCAGTTGTGAAGTGAGAACACACATGCACACACAGCTCCAGAAATCAGATTTCCTGCACCATGAACGGACCCCTTTCAACGGTCATTGTTTTCTCAGAACTTGCAACTTTCCACGCTGCAACAAAACATCATCCTTCAACCCAGCAGAGATCTGTGTTGCTTCCTTTATTTTTTGAAAGTGACAGTTTTTATGAGATAAGCAGAGGCCAAGGAGGGAAATCACGGTGTGCGTTTGGAGATACTGGAGAGGTGACTGTATGGGCACTGGGGATGGGATGGAGGGAATGGGGACACTGGGGGCACAGAGGTGGGCATGGGGACGTGGGGGTGGGAGTGGAGATGGAGCACTGGGACATTGGCGTGGCTGGGGGGACATTGAAAGCACCCGCAATGCAACATGGGGTGATGCACAGTGACCATGGGGTGTTGTGTTCTTTTTTCTGTTGTTTCATGGCTGTATGGGAACTGTGAGGTCACAACCTAAAACAGTGATTGAGCACTTGGTGAGGGGTGTAGCCCTGCAAGCACTGGTGGGAGCAGTTCACCTGGGATGGGATGGGGCTCAGCCTGGCTCCACCCCTCCCTGACCACATTTAAGGGCTGGAAAGCATTATGGCAGCATCTCTTCTTGGAGACTGTCTCTTTTGGGGTGGGGATCCTTTCTTTATGTTAGGGCTGTGAGCTTCCCCCTGTTTGTGGGGTGGTTTTGTTTGTTTGTTTTTTGAGGAGGGGGAGATCCTGACCATGTGCAAGGGCATGGAGGGGTGAAAACAACCTGGAGGCTGTTTTCTTTGGAGCATGAGTGAGTATTTGTCCTTGCAATGGGGCGAGGGATTACTTCCTTATCTCAGGGCAGCAATGCACTTTTTTTGGGGGGATATCCTGTCCACATTGAAGGGCTGGCAGTTGTAAGGGCACCATCTTTACTTGAAGACTGCTTCCTTAGGAGTGTGGGATGAGCTCTGAGCAGCCACCTCTACCTGCAGAATGCCTTCCAGAGAGTGTGGGTGAGTATTGGCCCTCAGGAAGGGGTGAGTGATTTCTTCTTAATTTCAGGGCTGTGAGCTCTGCCATTTTTTGCATATCCTGAACTGGATTAGAGCAGTCTCTGTTATGTGTGTCAGGGCATGACAGTCAGCAGTATGCTAGGGTTGCATGTAAATCGGAGAAGTATGAAAAGGCAACTGCAAATTGCACTATTTGTTACTAAAAGTTGTGAAGAGCAAGATTATCTGTTTTGTATCGTTCTCAATGCAGTCTAATTCTTCTATAGAGGAAGGTAGGGAAGGAGGTGGTTTCTTTCACTATTTCTGCTATTTTAATGTACTTCTCTGATTGAACTGTATCTCATTCTTTTCCTGTTCACAATATGTGGTGCATTTCCGTATCACAAGGCTTTTAACTTTTTATAACTACCATAAACATAATATAACTAGTTGTTTTTTTTTCTTTTGTTTGTTTTGGTGTGGTTTGGTTTTTATTTGGTAAGGCTAAAAACCAGTCCTACTAAGATTCTAGGCTTGTCCTACCTGAAATGCACAGGACACACGCAGCCCAGCTCAGCTCACACTTCCACCTGCTCACCCTGCCACATCATCTGCCTCCTGGAGCAGCCCAGCCTGGCCAGGGGGCACAGGGAGGGTGTAGTGCAGTGCAGACAAATAGCATGGCCCCATGCTTAATGCTTTGCAAGAAAATGGTGTCAGCTTTTGAAGATTACAATTTGAAAATATATTAATTCGGAAAGAGTCGAGAGGCCCAACAGGAGAATGATCCTGGGATGGAACAAAGTATTCTGGCAGTTTTAAAGGCTGTAGATGCAAATATCTGTTCCTTCTTATTTTATTGATTTTTAATTAGGGAGAAACCTTGCTGACTTATCTTGTTCTACAAGGATTTGTTTTGCAAGCAGGTGTTCCACTTGGGCTCTGTATCATGTGTTGGGCGCACGGATACAGCATGCAGGTGGAAAAAAATGCTGCAGACTCTGAAGAGAGTAAAAGCAGGAGGGAGGCTGCAGTGGAGGAGAGAGGAAAGATGCACTTTGAAGCAGGGAATGCCCTGCTGATATGTTTTGAAAGCACTGCAGGCAGACTCCTTCCCAGAATTTCATCCCTCTCTCAAGGTCAGTAAGTAATATTGTGCTTGCTTAGAGAGATTCTGGTTTAGCTTACTAGTGCTCCTATTGCACTTGCTTAGGGAGTTTCTGCTTGCCATCTTCTGGGGCTATCAAAAATGGATACCTGTGTGTGTGCATATGCCAAATAAAACTCGTAACTCTGTGCTGCTCTGACTGTGTAGTTCACTTGCCTCTGCTCCTGAGACACCCCGTCTCTCCGATGCAAACATATCCTGAAACAACATTACAGGCAGAAACACATTGCAAAATGTGCTGCACATCAAGAAATGCTTTGTAAAAACAAAACAGCACAACAGGAAATAGCCTGTCACCTTAACAAATTATTTTGAACCAAGTTAAAACTCCAAGGGAATCCTTAATAAAACTTGATGATGTGGCAGCAAATCTGATTGCAAAAAAATCAAAGCCATTTTCTGATTGTGAGTTTGTCTCACAAGACTGTAGCCAGCTGAACTGAATAAATATGAAAATCTTTTGAAAAAATTTGGAGAGTTAAAATGCTAATATCAATTCCTATGCTCTGGCTGTGGGTGAAAATGCTCATGTTAAATACAATGGCTCAACAGATCATTTTTGTTTTAGGCATTCATAATGAATTTCAATATCAGTGAAGAAATGGCTCCTTTGGTGGAAATGAAAAACAAACAATTCTCATGATTTATGTGAAGTAGAGAAAAACAAAACAACATCAGAACGATTTTCTTTAACCCTTGTCAATATTTCTGGTACATCACAGACAGTGCTCCAGTGACAGGTGGTTTAAAAAAAAAAAAAGTGAGACTTACAAAATTAAGATATAATAATATTACGTGAGTGATAAAAAGTGAGACTTATAAAATTAAGATATAATATTCTTACGTGCTTAGCAGAGGTTTCCTGGGCGTAGAGAAGTTTTCCTTGGTTTTCTTCGGCTTTTTCCAATTGACGTCATTTTCTCCTCCCTCAACCCCCATCGAACTGCGTTTTTCCTCTGCCATCAGGGCAGGGAGAAGAGCGCCAGAAGCTGCTGCGCGGCTGAGCGTCGAGCCAGTCGTTGTTGTTTCCGCGGTCTCCGGTGCCCCCTCGTGGCCAATAGGTGGAATTGCAGCCGTGTTTGTTTGGTGCCACAGGCACCAGGGTGCATGCACACAGGCACGGGGCAGTGGTGTTCCTTGCTCTGTGCAGCAAATCCGCTGAGCTTTGTTATGGTTAGTCCTCGAGGCAACAGAGTGCATGCGCCAGGACACTCATAACCAGCATTCAAATCTACAAAGCCTCAAGGTGCAGGCAAGCAGTCGATTCCTGGAGCCTGCCTAGGGAACAGACTATTCTGGCTCCCAGCAGCCCCTGCGCCCCTCGCACGCGTAATGAAGAGTCGAAAACAATGCACGCGTAGGTGAGTACTCGAAACTAATCATGCGAAATATCCTGCTGGGCAGGGCTGTTTGCACGATCAATCCGTGACCATGAACACTCCAGATCAGATGTCCCAGCACTGTGGCCCATTTTGCAGACTGAATGTACTATTGGACTCTCGTTGTATCTCCATGCTTCTCCTTTCTTGCCAGAGAGAGGTGCTGAGCCCAATGCAAAGATCGATGTGAAAGCAGTGCAGGAAGTGCTTTCTGAGAGAGCTCGTGTCCAGGCTGGAGGGCTTCCCACAGTAGCAGGTTCCAGCTCAGGGGGAAGACCTGCCCCTGCAGTGTGCCCCCGCTCTGTCTCCAAGTCCCGGGCTGGAGGCAAAGGCAAGGGCTTGGAAGAAGAGCAGCAAACAGCAGCGCAGTTGCCTGCTACCAAAAGAGCGAGGGCTGAGAGCGAAGGCAGCGTGCCAGCTTCAGCACCTTGCAGCACAGAGCTCCAAGTTGAGAGGTAAGGAGGTGCTGTGCTACTGCCCTATAGGGCAGGTACTGCCCTTATCAAGCACACTGAGGTTGCAGAGGGTTTGCTTCGCTTTTTCCTTCTCTGCATTGGGGAAAAGAGTTGAAGCCTACAAAGTCCAAAGGCAGTGAGGTGCCACAGTATGTAATCCCGTCTCTTTCCGTTACCTCCATTGTGGTCTTCTGCACCTTTCCAATGAAAATGTCATTCACTGAGAGGCTTCCAATTTCCTTTGTCTTTTTCCTGACATCTGTTTTTATGGTACCCGTTTCTGCAGTTTTGCTGCTGACAAAATGAATTCAGTTTTATTCTTGCTTTATAGCAAGAAGACAACGAAAAGAGAGAAGAGTGGAATTGAAGAAGGCTGCTCTGAGAGCTGCTGCTGCACGTGCAGAGGTGAGTCCTTGGTGAATACAGACATGGCTCTTGCTGTTCTCAGTGCCTCCATCTGTCAGACATGACAGATACTGCAGAACCCCAAGTCCAGCAATGTAATAGACAAACACCCAGCTGTGTGTCTGAGGAAATCACGCTGTCAGTGAGAGCTGCCCAGGGGAGCTTGGATGCCTTCTTCTGGTTTCAGAAGGGCACTGTTGGTAACAGCTGGAGGGTTTTGCTGTGATAAAGAGCCTTGCCATGTCAGGCACTGCGACCTTGGAAACCTCATTCCCCCAGCAGAGCACTAATCTTACCATAGGCAGCTGTTGTAGGAAGTAACGCCAGTGACCTGAATGGCAGGAACGTGCTGTGCTGCATGGGGCCGTTCTGGAAGTTTATTGATCAGACTTGCTTAAGGAGATCTCCTGAGATTGTTTCTGTTCTATCTCTACACTTGCCTTGCTTCCTTCCAGTCCTCCGCAATGAACAGCCTTGTGGAGATGATGCAGAAGCTGCAGCTGAACGACTGAGAGAAGGAGCATCAGCAGGCAGCGCTGCAGTGCGCGGCGTTGCAGGTCAGCGTTCCGAGTGCCGCCCAACTCGGCATTCCTAGTTTGGTTGTAGTCAATAAAAAACATCACAACTAGAGATTGACACAGAGTGCACTGCCTGATTTGTCCGTGGCATTCCATGAGCTGCTGCACCACTACTGATCCAGAGTACAACCTATGCAGCTTCGGAGCACCAAGCTGCCACCCTGGCACTGCTCTTGTTGCAGGCAGTGCTCCAAGTGCTCCTGCTGTTGCCAACTCCTGACATTGCCCAGGGAGGACCTGGACACTGCACTCTGCTCCACCCCCTGTGCCACACACGTATGCTGCCCACCACCCTTCCACCTGCTGCACAGACACACCATCCCGTCTTGCACACTTCAGCCACATTGCCTTCCCTCCTCCTTCCCCACCAATTCCCATTCCTGTTTACCCTTTCTGTGCCCCTCTCTTTGTTGCTTTTGCCCCAAAAGCCTGCCACCCCTTCCAGCACTCCGATTTCCACAAGGCTTTCCAAGTGGACATTGACACTGAAAAAAAATACCACCTTTCCTACACTAAAATATGCCATTGTACACCTGTACGGGATCTGCTGAGTCACGTCCTGAACCTCTGATTGATCACCTGAGGTGAACCATGAGTCAGCCTGAGGAGCACAGGTGAAGGCAATTCACCTGTGCTGCCGGAAGGGGTGGAGCCAGGCTCCACACCTCCTAGACTTACTGAAGAGCTGGCTACCAGAGGGGAAGGATCTCTTCTGGAGATCACCTCTCTTGGTGTTTTGTGGTGAGCCCAGCCGAAGGGTAAGCTCTTCCACTTATTCTTTTTTTGTTATCGTTGTCTACTTTGCCTAACTCTCTTGATTATATTGTGATTATAACATCTTGATATCTATTGATTATACACTTGGTGAGCCAGGCAGGCTGAATATACTAAAATTAACATCATGTCTTTTCTTTGGAATTGCTATAAATGGGTCAAGGGGGAGAACAGTACTCCTCTAGAGAATATGATTCCAGGGCAGATCCCAGGATTTGAGGGATCGCCCTATTATGAATTAGCTGCTATCATTGAAAAATGGGGTCCCTTACTGATTATAGACAATATCTCCCCATATCGCATGGCGGACTATTTTCAAGGACTTGGCAAGGATGTTCTCATTACTAAAGAAAGACAGCTGGCTGCCTCCATGGTGGCATGGCCATTATTAAGTGCCTTAAATCATGCAGATATAAGAAATAATACTTTAGAAACTGAAAATCAGCTTTTGAAAGACCGCATTGAAAAGCTGGAGCACAAACTTGGCGTTTTAACAGGGAAGAAGCCAATTCTACATCTTCCCGTAGGCCAAATTCATAACATTTCAATAAATGATGACCAGACTCCTGAATCAACAGAATTCGTTGATCAGGAAAACAACAAATCCAAATCAGACCTTGAATATCCAATTCTAACTTGATCCACTGGAAGTCCGTCCTGTCATAACCCAGAAAACAAAAAAAGTACAGGACAGACCGGCAGGGGTGCCGCCTGATCAATGGCCCCCTGCCCAGACTCATTTACACGTAACGGCTCGGCCATACACGGCAACAGAATTGATGGACTTAGTACAGAGATTTCGGCAGAAGCCTAGAGAAAGTGTGCTGGCTTGGTTGTTGAGACTATGGGATTCTGGGTCAGAAAGTGTCTTGGTGAACGGCCCAGAAATAGCTAAGTTGGCCACCATGAATGTCCATCCTGCTCTCAGACAGAGGTTATACGTGGGTAATCAATATCGTGATGAAAACCATTCCATACTAGAATGGTTAATGGCGACCTGCCATATGGTATGGCCGAATAAATCAGACATACTTTTATATAAAGGCATGTGGTCCTCCATGGAGGACCTTCAAAATTATATCCGCGAACTGGGTGTAAGAGAGGCTATCTATGAAGATACATTTGATGGCCCTGATAAGGTTAAATTTTCAGCAGGGATGAGAGATTTAATTTTACAGCAAGCTCCCTCCCATCTGTACGGCACCCTAGTCTCCACATTAAATCCCCTTGTAGCCTCAGAAGCCGTAGTCCAGCAGGCTGCCCAGTTAGTTGCCAACTTGGGAGAAACAGAACGCCTGCGGACTAGGCGCAATATTCGGTTTTTGGAGGAAGCAGAGGTCCTGCCGGTAAATAAAACCAAAATGCCGGCTACTCGAGCTCCTCCATCGGGACCCTTAAGGGTATCCCGAAAACAAATGTTTAATGATTTAATTCGGACTGGGGTCCAATTTGCTAAGATCAACCGCCAGCCCAACCATGTCCTTCTCCAGCTCTGGAGACAACTAAAGGACAATCAACAATTCCAGAGCTACCCTGAGAAATCAAGGGTAAGAGTTATAGAGAGGGTTCCAACAACAACATGGAACCTAGAAGATTTTGTTGTTTCAAATAGGAAAAAAAAGCCACCTCAGGTGTCTCGGGCCACAATGCCTGAGCCATCGGAAGCAAAAGAATTGGCCCTAGCACAATTCATGGAGTGACAAGGGATGTTAGTCCCCGTAGGGCCTCCAGACGGGACCGGAGGCCCTATGTAGAATTAACGATTTATTGGTCCCGAAAAAATATTCAGAGAGTTATGGCATTGGTAGACACGGGAGCAGAAACATCAATTATCTATGGAGATCCGGGAAAATTTGATGGTGACAGAGTGATGATTGGTGGTTTTGGGGGACAAACTATTCCTGTCACACAAACATGATTAAAATTGGGGTTGGGCGTCTCCCACCCCGGGAGTACAAGGTGTCTATTGCCCCAGTCCAAGAATACATCCTGGGCATAGATATTCTATGGGGTCTGGCTCTCCAAACAGCTGTGGGAGAGTTCAGACTTCGACAAAGATGTATCAGTATCCGGGCGGTGCAGGCAATATTAAGAGGCCATGTGAAACATGGGCCTGTTTGCCTGCCGAAACCGCGCCGGATTACTAACGTTAGACAGTATAGCCTCCCGGGTGGGCAAGATGAAATATCGAGAACGGTGCAGGAATTAGAAAAAGTGGGTATTATAAGACCTGCACACAGCCTATATAACTCCCCCACATGGCCAATGAGAAAGTCGGATGGCACATGGAGAGTGACAGTAGATTACAGAGAATTAAATAAGGTCACGCCGCCTATTCATGCGGCTGTACCCAATATTGCCTCCCTAATGGACGCACTGAGTAGGGAGATAAAAACCTATCATTGTGTCCTAGATCTAGCAAATGCATTCTTCAGTATCCCAATTGCTGAGGAATCGCAAGATCAGTTTGCGTTTACGTGGGGAGGCAGGCAGTGGACCTTTCTGGTCCTCCACAGGGGTACGTGCATTCACCAATGTATTGTCACAATCTAGTGGCGCGTGACCTGGCTGATTGGAGAAAACCTGATGATGTTAACCTGTATCATTATACTGATGATCTCCTGCTGACATCCGACTCACTGGAGGCAGTAGGACAGGCAGCAGATTCATAAACTGCCTATTTACAACAGTGCGGATGGGCTATAAATCCCCAAAAGGTGCAGGCCTGTCCGTAAAATTCCTGGGGGTGGTTTGGTCAGGAAAGACCAAAGTGCTACCCAGTGCTGTCATAGATAAGGTTCAGGCGTTCTCAGTCCCTACAACATCAAAGCAGCTGCAAGAGTTTCTAGGTATATTGGGTTACTGGCGTTCCTTTATACCTCACCTAGCGCAGCTGCTAAGGCCACTGTACAGACTCACAAAAAAGGGGCAGCTATGGGACTGGGGGAAAACCGAACAGGATGCTTTCCAACAAGCAAAACTTTCAGTTAAACAAGCTCAGGGACTGGGTACATTCGATCCTCCCCTCCCAGCCGAGTTGGACGTTCATGTTACTCAAGACGGCTTCGGTTGGGGCCTGTGGCAACGCCAGAGCCCTGTTCGGACCCCCATTGGTTTCTGGTCTCAGGTTTGGCACGGAGCAGAAGAAAGATACAGTATGATTGAAAAACAATTATTGGCTGCCTATTCGGCATGACAGGCAGTAAAGCCAATTACTCAAACAGCTGCAGTTATAGTCAAGACCACTCTGCCAATTCAGGGGTGGGTGAAAGATCTGACCCACCTTCCTAAGACAGGGGTGGCTCAAGCACAAACAGCGGCACGATGGGTCACCTATCTCAGCCAAAGGAGCAGTCTGTCTTCATCACCCTTGAAAGAAGAACTCCAGAAGATCCTAGGCCTAGTTACATATCACAGTGATGCACCAAAAGAAATACCGGTCGCTCCACCAGAGAAGAGTCCCGTTCAGGAGGGAAAATATCCTATCCCTGAAGATGCCTGGTACACAGGTGGGTCCAGCAAGGGCAACCCGAGCAAGTGGAGAGCAATAGCACATCGTCCTTCCACTGAGACAATCTGGTTCGATGAGGGGGATGGTCAGAGCAGCCAATAGGCAGAACTGTGGGCCATGTGGATGGTTATAACCAAGGAACCAGGTGATGGTATCCTGAACATCTGCACAGATAGTTGGGCTGTGTTCCGGGGCTCACTCATTGGATTGCACAGTGGGCCACCCAGGAATGGACTATCCACGCCCAACCGATCTGGGACAAAGACATGTGGTTAGATATATGCAATACGGTCAAACACAGAACTGTACGTGTCTACCATGTTTCTGGTCATCAGCCCCTACAGTCACCGGGAAACGATGAAGCCGACACACTGGCCCGAGTTCGATGGATTGAGAATTCACCATCTGAGAACATCGCCCACTGGTTACATCAGAAGCTACGGCATGCTGGACAAAAGACAATGTGGGCAGCTGCTAAAGCATGGGGACTGCCCATACAACTATCTGATATCGTTCAGGCATGCCAGGATTGCAACGCTTGCTCCAAGATGAGACCAAGATTGTTGCCTGAAACAACAGCCCATCTTGCTAGGGGACACAATCCTCTCCAGCGATGGCAGGTCGATTACATCGGGCCCCTTCCTCGTTCCGAAGAGGCAAGATACGCCCTAACCTGCGTCGGCACTGCAAGTGGGCTGCTGCAGGCCTATCCAGTACCGAAAGCAAACCAGGCATATACCATCAAGGCACTCACTAAACTGATGTCTGTCTACGGGACACCTCAAGTCATCGAGAGCGACCAAGGGACTCATTTTACTGGTGCAACGATACAGCGCTGGGCAGAAGAAAATAACATCGAATGGCGATTCCACCTGCCATATAATCCAACGGGGGCAGGCCTCATCAAACGTTACAACGGTATTCTTAAGGTTGCCCTGAAGACAGACTCCCAGTCCCTGCAGGGATGGACGACAAGACTGTATGAAACCCTGCGGGACCTGAAAGAAAGACCTCGAGATGGCAGACCCAGTGCCCTGAGAATGTTGCAGATGACATGGGCCACCCCATAGGCTTAGGATCCAAATTACGGGCACTGATCATCAGGTAAGACCCCAGATTGGTAACGAAAATAATCTTCTGCTCCCTGCCCCTGAGAATTTAGAGCCAGGTACCCATAAACTAAAATGGCCCTGGAAGGTGCAGGTGGGACCCAAGTGATGTGGCCTACTTGCACCTTGGGGGAGACTATTGGAGGTGGGAGGCTCAGTAGTCCCTCCAGTAATAGGTACATGGCCTACTGATATTGTGGTCAACACTCCGATCTTTATTGCTAAAGGGACTCCCATCGTGTCCCTGTGGCAGATCAGGACACCTCCTTTGGTGCCTGATATCGTTATGCACCGCAGACATCCGGCCAGAAGGTATGGTACAAGCGTCCAGGACGTGCCCCCGTACAAGCGGAAGTGTTGACCCAAGACAGAAATACGGCCTGTATCTTGCCCTGGAGAGCAGACCTTCCCCTCCTGGTACCTGTAAAACATCTGTATTACTCCCCGTGAGTCTGTGAGCCTTCAGGACCACCAGAAGGAACAAAACGCCATCAAGTGTTCCAGTGTTGCTGTCAGATCACGTACAACACCCGGTGATGGTCTGCATGGGACCGATGGAACATAGAACGGACCTGCACCTCAGGACCTCATGCCTCCAGTCACATCATCGAGCACTGGCCTATAGAAGAGTATGGACATCCACTGATCATCACTCGTCTTGAATTGTACCAACACACGTCGCGATAAAATTGTATATGCGTCGTGATATACCGGATCTCTGTATTAGGGAAAGCTTACCCTTTAGTTAACCTAATCACTGGTTCACGCCGTGAAGGGGTGGAGTGTATGGGAACTGCTGAGTCACGGCCTGAACCTCTGATTGATCACCTGAGGCAAGCCATGAGCCAGCCAGAGGAGCAAAGGTGAAGGCAATTCACCTGTGCTTCTCCTAGACCTTTTTAAGAGCTGGCTATCAGAGGGGAAGGATCTCTTCTGGATCTTCAACTCTCTTGGTGTTTATACAGATACCACCATGTTCTGTGAGAAACAGGATGCAGGTGGGCATCCCTGCTCCCTCTTATCTGCTGGCAAGGCCCGGAAGATGGGAACAAAGGAGTTTCTGCTGAGATCCCAGAGCCAGAAGCTGCCTCTCCAAGGAGAGCTGACTCAACCACTTTGGATTTGAGCTGTCACTCCAAAGACAGCTGACTCGACCACTTTGAAACTATTGAAAAGGGGCCGTCATCGCCATGGTCATGGTCGTCGTTCTCATCGTTCTCCTCGTCGTCATCAACAGAACGATGCCTGACAACCCACCACTACTGAAGATCAAAGATTGAACTACGAACCACGCTGGATCCATGGTGGTGACTGTCTCCCGCTTGCTTCCTATAAAGACTCCTTGCTTCTTCTTTTCTATCTTTCCTATTGCCCTCTATATAATCAATAGATATCAAGATGTTATAATCACAATATAATCAAGAGAGTTAGGCAAAGTAGACAACGATAACAAAAAAAGAATAAGTGGAAGAGCTTACCCTTCGGCTGGGCTCACCACAAAACACCAAGAGAGGTGATCTCCAGAAGAGATCCTTCCCCTCTGGTAGCCAGCTCTTCAGTAAGTCTAGGAGGTGTGGAGCCTGGCTCCACCCCTTCCGGCAGCACAGGTGAATTGCCTTCACCTGTGCTCCTCTGGCTGACTCATGGCTCACCTCAGGTGATCAATCAGAGGTTCAGGCCATGACTCAGCAGTTCCCATACACCCTCCTTCCCTTCCCCATCACCCTAATTCGTAATAGTGTCCGTCCTCCCCTTCCCCATTTCCCTAATTAGGATTTGTAATAAATTGGGCGGACCTACATTTGAACCGTTGTTTCTTAATCTCACGCCGGGTATAGAGATAATAAAAGAACCTCCTCTCCCTCCTATAAATTGGAGCAAGACACTAATCTGTCTTGTTTTTCTAATTTTTTTTTCCTAATTCTTTTCATTATTTCTTTTTCTTGTTGCAAGTCTTTTCATTGCTAGTCTTTTCCCTTTTTCTATTTCATTTTTTTTCTTTTTTGAATCCCAATTCTTTTTCAAATTGTAGTTCTTGTGTTCTCTTTCTGGATCGTTTTCTATTTTTTTTTCCCTAATTCTTCGTCTAATTTGAACTATTTGTCTAATTCTTTTTCTATTTTTTTCTTTTTCTCACTCTTTTTCTTTTTCCAATTCCTTTTTGTTTCCTTTTTCCATTTCTCATTCTAATATTAATTCTTCTTCTTTAAAAAAAAAAAAAAAACTTTATGGTCTTTCTAATACTTTTTGTTTTCTAATTTTCTTTTTCCTTTTCTAATGATTTCTCTAATTCTTTTTCTGCTCCTTGTTTTTTCTTTTTCTAATTCTAATTCTTTTTCCAAGCCTTTTTTGTGGTCCTTTTCCCAGTCTAAGTCTTTCTTTTTTCTATTTCAATTTTTTTCTAACTCCAACTCTTTTTCTATTTGTAGTACTTTTTCTTTTCCCTGTTCCATGTCCTTTTCATTTTTCTGTTTCAGTTTTTTCTTTTACATTTTCCAATTTTTTCTAATTTTTTAAATTAATTTTCTAATTCATTTTCTATTTTTTCCTGTTGTTTTTGATTGTTTCTTTTTTTTTCAGATTCTAAATATTTTTCTACTTTTCATTGTAAATCTTGATATCTTTCTATTTTTTCTTTATATTTTTCCTTTTTCTAATTCATTTTATTTTTCTCAATCTTTTTCCAGCTCTTTTTCTGTTTCCAGGTTTTTCTTTTTGCAGTTTTTTCCTTTTCCAATTATCGTTCTAATTCTTCTCCTTTTTCTTTATCCATTGGTTTTTCTTTTTCTAATTCCTTTTCTTTTCATATTCTTTCTCTTGCTCCAGTGCGTTTGTTTCCTTTCTCTTCTTTTTCATTTTCCAATTCTTTTTCCAGGTCTGTTTCCATTTCCAGTTCTCTTTCCAATTTTTCATCTGTTTTTTTCCATTTTTTCTTTTCTCAATTCCTTTTTGTACAATTCCTTTTCTTTTTCCAATTCCTTTTCATTTTCTTTTCCATATTCTTCTTTTTCTCTCTCTAATTCTTTTTCTAATTCTTCTTCTATTTTTTTCTAATTATTCTCTTTTTTCTTATTATTTTTCATTGTTCCATTTCTAGTTCTTTTTCTAGACTTTTTTCTCACTCTTTTTCATTTTCCTTTATTTTTTCACTTTTTTTTCCCACTTTCTACTTCTAGTTCCTTTTCCAATTCTTTTTCTAATATTTTTTTCTAATTCTTTCTCATTTCCCAATTTTTTCCAGTTCCGTATCTTTTTCTTTTTCCAATTCTCATTCTAGTCCTAATTCGTCTTTGTTTTTTCTTTTTCTAATTGTTTTTCTCTTTCATTTTCTAATTCTAATTATTTTCTTTCTTTTCTATTTCGAATTATTTTTATAATATTTTCTTCCCCTTTTTCTTCTCCCCTTTTCTTGTTTCTTTTCTGTTTCTTACTCTTTTTCTAATTTTTTGTCTTATTTCCTAATTCGTTTTCTAATTCTTTTTCTTTTTCATATTCTTTTGCTTTTTCTAATTCTTGATTTTTTTCCTTTTCTAATATTTTTTCCCTAATTGCTTTTCTTTTTCAATTTTATTTTTGTAATTCTTTTTCTAATTCCAGTTCTTTTTCCTCTGCCTTTTCCAATTCTTCCTCTAGTTCTATTTCCAATTCGTTTTCTATTTATTTTCCTAATTCCAATTATTTTGTCTTTTTCCTCGCCTTTTTCCTATCCTCATTGTAATTCAAATTCTTTTCTTTTTCTAATAATTTTCCTTTTAATAATTCTAGTTATTTCCTGTTCCTTTTTTATTTCCTTTTATTATTCTTTTTCTATTTCTTTTCTACATCTTTCTTTTCTCCTTTCCTTTTCCCTTTTTTCATTTTTATTCCCCTTTTTTCATTTCCATTTTCCTTTTTTTTTTTCCCCCATTTTCCTTTTCCTTTTTCTTTTCATTTTCATCTTCTGTGAACCTGAAGTACTCAAGCAATGAGAAACCAGGGGAGGAGAAGGTAAGAGCTGGATAATAGATCATGAGCGATGTCCCACTGATTCAGATTTCAGTGTTCCTGAAGAAAATACTACCAGTCTACAAGAGCCTTATCCAGCTGGGCTGCATTGCCAGATTCCAAACCTGAATGAACCAAAGGACGCACGATGTTGTGGGTTTTCACTTGGGTTGCTTGTATTGTCCATGAGGATTTGTGGTATTTTTGTACAGGCTTGTGGGTCTTCACTGGGCTTTGCAGAAGTCCGCCCTGGTTCACTGAAGACTTTGCAGGATCACTGGTCTTCACTGAGATTCCATGAAGTTCACATGGTTTTGTAAGATTTTGCACAGCTTTGCTTCTGTTCCCACTGGTTTCCCATATCTTCGCTTTGGTTCAGTCAAGTCTGCACAATTTCGCTGGCCTTTGCTGCCTTGAAGTTTCACTCCTTTACTTAGTCCCTGACAGTTTGCAGGTGGAATCTCAAATTCTCAGTCATCTAGTGCTGCTGCCACTTCCCCCCACCTTTCCAAGGTATGAGCTTGCAATTAAATATCATCTACACATGGATACACATCCTAAGGCAGTGAAACTGTCAAAGTTCACGGAGGTGGCTTGAGCAATAGTGGGAGAATGTGTACACCCCTGTGGGAGTCAGCTAAAGGTATATCATATGCCCTCCTGTGTGAAAGCAGACTTTTCTTTATCCTCTTCCTGCAAGGAAACTGTAAAGAGCATTTTTTACACTGAAAACTGCCATCCAAATAAGCTCCAAAGCCCATTTCACATCATACTCCAGACCCAAACCATCAATATTTCACACCAAACTCCAGGTTCACGCCCTTGCTAATTCACCCCAAATTGAGTTCCCAAAACCTCATTATTTCATTCCAAATATCAGCGCCAACACTCCCTGATGTCACCCCCCAGGGATGCTCCAGCATCACTCCCCCAGCATTACTCCTTCATATCACCCCCCTTTCATTCCAACATCACCCCCCAGTGCCAAACCAACAGTGTCACCCTGGAGTCACTTCCTGACGTCACCCCTCACCATCACCACAATATCTACCCTCAGCATCACTCCAACATTGTCACCCCAACGCTCTCACCCCAGGACCAGTCATTCACATTAAATCCCTGTGGTACTCCAACATCACTCCCAATGATGTCACCCTATCGTGCTACTCCCTAACATCTATACTATTGATACCCCAACATCACTCCAACATAACCACAGTGTCACTCCCTCCAGGTGTCACTCTAAAATTTTTGTGTCATGGTTCTATGTTTTTTTTGTTTTTGTTTTTTGTTTTTGGGTTTCAGTATTCCACATCAAAACATCATGTAGTGTACGGGGCATTAAAGTGTCACTGCCCCAATTCCAAGTACCTATCCCTGTACATTACAGCAGTCACGGGATGTGGCCCTTCCGGGTGGGGGGGCGCTCTCTTGCTGCCTTGCAGTGGGTGCTGGAGGGTGCTTTCCTAGCCGTTCCAAGCTTTTCAGGTTTGACTCGGTCCCGGGAACTCTCTCTCTCATCTTGTCTGATTTATTAATCTCAATTTCAATTAAATTGTATATATTGTGTTATCTTGTATTCCAATATTATAGTAAAATAAGTTTTCCTCCATAGATTGTTGCCGCTGCTCTTTTCCTCCCTTCCTTCCTTCCCATTTTTGTGGGACTGGGGTGGGGGGGGAGGGCAGAGGCCTGTCGCCCCTGTCACGGACATAGATTGATCTGGTCAACTCCGTGACAGATTTTTGGCGCCCAACGTGGGGCCAGACTGCTTTTTAGCTTTTAGAACGAATCTCTTTTTCTCTCTGCTCTTAGAGAGCTTCGTTAAGGAGCATTATCAGTAGTTCAGGTTTCTGTGCTGGAAAACCTGACCTTGAAAGATTAGGCGTACTGCCAGTGTTCTGGGATATTTGTAAACTTTGAGCACTACTTAGTCTGAGTAGTGCCTTTTCTTTCTTTTTTTTTTCCCTCCTCTTGGTAGCTTCAATTCATTAACCCTTTTTTTAGCAAGCACCAGCGATGAACCCACTCGTTATCGTGGGGGTGCTGGGTAAAGGATTTAAAGCAATGCTGTTAGTCACAACCTACTGGCCAATAATCCATCTCACACTTGTGTGTTGTGGAATTGCATTCATATATAACTACCTAAGGGCACTGATGGAGACACCTATGTTTTACCTATTTGCAATGTGGTATGATTTGAACTTTGACATCTACATCCCAGAAGGAATGGCTAATTTCACAAACAACTACATCCCAGAAGGAATGGCTAATTTCACAAACAACTACATCCCAAATGGAGTAGCTAATTTTACCAACAACATGATGTTCAGACCAGTCTCTGGGTTTTCTTCTCGGTTTGTCAAACGTTTTTTGAATCCTGAATTAATACCCATGTTGTTGTTCGCGTCATCAATTTTCCTGAATGTATTCCTATGCATTCGTATTAAGGGAAAGGAGTCTCTTCCAAAACTAGAGAATGATGATTGGCAGGGAATATGGAGAGGTTTAGGAAAGGTTTTAGAAGCATGGGGACCCGCAGTGTCATGGGATTTTACTCTTGAACACCTGTGGGATCCTGAGAAACTAAGCCAGTATTTGAGTCAGGGACTATGCGGCTTACATAAATCTAAGGAGGTACAACTTATTTGGGGTTTGGCTTGTGCTTACCGTGCCCTATATAATACCATTCTGGAGAGAGAGAGTTTCCAAGCTGAGGTTCAAGCCAAAGGGGAAAATCCCCAAGTCAAATCTAATCAATCACAGGAGAAACCAGTAACAATACCAGTTGCTCCTGTGGAGGGCAAGAAATGGAAACGAGTGTCTTCGCGTCTTGAACGAAAAAGAGAAGAGGAGGAGGAAGATCCAGGTGAGGGGCCCTCCTCAGAACCACCACCATCGCGAAAGGCAAAAGGGAAAACTAAGAGACATGCAGAAGAGAGTGATGAAGAGGAAGTCTCTATTACTACTCACCGGCCTCTAAAGATGACTGAAATCCAAGGTTCAAGAAAGGAGTTTACACGGCGCCCGAATGAAACTCTTGTTTCCTGGTTGGTTCGCTGTTGGGACAGTGGGGCCCATAGCTTGTCTCTGGATGGTAATGAACCTCGCCAACTAGGTGCCATTGCCAGAGATCCAGCTATTGATAGAGGAATTAGTCGGTGTTCGGATGAGGCTGCCTCCCTCTGGGAACGAGTGTTAATAGCCGTGAAGGAAAAGTATCCCTTCAAAAATGGCTTGAAGATTGCGATGAAGAAATGGGATACAGTTGAAAAGGGGATCCAGTATTTGAGGGAAATAGGCGTGGTGGAAATGCTGTATGACCCTAACTTTGTTCCTAACCACCCACAACAAAACCGCGACCCTGAAAAAGTGAGGACAACGCCTGAGATATGGCAGAAAATCGTGACAACAGCACCGGACAAATATGCCGCTACACTAACATCAGCATGTGACAGATACCAAGAACAACAGAGAACGCCCTTAGTTTATGAATTAATTGTTACACTCCAAAACTATGAACAATTGCTGTCCCCAATTCATGCTGCCGTTGCTGCTATATCAAAAATGACAGAGCAAGTGTCTCAACTGATTAACCGTGACAAACCTGTAGCAGTATCAGAGACGCTTGATGAAGATCAGGATAATCAAATGAGTCTAGCGAAGGAGGTGAAGGAGATGATGAAATTTTGGCGAGCCCACCTAACTAAAGACGATGAACCTTCCTTCTTACGTGCACCATCAAAAATCTCAGCTGTTAGAGGCAAACGCTCTCCGGCTCAAGTAAGGGATAATACATCACGAATTGCCTTATGGTATTACCTACGTGACCATGGAGAAGACATGAGGAAGTGGCACGGTCAACCTACTCCTGTACTACGAGCCCGGGTGAAAGAATTACAAGGCAGATCAACCACCAGTGAAGTTGTTCCAGTTACCACAGGTAATGAATAGGGGGGCCCTGCCCTCAGTCAGGGGGGGGAAAGGGATAATAGAGTATATTGGACTGTGTGGATTCGATGGCCTGGCACATCAGAACCACTGAAATATAAGGCCCTGGTGGACACTGGTGCACAGTGCACTCTGATGCCCTCGAATCATGAAGGGATAGAATCAATCCATATTTCTGGAGTGACCGGGGGCTCTCAAGAATTGACTGTGTTGGAGGCTGAGATAAGCCTCACTGGTAAGGACTGGCAAAAACATCCTATTGTGACGGGCCCAGGGGCTCCATGTATACTAGGTATTGATTATCTCAGAAGGGGGCATTTCAAGGATCCTAAGGGGTATCGATGGGCCTTTGGAATAGCTGCTGTGGACACAGACAACATTAAGCAGCTGTCTGTTTTGCCTGGCCTGTGAGAAGATCCGTCTGTTGTGGGGCTGCTGCGAGTAAAAGAGCAACAGGTACCGATTGCTACAAAAACGGTGCACAGGCGACAGTACCGCACCAACAGGGATTCTTTGCTCCCCATTCATAAGTTAATTCGTCAACTAGAGAGCCAGGGAGTGATCAGCAAAACTCACTCGCCTTTTAACAGCCCCATATGGCCAGTGCGTAAAGCCAGTGGAGAATGGAGGCTGACGGTGGACTACCGTGGCCTGAATGAAGCCACACCCCCACTGAGTGCTGCTGTGCCAGACATGTTAGAACTCCAATATGAACTGGAGTCAAAAGCGGCCAAATGGTATGCCACCATTGACATTGCTAATGCCTTCTTTTCCATTCCTTTGGCCAAAGAATGTAAGCCACAGTTTGCTTTCACATGGAGGGGCGTTCAGTATACCTGGAACCGTTTGCCGCAGGGGTGGAAACACAGCCCGACCATTTGCCATGGATTGATCCAAACTGTATTGGAACAGGGCAATGCTCCTGAGCACCTGCAGTACATTGATGACATCATTGTGTGGGGCGATACAGCAGAAGAAGTCTTCACGAAAGGAGAGCGAATAATCCAAATTCTTCTGAGTGCTGGTTTTGCTATTAAGCGAAGCAAAGTGAAAGGACCTGCCCAGGAGATTCAATTCCTAGGTATAAAATAGCAAGATGGCCGTCGTCACATCCCAACAGATGTGATCAACAAAATCATTGCTATGTCTCCACCCACTAGCAAAAGAGAGACACAATCTTTTCTGGGTGCAGTGGGCTTTTGGAGAATGCATGTTCCAAACTACAGCCTCATTGTAAGTCCACTTTATTATGTGACGCGAATGAGAAATGAGTTTACATGGGGCCCTGAGCAGCAGCAGGCTTTTGAACAGATTAAACAGGAGATAGCCCGTGCCGTGGCCCTAGGGCCAGTACGGACGGGACAGGGTATAAAGAACATCCTCTACACTGCTGCTGGAGAGAACGGTCCCACTTGGAGTTTGTGGCAAAGAGCCTCAGGAGAGACCCGAGGCCGACCCCTGGGATTCTGGAGTCGAGCCTACAGGGGGTCAGAAGAGGGCTACACTCCAACTGAGAAGGAGATCTTAGCCGCTTATGAGGGGGTTCGGGCTGCTTCTGAAGTAGTCGGTACTGACACACAGCTCCTTCTGGCACCTCGACTGCCAGTGCTGAACTGGATGTTTAAAGGAAAGGTTCCCTCCACCCATCATGCTACTGATGCCACTTGGAGCAAGTGGATTGCACTGATTACACAACGAGCATGGATGGGGAACCTCAGCCGTCCAGGAATCCTAGAGGTCATCATGGACTGGCCTGAAGGTAAAAAGTTTGGAACACCACCGGGAGAAGAAGTAGCTCGTGCTAAAGAGGCCCCACCATACAGTGAACTACCAGAGAATGAAAAGAAATATGCCCTGTTCACAGATGGATCGTGTGGTATTGTGGGAAAGCATCGCAGATGGAAATCTGCTGTGTGGAGCCCCACACGACAAGTTGCAGAGGCCACTGAAGGGAAAGGCGAATCAAGCCAATTTGCAGAGGTAAAGGCTGTCCAACTGGCCTTAGATGTCGCTGAACGGGAGAGGTGGCCAATGCTCTATCTCTACACTGACTCATGGATGGTGGCAAATGACTTATGGGGGTGGTTACAGCAGTGGGAGCAAAATAACTGGCAAAGAAGGGGTAAACCTATTTGGGCTGCTGAACTGTGGAAAGACATTGCTGCCCGAACAAAGAATATGGTTGTGAAGGTGCGCCATGTAGATGCTCATGTGCCCAAGAGTCGGGCTACTGAAGAACAGCAAAACAACCATCAGGTAGACCGAGCTGCCAGAATTGAGGTGGCTCAAATAGACCTGGACTGGCAGAACAAGGGTGAATTATTTCTGGCTCGGTGGGCCCATGAGACCTCAGGTCATCAAGGGAGAGATGCAACATACAAATGGGCTAGAGACCGAGGGGTGGACTTAACTATGGATGCCATTGCACAGGTTATTCATAACTGTGAAACATGTGCCATCATCAAACAAGCCAAGAGGATGAAACCTCTCTGGGAGGAAGGGCGATGGCAAAAGTATAAATATGGGGAGGCATGGCAGGTTGATTATATCACCTTGCCACGATCTCGCAATGGTAAGCATTACGTGCTTACTATGGTGGAGGCAACCACTGGGTGGCTCGAAACATATGCAGTACCCCATGCTACCGCCCGGAACACCATACTGGGTCTCGAGAAACAAGTCCTGTGGCGACATGGCACCCCAGAAAGAATTGAGTCAGATAATGGGACTCATTTCAAAAATTCTCTTGTAAATACTTGGGCCAAAGATCATGGCATTGAGTGGATTTACCATATTCCCTATCATGCACCAGCCTCTGGTAAAATTGAACGATACAATGGATTGTTAAAAACGATGCTAAAAGCACTGGGTGGCGGAACATTTAAGCACTGGGAGAAGCATTTGGCAGAAGCTACCTGGTTAGTCAATACCAGAGGATCTATCAATCGTGATGGTCCTAACCAATCCAGTTCCCTACATACCGTAGAGGGAGATAAAGTCCCTGTTGTACATGTAAAGAACATGTTAGGAAAGGCAGTTTGGGTTCTTCCAGCTTCTGGAAAGGGCAAACCTCTCCGTGGTACAGTTTTTGCCCAGGGACCAGGATCCACTTGGTGGATAATGCAGAAGAATGGGGATGTCCAATGTGTACCACAAGGAAACTTGATGCCGGGAGAGTGCAGTTACTAGTTCTATATATATATATATAGCCATGTGTGAGTAATGCATTTTAATCATTTTTTTGTTTGTTTGTTTGTTTGTATATATGTACATGTATTTTAAGCATGATGTAACGATGTAGAATAAGGGGTGGAATGTCGTGGTTCTATGTTTTTTTTTGTTTTTGTTTTTTGTTTTTGGGTTTCAGTATTCCACATCAAAACATCATGTAGTGTACGGGGCATTAAAGTGTCACTGCCCCAATTCCAAGTACCTATCCCTGTACATTACAGCAGTCACGGGATGTGGCCCTTCCGGGTGGGGGGGCGCTCTCTTGCTGCCTTGCAGTGGGTGCTGGAGGGTGCTTTCCTAGCCGTTCCAAGCTTTTCAGGTTTGACTCGGTCCCGGGAACTCTCTCTCTCATCTTGTCTGATTTATTAATCTCAATTTCAATTAAATTGTATATATTGTGTTATCTTGTATTCCAATATTATAGTAAAATAAGTTTTCCTCCATAGATTGTTGCCGCTGCTCTTTTCCTCCCTTCCTTCCTTCCCATTTTTGTGGGACTGGGGTGGGGGGGGAGGGCAGAGGCCTGTCGCCCCTGTCACGGACATAGATTGATCTGGTCAACTCCGTGACATTTAGATAATTCCATTAAGTGGGAAGCAGAATCTCCCTAAGCAAGTATGCTATTACTATCTGATCCTTGAGAGATGGCAAGCCACCGAAAAGGAGAGAGAAGGAACATGCCAGCAGTGGATTTGATCAGCATCACCAGCAGGGCATCCCCTGCTTCAAAGTGCACTTCTACTCTTTCTCCCACTTTCATTCTCCCCAGGATCTGCAGGGTTTGTTCCACTTCATTCAGGCATTCCACATTCAGGCTGGACATGAGGAAGTATTACTTTTCAGAAAGGGTGGTCAGGCACTGGAATGGACTGCCCAGGGAGGTGGTGGAATCACCGACCCTGGGGGTGTTCAAGGAAAGACTGGATGTTGCGTTGAGGGACATGGTTTAGTAGGAGCTATTGGGAATAGGTGAACGGTTGGACAGGGTGATCTTCTAGGTCTTTTCCAACCTTGGTGATTCTATGATTCTATGATTCTATGATTCACTTGCATGCTGTACCTATATGGCCAGTGCATGAGACAGAGCTCTACAATCGAAGAATTTTAGGATGCTATAATCACAAAATAAACAAGACAGTTAGGCAAAGCAGACTATGACAACAAAAGAGAATAAACAGAAGGCTTACCCCTATCCTAGGCTCACTCACAAAACTCCAGCAGAGCAGATCTCCAGCAGAGATCCTTCCCCCCTGGCAGCCAGTTCTTAAACAGCTCTAGGAGGAGGCAGCCAGGCTCCACCCCTTCTGGCAGCACAGGTGAATTGAATTGCCTTCACCTGTGCTCCTCTGGCTGCCTCATGGCTCGCCTCAGGTGATCAATCAGAGGTTCAGGCCGTGACTCAGCAGTTCCCATACAAGAGCCCAGCTGGAACATCAGCTTGCAAAACAAGTCTTCGCAAGAACAAGACCGAATACCAGGGATAGCTCTCTCTACAAAACATTTGCAGCCACAAACATCAACTCCCTTAAAACTGCCAAAATATCTTATTCAATTCCAGGATCATTCTTCAGTCAGGAGCCGTTAGGTCCCCAATATAACACCCCAACAACGTCACCAGCCAGTGTTCACTCCCTGATGTCACCCACCCTTCCTCCCCAAAAAGCCCCAACATCACCTATGCCACTACAATGACACTTCAGAATCACTCTCCAGTGTCACCCCAATGTCACTCCCAGAGTCGTGCCAACAATGTCACCCCCCAACATCACACTAAGTCACCCCAGTGTCTCCTTTGACTATCTCTCTCTATCTCTGATTCCCCCCCCTCCGATACCCCAGCATAACCCCCCGGCGTCACTCTCCAGGCTCAGTCCACAACTTCACACCAGTGTCATCCCAGCATCACTCCATGGCATCACCCCAACTTGCTTGCCAATTAAGCAAGGTTTGGGACAGCAGCTCCTAGTGGGGCTGTATAAGCTTTCAGACACCGATAATCGATTGTTAATCACCACCTTCCATCTGGTTTCCAAACCAGATGACAATGAGTTATGTGGGGAGTCTGTTCTGGAAACGATTTGTCTTTTCTCCAAACCTGCTATGAGTTCAGAAATCCCACATCATGCTGCAGCAGAAATGGGGTACAGCGGTATGTTAGCGACCCCTGCTTCAGGGAGCACAGGGGCTGCATAAAGTGCACACGCTGCAGCCTCCCTATTTCTTTGGAGTCTGGGATTGAAACTTGACCCAAAAAGCCACACACTGCCATGCAGGCAGGTGCCAGGTTCACCCACTGATTATGTCAAATCCTGAATTGTTTTCACGATGGACTTTAATTGCAAAGAAAGTAGGCGACACGTTTCTCACTGGAGAGCCACAAGCTGTCCCCACTAGTTTGGCAAACAGCGCTTGCTCCGATCACACCGGTGAACTCAACTGTGCCATCCAGGCTGCACACGCAGCTTTTCAGCATCTTGCTGTATCAGTACTGAACTTTGTGTGCTGTATCAGTACTGAGATTTGTGCTCCCCTATCTATTAGAAATTTTACTGAATGCTTTTGAGGACAGACTTCAATCAAAATATGCATGCCATTGTTGCTCATCCTTTGATCAAACTCCCCTTGCCGGACAGGCAGATCCAATCACCTGCTTGTAATTAGTCTTTTTTGTTGTTGTTGATTACAGTCTGAAGCAGTGATTGAGCACCTGGTGAGGGGTGTGGCCAGCCCTGCGAGCACAGGTGGAAGCAATTTACCTGTGGGACCGGATAGGGCTGAGCTTGGCTCCACCCCTCCCTGCCCATATTTAAGGGCTGGGAACAGCAAGGGCAGTATTCTGCTTGGGAACTGCCTCCTTGGGAGTGTTGGGAGTGAGTTCTGCCCTTTGGAATGGGGTGAGTGATTGATGCTTTATTGCAGGGCTCTGGTCTTTCTGTTTTTGGGGATCCTGACTGCTTTTAAGAGCTGAAAGCTGTAAGGGCAGTATTTGCATAGAGACTGCTTCCTTTGGGGTGTGGGCTGAGTGTTTGTTTTTGGAATGGGGTCATTGATTTCTTTTTTATTGCTGGATTGTAATTTCACTTTCTGGGGGGCTCCTGACCACATTTAAGGTCTGTGAGCAGAAAGAGCAGCAACTGCACCTGGAGACTGCTTCCTTTAGAGTGTGGGGTGAACCCTTGAAACAGGGTGAGTGATTCTTTATTCTAGGGTTGTAATATTTTGTTTTCAGGAGGATCCTGCCTCCACTTAAGGGCTGGCAGCCTTTAAGGTGGTATCCGTCTTTAGAGACTGTCTCCGTGGGAGTATGGGGTGAGGTCTGGTCCTTGAGAAAGGATGAGTGATTCCTTCTTATTTTAGGGCTGTGACCTTTCCCTTTTGGTTTTTGAGGCATCCTGACCACATTTAAGTGCTGACAGATGTAAGGGTAATGTTGATCTCTGGAGACTGTCTCCTGTGGAGCAGGGGTGAGTTTTGGCCTTTGAGAAGGGTGTAAGTGGTTTCTTCTTCATTTCAGGGCTGCAATCTCCCTCTTTTAATTATTTTTTTTATATTTTTTTAATATATTTTTTTAATATATTTTTTTAATATATTTTTTTAATATATTTTTTTAATATATTTTTTTAATATATTTTTTTAATATATTTTTTTAATATATTTTTTTAATATATTTTTTTAATATATTTTTTTAATATATTTTTTTAATATATTTTTTTAATATATTTTTTTAATATATTTTTTTAATATATTTTTTTAATATATTTTTTTAATATATTTTTTTAATATATTTTTTTAATATATTTTTATATATATATATATATATATTTTTTTTTATTATTATTATTATTTTTTAGTATCCTGACCACTTTTAAGGGGTGGAAGCCATAAGGGCAGCATCTGTACCTGGAGACTACTTTCTTGGCAGTATCGGCTGAGTGTTCATCTTTAGAATGGGGTAACTTATTCTTTCTTTATTTCAGGGCTGTTATGTACTGCTTCCAACCATGCAGAGTTGTTTAAGGGCATTCTGTGCACCCTTAGGTGTAATAAATCTTCATCTTTATAGAAAGCCAAGGATTGTCCTCTTCTGGACTGCTGTACTCAGCATCACTCCAGATATCTCCATCCTAATTGTCTGGAGATGCTGTTAGTTTACTAATCTGTATGACACCCAAATCCCAATTCCTCTTCCTCCCACCCCCTGACCCGCATTCAATAGCTCTGCAGCTCTGGTTCCCAACAGCGTGATGAAGTGAAGCCCCTGGTCTGCTGAATACTGGACTGGCCCAGAGAGGCTCTGTGACGGATGTGGATTATCCCAGCTGGATTACCTGGTACCATTGGCGGTGATCTCATCCAACTGCCACACAACGAACAGGAACATCCACAGCCAGATCAGGTTGCCCAGAGGCTGACCCAGCCTCACCTTGGAAGGGACAGGGCATCCATCACGTCTGAGTAACCTGTTCCACTGTGTCACCACCCTCACTGTACAAGATTTTCTTTATATCTAGGCTAAATCTTTCCTTGTTCTTCCCTTCAAGTATTGAAAGGCTGTTACCAGATCACCTCGGAGCCTTCACTTCTCCAGGCTGAACAGCTCCAGCTCTCTCTCTTTATAGGAAAGGCATTCCATCCCTCGGTTCATATTTGTGGCTGTTCTCTGGATGTGCTCCAACAGCTCCACATCTGTCCTGCACTGCGGACATCCACATCCAGACACAGCACCTCTAGGTGAGGCCTCGCAGAGCAGAGGGGCAGGACCGCCTCCCTTCGCCTACTGACCGCACATCTTTGGATGGAGCCCAGCATACAGTTGGCTTTCTGGGCCAGGAAGGTACATTGCTGAGTGCCCACTACTCAGCCTGTTGAGGTCCCTCTGGATGGCATCCCATCCCTCTGGTGTGTTACTGCACCCCACAGCTTGGTGTCATTAGGGTGCACTTGACCCCACTGTCAATGTCACTGATGAAGGGACAATTCCAGATGTTTGTACAAACTCAGCAAAGAACACCTTGAGAGCAGCCCCACAGAGAAGGATTTGCAGATCCCGGTGTGTGAGAAGCTGGACATGAGCCAGCAGAGTGCGCTTGCAGCCTGGAAGGCCAGCTGTGTTCTGGGCCGCATTAAAAGAGGAGCGGCCAGCAGGGAGAGGGAGGTGATCATCCCCATCTACTCAGCTCTTGTGAGGCTTCATCTGCAGTGCTGCATCCAGGCCTGGGGCCCCCAGCACAGGAAGGATGTGGAGCTCATGGAGCGGGTCCAGAGGAGGCACTGAGATGATCAGATGGTTGGAGCAGCTCTCCTACAAGGAAAGGTTGAGGGAAGTGGGCTTGTTCAGCCTGGAGAAGAGAAGGCTTGGGGGAGAACTCATTGCAGCTTTCCAGTACTTGAAGGGAGTGTATAAGCAGGAAGGGAAACGGGTGTTTATGAGGGTGGATCGTGATAGGACAAGGGGAAATGGTTTTAAACTGAGACAGGGGAGGTTTAGGTTGGTTATTAGGAGGAAGCTTTTCATACAGAGGGTGGTGACGCACTGGAACATGCTTCAGAGTCACTTCCAGGAGGATCTGCTCCAGATTTTTCCCAGCACAGAGGTGAGACTGACATGTTGGTAGTTCCCAGGGTCATCCTTTCTATCTGTAATAACAGCTGTGGTGTCGCCTTTTTTCTGCTCACCAGGGACTTCACCTGACTGCCTCAACTTCTCAAATACCATTGACAGTGGCTCAGTGACTGCAGCACTGAATTCCCTCAGAAGTCTGGGACTCGTCTCGTCAGGACCCAAAGACTCCTGGATGTTCAGGTCCTCAGGTGGTCCAGGACCTGATCTCCCATCACAGTGTGGGATGGAGGGGGGGGGGGAGGGGCGGCATTGCTTCCTCAATCACCACCTACCAAACCAAAGGTGAGGGTAGTGTATAGTGAGCAGTTATCAGAGAAGATGGAAGCAAAAATATTGTTGGGTACCTGAGCCTTCTTGTCCGTTGTTCTCCCCTTCAGTGCTGCTGGTAAGCAGCATCGTGCACAGAGTGCAGCCATGTTGCTCTGAGAAAGGAGCACTGCAGCGCACGTCTGAAAGGAACACTGCCCTACATCTGCAGTGCCTTCATTACTGCATTGTGTCCAACAGGTGGCAGCGGGCTGCGGTGCTCACGAGTGCTGTAACGACTGCATGGAGATGTGTGGGTCTTCACGGCAACAGCAAGGAACCAGAATCTGCATTTCCTGGAATGCCCCGGAACCCCACTTTGCTGGCTGGTAATTGTCTGCTCAGCAGGTAAGGACAGTGCTCACCCACCAGTGTTTACCCACACCATAGCATGGCATAACACGGTGCTCCCAGAGCTCTTAATTGCACTTCATGGTGCCCGGAAGGCTGCCTGTCCTTTTCTTTCTGTGTTCTCCTTTTCTCTGGCCTTTCACTGCACTGTTTTCCTTCCCTTTGCCATTGGTGTTCCCTACTGCATTCTCTTGCCCTCCTGGTTTTTGTGTTCCATGCCACGTTCATTTGGCCATTGCCCTTGGCTTTCTTTGCCATATTCACTTTGGCATTCAGTTTTGGCGTTCCCTGCTGCGTTCTCTTGCCCTCCTGTTTTGGCGTTTCTTGCCGTGTTCTCTTGGCCATCACCCTTGGCATTTCCTTCCGCGTTCTCTTGGCCTTGTCTGGGCATTCCCTTGCCGTCCTGTGCCACATTCTCTTGGCCATTGCTCTTGGCTTTCTGTTGCCGCATTCTCTTCAGCATTCGATTTTGGCGTTCCCGGCAGCATTCTGTCGCCTTCCTATTTTGGCATTTCCTGCCATGTTGTCTTGGCCCTTGCCTGGGCATTCCCTGCGGCGTTCTCTTTGACCTCCTGTTTTGGCGTTCCAGCTGCATTCAGCATTGGCCTTCTTTGCTGCGTTCTCTTTGGCCTCCTATTTTGGCACTTCCTGCCATGTTTTCTTAGCCCTTGCCTGGGCATTCCATGTCGTGTTCCCTTGGCCTTTTGTTTTGGCATTTTGTGCTGCGTTCTCTTGGCCTTTGCCCTTGGCCTTTCCTGCTGTGTTCTCTTTGGCTGTATATTTTGGCCTTTCCTGTTGCGTTTTCCTTGCCCTCACCTTGGCTTTCCATTGGGTGTTCTCTTTGCTTTTGTCCTTGCCTTAGCTTGGCTGTTTGCTTTGCATTTGCTTTGGCTATCCCTGGGAGTTCTGCTTCCCTTTGCCTGCCCTGGGAGTTCTGCTTGCCTTTGGCACTTTGGGATCAGCTGGGAGGCAGCGTTAATGTTAACCTTGACCTGAACCCATAGCTGAAAGGGAGTTCTAACGATAATTATGTTAACCTGCAGTGTACCTGTGAACCAAACCCTTAACCAAGTATTAAAAATGTCTCTTACCTTAAGTGCTGCCATAAAAATAATGCCCCATGTTTTCTGTCAAAGTAATCTTAATTGTAATTGTAGTGCAGAATACTGATGTTAGACTAACTGTAACTTCAAACCTATCAATAGCATTAATCATACCCTTAAGGTTAATTATAATTATAACTAATTATAACCCTTGCGTCATCATTACAGCAATGTGCTCAGGGTGCAGCCCTACATATGTGGGGCAGTGCCTTCATTACTGCATTGTGTCCCACAGGTAGCCACAGAGCTGCAGTGCTCCAGAGAGCTTTAATGACTGCATGGAGATGCGTGGGTCTTCACGGCAGCAGCAAGAAACCAGAATCTGCATTTCCTGGAATGCCACGGAACCCCACTTTGCTGGCTGGTAATTGTCTGCCCAGCAGGTAAGGGCAATGCACACCCACCAGTGTTTACCCACTCCATAGCATGGCACAACATGGTGCTCCCAGAGCTCTTAATTGCACTTCACGGTGCCCTGAATGCTACCTGTCCTTTTCTTTCTGTGTTCTCCTTGCCCTTGGCTTTCCCTGCTGTGTTCTCTTGCCCTCCTGTTTTGGCGTTCCCTGTGCCATTCTCTTGGCCATTGCCCTTGGCCTTCTTTGATGCATTCTCTTCAGCCTTTGGTTTTGGCCATCTGTGCCACGTTCTCTTGCCCTTTCTCCTTGGCCTTCTTTGACACGTTCCCTTTGCCTCCCGTTCTGGCATTCCCTACATTTTCTTTGGTCTTCAGTTCTGGCATTCGTGGCTGCGTTCTCTTTGGCCATTGCCCTTGGCCTTCTTTGCCACGTTGTCTTTGGCCTCTTGTTTTTTTGCGTTCCCTCAGCATTCTCTTTGGCCCCTTGTTCTGGCGTTCCCTGCAGTGTTCTCTTTGGCTTCGATTTTGGCGTTTATTTCCATGTTCTCTTCGGCCATTGCTCCCGGCCTTCTTTGCCGCTTTCCCTTCGGCCTTCTGTTTTGGCATCCCTTACAGCGTTCTCTTTGGCCTTCGGTTTTGTCTTTGTGTCGTGTTCTCTTTGGCCATTGCCCTTGGCCTTCTGCATTGGCCTTCACTGATTCGTTTTCCTTTGTCTCTGTTTTGGCGTTCTCTGTGGCCTTCTCCTGGGGCCTGGCCTCTGACGAGGCGTTCTCTTCAGTGCTCTCCCTGCCTTTGCCATCCCTTTGCCCTTGACATTGCCTTCCCTTGGGTGACGTCTATGCCTTTGCCCTCTGTTTCGGCATGTTCTCCTTGCTCCTCAGCTCTTCTCCTTGCCTTTTGCTCTTAGCTTTGCCTTGGCCTTCCCTAACGCTCACTCTGAGCCTAATCCTAATAAACCTAACCTTAGTATCTTCTCCCCAACCCTACGCTCTGAACTGAGACCTGAACCCCAAATGTAGTGTTAATTGCAGCCATGACTGTATAGATAACTGTGCAAACTAACTGTGAACCTTCAATAGTGCTTTCAACTGGTCACTAAACCCATCTGTAACCTTCTGTGTAATACTAACAAAAACCCCACAGCTTCCCTGTTAAATACTCCTAACCTTACTCTCATGCCACTTCTTGGAGCGGTGTTTGGCTTCCATGTTTTGTGGGGGTGGGCTGACAGTGAGCGCCGTTTGGCTCTCGGCGTTCCTCTCTCTGTATTACAGGTGAAGATGCCTTTGACACTTCCAGTTGATGATTTCCCCCCTGGGACATCATCGTCTTTCCAGGCCTCCCACACTCACCGCCAGCTCAGTTCAGTTGAGCTGTTACCCGAATCCCCATTTCATTCCCTTTCCATGATCCTCCTGTCACTCTGCCATAAGCCCCTACCACCTCCCAAGGTCATCGCAGGCAACGTGTGGGATGCGGCACTCAGTCTCATTATAGTTCATCCCATTGGCCTCAGCCCAGCGATCCAACCCTAACCCACACCCTTCCTTAGGGCCCTTCTACTCCCAGGGCAATCAATGCTTCCTTCTGATGCCATCTGTGTTCCTTCCTGGCTGCTTTAAGACTCGTGCCCCTTTGTGACCATTTTGAGAGTTGCGCTGATTTCAGCGTGTGCATTCAATTAATGTAAACCAAATTGGCTTCCATTTTACATTCAATTAATGTAAACCAAATTGGCTTCCATTTTACATTCAATTAATGTAAACCAAATTGGCTTTAAGTTTGCATTGCTTACGGGGTTGGGTTAGCTTTGCTTTGTTTGTTCCTAGGCAGGGCTAACCCAACCCCGTAACCAAGGGCCGTTGGAAGCGGTTTGTGTTCCTTCCCGGCCAGTCTGAGACTTGCGCCCCGTTGCGGCCATTTGAAGAGTTGCGCTGATTTCGGCGTCTGCATTCAATTTATTTCAACCAAATTGGCTTTAGCCTTACAGTCATTTCGCATCAACCAAATTGGCTTTGGCTTTGCATTCAACTTATTTCAACCAAATTGGCTGTAGTTGTACATTCAATTAATGTAAACCAAATTGGCTTTAAGTATGCATTGCTTACGGGGTTGGGTTAGCTTTGCTTTGTTTGTTCCTAGGCAGGGCCCGTAACCAAGGGCCGTTGGAGGCGGTTTGTGTTCCTTCCCGGCCAGTCTGAGACTCGTGCCCCTTTGTGGCCATTCTGAGAATTGCAATTTCTTTGGATGGGCTGAGATCTGCACTGCTTTTGAGATGGGTTACAGCATACAACATTTTCACAAACGTGATGTCACTAATGGGGTATGGAGGCTTTGTACCCTTTCTGTGGTTGGTCTGACATCTAGGTGAACTATGTGTTACAACTGTGCTGAATATGTGTGTGCTGCACCTGTAAATTGCGTCGTGCCATATATGCAATGTGTGTTGTGTTGCGCCTGTAAACTGTGTTGCACCATGTACAGAATGTATGGATGCTGTGCATATAAACTAAGTCATGCAATGAATATGGGTCTCTGATTCCATGTTCTGCTTCTACAC